>NW_006439717.1:1379464-1388784 GCF_000325575.1 Pteropus alecto
GGTGAGTGGTCAGCTCTGCATGGATATTCCTGCTCACACCACAGCCAAACAGCTTATTTTCTCCTCATTTTGTTATTTTTCTCCCTCTGGCCTGGAGAGGAGGACTGAACCAGCCTGAGGTGTGGGGGGTGCTAGACCCTGGGGTATTTGCAGCCCCACTGACAGGGTTTTTCCAGGGTGCATGTGGCAGGGTGTGTGTGGTGCTGTCTTACTGACCCCCCAGGGACAGTCAGGCCTGCCTTCTCAGTCCTCTCAGGTTTTCCGCTACCCCCAGGATATTTCAGGACCAGCACTTCCTTCACTCGCTGAGGCCAACCATATGCCGGGGTCCCTGGCAGCCTCAGATTCCCCTGGGTGTGTGGCATTTGGCACCTGAAGATTAGAGGTGGGTGGGAGGATAGCCTGGGTGGATAGGGCCGGGCTGAGGCATCAGGCCCATTCCTGATAGCACTATCCTATGACGACCTCCCTGAGCTGCTCTGAGCTCTGAGACCTTAGTGAGGCCTCTCTCTGGGCACAGCTGCTTTTCTCCTCTGTGTGAAGATGGCACAGATGATCATAATCTCAAAATAATTACCTCCTATAGAATACTTTGCAAATCCTATAGCCCCTTCACTTGCTTTTTTCATTTTATTAGCACATGCCCATTGAGGGCCAGTCCTTGCGCTGCATTTTCCTACGCTCTCTTCCAAGTCCCAGACCCTGGAAGTGAAGGGCCTCCATGACGAGGACTTGACCGTGGGAGTCTGTCCTTAAACCTCATGCATGTGCAGAAGGCGTTACACTTCCCTGAGCCTCCATTGGACTCTCCGCATTGTACTGGCAATATCTGTTGATGTGCTTGACTCCCGGGACAGACTGTAGACTACTCCAAGCAGGCACTATACCTTGTACATCACTGTATCCCCAACATTTGGCATACGCCTGGCACAGAAGAGATCAGCAAGTATTCAAACGACCAGAGATTTCATGTATGTGATCTCTGAACCTCATCACCTTCCCGAAGGAGAAGACTAAGCACTTATAACTGTTCCTGTTTAATAGACAAGGCAACTGAAGCCGAAAAAGCGAGAGATTTGTTGAAAATCTAGTTTAGGCCAGAACAGGATTCATTGCTTTTTCTTGCTCTTCTTCCAGCTCCTAGGTGTCAGCTCAGCCCAGAGTACCCTAGCTCCTTGTCCTGCAATCAGATACTGATCTAGTTCTCAAATACAACCTAGGTGAGAGTTAGGTGAGAGTGGTCGAGGCCAGCTGTGAACATTTTGACTCCCCACTCTGCTTGTTCTCCAGCAGGAGCCCAAGTCCGCTCTCAGGCCTCTGGCAGCCCATTAGCTTCTTATTTTAGAAGCTGGGGTATCTAATAGCTCATCGAATTATAGATTGAGCATTCTCTGCAGAGGTTTCTTTACTGGAAATCCAAGGCCTATCGGGTGCCTCCTACCCCAGATCAATAAGATTTCTATTCCTCCTCCTGGCTGCCCATCAGAGCTAAGCTGGTGCCACCTTGGTAGATGGAGAGAACGGGAAAGGGATGGCATCGCAGGGTTGAGCAGCTCCTGGCTCTACTCACCTATTCCCACATATATCCCAAAGGCCAACTGGGGTCAGAGTTCACACTTCCCAGAGAGGTGGGAGGCAGCAACAACAACAAGAGTCCTGGGGAGAGTGGGAAATTCTCCAGTTGCCAGGGATCAGTTGTTGCCCTTGGGCAGTGGGGTACTTCACAGCTCCCCCTGCCCTTTGGGTCCACTCCTAGGGGGAAGTATTAGGATTAGGGACATACATTAGAGTTTAGGAAGAAGGGGTTAATGTTTGTCTGAAGTTAAGGTTAAGGCTAAGGTTACACCTAGACCTACAGAGGGGCAGAGAATTAGAGATAGAGATAGGTAGAGGGCTATGGGCAGGATTAGCACTCCTACCACTCTGGTAAATGCACAGAGATGTCAGTGTTGTTAGTAACAGAATTCTCAATGGGCTCTTTATGGGAATGGCTAGCTTCATGGTTTGGTTATGGGCCACACTTGGATTTCCTTTCGGTTATGTTGGCTTAAGTCTAGGTTGTATTTGGATTCTAGCCCCCCTGCCCTTTCTCCCCTACCATCATCTCTAAGCTTCTGGGCCTAAGACTACTGGGGTCCTCTTATTTCTTGGAGGGTGCCTTCCTCACTGCCCACTGCCCTGACCACAGCTGAAGCAGATAGGTTTCAGGGACTAATAGTGCCACACTGGGGGCAGCAGCACCCTTTCTGCTTGAGTTTCTCTTTTCTTTGGTTTCTTTTCAGGACACAGTCATGGTTATCAATTGCTATTTTCACACTGACTCTTCCAGATAGGAAAGGCAAGCTCAGAGTTTGTTTAATCCCCATTTGGCAAGGGAAGAAACTGATGCAGTCATGCACTTGCCCAGTATCATCACACAGCCAGTTGGTGTAAATAGGAAAAAGAACACTGCAGGGTCTTGGGGCTCCTGATCAGGTCCTTCTGGAGACCTAGATCCCTAGTGGCCTCATTAGGGTCATCCCAAGGTCAGAATCTCAGTGTCCTCTTGCAGGACCAGGAAACCAGTCCCCCAACAATGTATTCTATTTAAGAGAGGTAAGCACTGGTGTGCTCTGGATTCAAGGAAAAGCCATCAAGTCATTGATAAAAATAGAGATTTTATTCTGCAGAGGAGGATGCTACATTGGTGGGGGCAAGGAGCCACTAATAGCTACAGTGGAAGGAAATACTGATTCCGGTAGGCAAAGGCATCTTTGAAAAACTGGGGAGAGGAGAAGAGGGATCAAAAAAAGCTGGAGGGCGAAAGGAGAGAAGAATGGAAAGGGACGGGGTTGGAGTGGAAGTGGTCTCTGCAAACCAGGCTGGAACCCAGCACAATAAATAGTTTTATTTACAACAACCAAACTCGTGGCTTTGTATCCACGTTTCAGTGCAAATTATTTACACACTGATGAGGAGGCAGGACAGGAAAGGGTAGGAGTTGGCTGAGGGAGGCATGGCTCACAGCTGTTCAATGGCTCCACGACAGAGGCTGGGAGATTGGGGTTATTTCTGCTGAGTCCCCCAACCTCATTTTCCACATCACCACAGCTGCAGCTGCCCTTTCACCCTGGAACCTCGCGCTTCAGCTGTAGGTGGGGAAGAGAGAGGCCCTGATGCCCAGGTGTGTGTTCAGGTTCTGTTCCCTTGACAGGAGAATGGGAAGGGGCATGTGGAGACCTGGAAAAAACAGAGGAGAAGGGAGAGGGAGAGGAGCAAGGAGGTCACTGGCGCGGTGGCAGAGGCTAAGCAACACCGTCTGGAGCTGACCCCCCATGTGGGAGGGAATGAATCCTTCTCTCACCTCCTGGCCAAGCAGGGGGCAGTGCAACCGGGTCTCCCGCGGAGAGGGAGGGAGGTAGGTCGGGGCAGGTCCATCAGGATGGCAAGAGGGTTCGTGTTGCCCCAGGCAAGTGGTTTTAAGAGTCCCCAGGTAGGAGGAGGTGGGAGAAATGATCGAATACTTATGAATCTCAGAGAGTGTGGCTGGACGGACTGGGTGGGCGCATATCAGGGTCTCAGGTGCCAGCGAATCTGCCTGGGGGCGGGGGGAGGGGAACTTGAGGAGAACGCTCATGCGGGCGAGTCCGCGCAACGCTTCACAGACACTCGTGCAGGACGCGCGTGTGCGTGCAGTTGCGGCAGCTGACGTGGCAGCACCAGTGGAAGGTGCAGTTGCAGCGCTCGGTGACGCGCTGCGTGCGCGTGCGGTGGCCCCGGCCGCAGCAGAGCAGCTCGCAGCCATCCAGCGCGGGAGACGAGCTGTTGCAGGCGCGCCCCGCCGTGCCCGCTGTACCCAGGCGTCCACTGTATGTGCAGAAGTTGGGCGATTTCTCGAAGTAGACGAGGTCGTGGGGGGAGGGCGGCTTGTGCGCGGGGTCTTCGGGCTCGAGGCGCAGCAGCTCTGCCCGTGACGCGCGGTTGCTGCCGCGGTTGCCGTAGAGGACGCGCGAGGCGCCATCAAAGCGGTCGCGCAGCACGTCGCCCACTGCGCGCAGTGTGGGTAGCCGCATCCAGCACGTGCGCACGGTGCAGGAGCCCGACATCCCGTGGCACTTGCACTCCTGGCGCATCTCGGAGAACACGGTCTGAAGGGAAGAGAGAAGAAAGGTTGTCCCAGGGCACTACCAGAGCCAGAGCCACCATCCCAGATACCGCCCCCTCCTGGACGCCACTGGGACCTCAGTAAAAATTCAGGCCTAGCGGAGCCCAGGGGGAAGGGAGGCAGGAAATATCCCGCAGAGATTTGGACACCAGGCCCGACTCTGCTCCACTCCAGAGAGTCTCTTGGCCTCTCAGACTTTTTTATTTTTTTATTTTTCAGCCTTATTTTTTGAATCTGTAGGATGGAGGAGCTGTAGGCAGGATGTTCTACGGGTGGCATGACTTCTAACCTCTTTGGTTCTACCTAACCTTCTCGGTTCTACCTGACCTCTTCAGTTCTACCTGCCCTCAGCCCAGGCATCCCTTCGCCCTCAGCCACTATCTTTTCCATTCTCTGGCTTCCTTCCAAGCCTCCTGCTCCCTCAGGACGCCCTCTAATGTTTCTCTACCCTAACCCCCGGCCTTATCACTGACCGTTACTTCCCAAGTCCGAGGTTAGCCCCTGCGCAGATCTCTGCCACTCCGCTTCCGGTATGGAGCCCCTCAAACCCGCTCACCGTGCGTCCCGCCTCGTTGTTGTGAAGGTTCATGAGGAAGCGCAGGTCCCGCCCCTTCTCTCCGGAATCTACAAACTCCCGGCCGAAAAGGCGGCCAAAGTCGATATTGTCGCTGCAGCCCCCCCAGTGCCAATCGGGGCCACCAGGGCCGCGCCGCCGGTAGTCGCACGTGCAGGACTCGATGGAGCCCTCCGAACAGGAGCGCGCCACCGAATGGGTAACTCCAGCGGAGGTGATGGCGAAGATAAATGCTGTTTCCCGACAACCTGTAGGGGAAGGAAGCGAGGATCAACGAGGGGGCACGCGGGGTGCAGCCAGCACCCGAAGTGGAAGGCTTAGGAGCCTTGAGTCCCACGCCTCACCTCCACCCCTAGAGTCCTGAGAGCCAGGTGGCGGGCTGTGTTGGGTAGCTTGGTCTCTTGGGGAAAGCACTGCATGGGCACACAACCACGTCCACGCTTGTAATCACGCGTTACCGAGACTACGCGCATTTTGGCTCCTGGGTGGAAGCAGGGCAGCCCCAGAGAGACAAATTGAAAAGAGGGGAACTGAAGAACTCTGCACCTCCAAGACCTCTCCAAAGCCCAAACTCGCCCCCTGTCAACCATGCAAGCCTTCCTGGGCTAGAGGCAAGACGCAGTCCTGCAGAGAGCAGCTTCTCAGGCGCCTTTGAGAGGGGCTGGGGGAAAAGCGGTGGCCGGCCAGCGCCCACGACTCAGAACTCCCTTTCTATGAGGCAATGGCTCAGAAAAGTTAAGTTTCGTGCCCGGGATGCACGGCTTGAAAGCGTCTGGTAGACCGAGTCTGCTCCAGAACTGGCGCTGGGCATAAAGCTCTTGGCAGGTTGATCGTGTGATTCTGCAGGAGCTCGGACATCTTCCCTGCATTCGCCCACCCATGCCCTGGGGGTGACCCCGCGTTCCCCTGGTCCCGGAAGCGTCACCTTCCTGGGTACCCACCTCGGTTGACGATCTTGCCGAAGAGGTGGGGCCCCGATGCCGTGGGGCAGTTCCAGCGGCGGTTCCGGAACTGCCACTTGCACTCTCGCACAGCGCTCTGCAGCCCCCCGCTCACACTGTGCAGGATCCCTGGGTTCTGGCGGATTAGCCGCCGCTGTTTGCGGCTCAGCAGCTGCAGACTGGGTTCGAGCACCAGTTGCAGACTTTTGGAGTCGGTCAGTAGGTTCGTGGAGGAGGCTACGTTCACGATGCCCCTGGTGAGACCCATGATAGCTCAGGTTCTGGAAGGCGACCCGCACCCTAACCGGAAAGGTCGCGCCCATCCTGCTTTCTTCTTGGGTCTATTTGCCCCAGAAGAACGGCAGGAGATCAATAATAAGGTAGTGACTCCGGGATCCTGGGCTCACTTGAAAGGACTAGTCGTCCAGACTTTTGTGTGCCCAGGAGTCCTAGGGCTGCTTGGTGCCCTAGGTCCGGGGACTAGACAGGGGAAGCGTGGGGAACTCGGAAACTAGATGTCCATCTTGGCTCTCAGAGCCTGCTTCCCCGCAGCCTGGAGAAGAAATCCTGGCCTGCAGTCCATGCCCACCCAACGCATGAAATTCTTAGGAGTCCCACCCTCTTCTTGCCTCCTTTCTAAGCTCACGCCTGGCCCTTCGCTTCCCGAAGCAGGGAAACCTGTGGTGTGGCTACCGCGGTGAGGCTGGATTTGGGGCTCAAGGAAGAAGGGCGGTGCTAGATGGGAATGGGCTCCCTGCCTGGAGTATTGTGGGTTGCCACAGCCGGACCATTCACCCCACTTCAACAGAGCTGGATTCTCTGGAGCAACTCCGCTCCAGAGCGCCCCTCGGTGTCTCGGAGGGAAGTCTGAGCGCTGGAGGGAGACTGTCTGCGAATGGATCCCAGAGCGTGGGAGCTGGATAGGGCTGGCCCCTGGCTCTGCGCCCCGGGACAAGTGGCGACCCCGCACCAGCTCACTTACCACCATCGGCCACTGCTGTTTGCGGCCAGGGCTGCAGGCAGAGCGGCCAGCGCCAGCAACAGCGTAGCAGAAACCCAGCCGGGCAGCAGCCCCCAGTGCCCCATGGCCCGCCCGGCCTTGCCCGCTCTGTGCTGCAGTTGGGGCGGCTTTGGCTGCTGCCCGCGACGGTGGGACGGGACGCGGCGGTGGCGGCAGTGGCGAGAGTTCGCAGTCTGGCTCTAACAGCCCTGAGGGCGGGCAGCGGGCTGCATGGCTCGCGGTCCCAGCTGGTGGGCTGAGGCAGCCACGGCGGGCGGCACCGCCTCTTATAGTTGCGGCGCTGGCTGAAGCGACGATAGGAGGCTGCCCCGCCGGGCCGCACTGTGGCACCAGGGCACACCGGTCAGGGGCGCAGACAATGGGCAGCGAGCGGGCCGTGGCTCCCGCCCGTCTGAGCCGAAAGATGACGGGCTGGCCGTCGGGGCTCACCCCCGCCCCCTGCACAGTGGCTCCCGCCTCCGGGCCTGCACTGGCCGCCGACCCCTCCCCTTAGGACGCCCTCCCACGCGCGCCCGCCTCACTCTTCTTCGCGTCCGGAGCCCGTCGGAAACCAGTGTCCGCCAGGGGGCGCAGCGACAATGTGCTCTGGATTTTTCGTGAGAATTCGCAGGAGCCCAGGCGCTTTGCCGCCTGCCTTGAGGCTGTCCCCTCGACGTCACCCCGGGGGCCTCGCCGGCGTCCCCTCTCTCCCCCATCCTGAGTGGAGGAAAGAAAGCTGTGGTTCTGGGCAGCGACTCCGGATGACGCCTTCTCTCTCAGGAACCCCCGACGGCTGGATAGGGAAGGGAAAGGGGGAGACTGGGAGTGGAGGTGGGGCTGTGGTCAGGGAAATCCCGGGGGTGGGTTGGGGGGTGAGCTGACCAAAACAGAGCTGGGCCAAAGAGAAACCTGAGGAAGCGGCAGTTTGTGCTTATTGAACAGAAGGCGCACACTAGTGGCTGTGTCTCTGTAGTGTGTGTGTATAAGTGGGACAATACAAATGTGAGTGTATGTGAGAATACGTGAATTCATTCTGAGTGTACACACTCATGTGTATCCTCGTGTGTAGAAATTCCATGTTTTGAGGAGGGATGTTGGAAACTTCTAAAGAATCTTGGAATTTGGTTCAGGTCAGAAGGAATCATCAGGTTGTCTTGTCACAGCCACCACCTGGGGCAGTGCATCATCTATGTGTGGGAAGGAGGTGGCAGCTACTATCAGGATAAACCTAGTTGACTGAGGGACAGAGAATGTCTAGGACTATGTGGGGGTGGGTGTATGAGTGTGGAGAGGAGATTAAATATGCATATGTGTCACTCTCACCCTGTGTGCCTTGCATCATACTATGGTGTGTCACCTTGTGGCATGTGTCAACCTGTGCATGCCACTGGGGGAGGAGGCTTAGCCAGCAACCACGGTAATATCAACATGGACAAGGCCTGAAGTGGCTGAGTTTCTGAGGACTAGGCAGAAAGGAAGGGCAGTGGAGTAGATGCCAGGTATAGTGGAGAGGGCAGGGAGGACTGAGAAGAGAAGGGATGCTGGCTAAACTGAACCCAGAATAGGGAACTTGTGCCTCCATATGTTTGATTCTTTTTGGATTTTTCTGCCGAGTTTCTATCTTTCTCCTCAAACTCTGGATCTCTCCACTCTCACCACTCCAGGATGCCAAGAGCACATGCAACCATCTTCTCTGTTATACACTTTTCTCTTCCCTCCCAGGGACTCCAACTCAGCGTCAAGGTCACCTTGGCCTCCTACTGAAGAATTGGCTGTTATTGCCTATGCAGGACATGGTTACCACTGCCAACCTGGTTATTATGCCCCACCAGCACAACGGATGGCCCCTGGAAGGAAGGAGGGTCTCCACCTTTACATCTTTGCCCATTTTGCAGAGGAAAAACCAAATAGTAGAGCCAGGCTAAAACCCAGACCATTTTGACTCAAAGTCCCTGCCCTTTCCACCTGACCAGTTTCTTGTGAATGTGCAGCAATAACAGACTAGGGCCCTTCTCAAAATTAACAGAAAAAAAAATGATTGTTAGGAACTTCCTACCTCCCTTTTGGATTCTCTCTTTTTCATGTCCCTTGCCTTTAGGATGTATTCTGACTGAGTAATGTGCCCAGGCTTGACCCTAAAGAGTTCCAAGTCCCATAAATGACCAAGCCTCCCCTCCAAGGCAGGGAAATCACTCTAAGGAATAAATGCCTGCTAAGTTTAAAAAATCTTCCTGGGGCAAGTGCATTTTAAGTGAGATGCATATTAACTCAAATGAAGCTTGATAGAGGTTATTTCTGAGGAGAATGTCTTTCGCAGGCCCTTCGCCCAGTCCAGTGTACCCAGTTCCTCTAAAGATTCAACCCTGAAGGACAATATGTAGTGGCCCTGCATCCTCTATAGGTCCAAAAGCCAGTAGTCTCTGCAGAGGGCGCCAAGCACAGATCAATAAATAGTGTACCATGGGTCCTTTATTCCTTAGATGTTGTCCCTCACTGGGGCCTGGGTCAAGTCTTTTGGCCTGGTTGATTGATAAAACCCCTTGGAGATGGGAGGTGGGCCACAAGACAGGAAAGCCTTGTCTGTGCCCATCGGTAAAAAGCAGAGGTGGGGTGAGAAAAGAAGGAGCCAGTATCCTTTGTTCCACCATTCCACCTACCAGG
>NW_006439717.1:1388830-1394363 GCF_000325575.1 Pteropus alecto
GAGTGCGAGGGCTCTAGGTCTGGGTCACATTATGTATGACCTGGCCCAAATTTCTATTTAGATCAAATCGTTACTCTATCAATTGTCTTCTGTTTCTTGCCTGCATCGACTTACCTCTTTACTGGATCACACCAATCAGCATATAAACATGCTATAATATCTCCCATATAAAAACCCCCAAAATTCATTTGACTCCACATTAACACTCAAAATTACCCCATTTGTCTGCTCTCTTTTACAGCAGAACTCAAAAGGTTTGCTTTAATGGCTAGTGACAATTTATTTTCTTTATTCTATCTTTGCACCCTAACCATACCTTTGAACCCACTATACCTCCTTATTGAAATCATCCATGACCTCTGTGTTGCTCTACAGTCAACTCTCAGTGCTCATCCTAATCAACCTTTCAGGAATGGCAGACAGAGTTGAACACTTCCTCCTTCTTGAAATATTCTCACTTGTTTTCTGGAACACCGTTTCTACCTCCTAGGCTACTTGCCTTCTCAGTCTCCTTACCTGGTTCCACCTTTTGTAACCAATGTACCCAATTTCTAAACTAAATTGGGACTGTACCTCAATTCAGTCTGGAGCTCCTTCTCAGTCTATACTCATTCTTTTGATGAACTAGCCAGTCATATGCTCCCTAATTTATGTCTTTGGCCCCGGACTCTGAACTTGCACATTTAACACTTGAGTAAGCATCTCAAAATGCATATGTCCAAAACTGAATTCCCAATTATTTCCTCGCCCTAACCTGCTCTGTCATCAGTCATGCTCATCTCAGTAAATGGCAACTCCATTCTTTAGTTGCTCAAGAAAAGAATTTGAGTCATCTCTGACTCATCTGTTTTATACTGCACCATCAAATCAATCAACAAACCGTATCCTTCTGTCTTCAAAATATATCAGAATATAGTCTATTCTTGCCACCCTACTGCTGCAAAATTTGTCAGAGCCACCATCACCTCTCTCCTGTATTATCGTAATAGCCTCCTCACAGTTCTCCCTTCTGTGCTTGCCCCACCCCTACAGTCTATTCTCCACACAGCAAACAGAGCCATTCTTTCTAAAATAAAAGTCAGATTATTTAATTCCCCCGCTCAAAATTTTCCAGTGATTACCCATCACACTCAAAGGAAAAGGCAAAACCTTTACAGTGGACTACAAGACCCTATTGATCTGACCCTACTCCTTCCTTGTCCTCTAACCTTATTGCCTGCCACTCTCTCCCTGGTAGGTTCCTCCCTCAAGCCACACAATTCTTGCTAATTCCTTGAACATACCAAGCAAGCTCCTGTCTCAGGATCTTTGCACTTGCTCTTCTGTCTTCCAGAATGCCTTTCCTCAGATATCTCCATGGGTTTTTTCCTCACTTCCTTTTCCTTCCCTCTATACAAAATGGAATCCCACTACTTATCTCCTTTATCCCGCTTTATTTTTCTCTGTATCACTTTTGACCACGAATAACTTTAAGGGCTTGAGGTAGAAAATCAGTAGCAAATCACCCCCTTGGAATGGCAACAGGGGAGAGAGATGTCAGAGGAGAAAAGGTCTTTACCTTGATCTTGGGGTCTGGGGAGGAAGCAGGGGACCAGGGCTGAGTTTATGGGCAGAGTAACCTACCTTTCTTTGAAACACCAGCAGGCGGCACTGCCTTCCTTGGACTGGGAAGGCATCAGCCTCTGGTAGAAAAGAGGGCAAAGTTCTGTCCAGGGTAATCTAGCAGACTTGCTGGGGTGAACTGCTGAATGTGGGGGGCTTCCTGAGAGTCTAGTGCAGTCGGGCTGCAGACCCCTTTGCTGCCTCCAGGTGGTGGCCTATGGTGCTGCAACAGAAAGCTGGAAAGGCGGAGGGTGGGCAGTGCTGCTGAGCTCACTGCTGCAGGCGCATCCATCCCTCCAGGGCCTATAATTTGGGTTCCCTGGGCCTGGCCACCCCTATCAGCGGCTCAGCAATAGATGACTCACCCGGGACCCCGCGCCAAGGCAAACACAGCGGGAGGAGGAGAAGGAGGTTCCTGAGGCTGCTCTCAGCTTTAGCCACCGCCTCAGTTGCTTGATCCCCCAATCTCCAGGGGCCCCCATGATTTTCTTTGACCCCCGCCCTCTAGGGCCCCAGTGTTCTTTCCAGATTGTTTCTGCTACACGCTCCATCCCTATGATAGGAAAGCAGCCCTCCACTTTTCTCGTCAAGGGGAAGGGGAACCAGCTTGTTCCCACTTGCTCCTTGAAGTAAGGACAGCCCCTCACTTTCCCCTCCAGTCATGGCCCCAACCCTTGTCAAGGTCTCTCTGGTTCCCGCCCCTCCCCTTTCTTGGAGCTGGCCGCGTGCTTGGGGTATTAGGCAATGGGTGTGTACCCGCAGCCCTCTCCAGGCCCCGCCTGCCCCACCACCCTCCAGCCGCCTGCCTGTGGGTCAGTGCTCAGGCCAGCCGGTCGGGCCGAGGGCACTGGGGGCCAGTTCAGGCCACCCAGTCTGCCTGCTTGTGGACTCCTGCCCCAGAGTTGGGATTCTGCAGTGAAAAGGACCAGTAGTATGGCTCCTTGGATTTGGGACAGGACAGCTTGGGGAACCCTGGGGTCACTGAGAACTTGGCATCTATGGTTTTGACCCAGGTTTTTCCTTGGCACTTGACTATACTGCAGCCCAAGAAGGGTAGAATCATAAAAATCCAAAACTCAAGAGAGACCCAGAGACACATGGAGACATACAAATGTCCAAGTGGTTTCCATGGAAGAAGAGGGTCATAGGAAACCTTATCCCCCTCTTCCAGAGACCTGGGTATAGTCCCAGACTGACATTCAGGAAGAGGACCAAGATACTGGCAAGGATCCCCAAATCCAGGTGTAAGGATAAAAGCTACTGATATAGGGTTTGTGGATTCTGGAGGCCTCCAAAGCCATACTTGGTTTGATTCTTGGCTGCTAAACAAGGAGAGATAAGAGCTCTAGGGCTCCTTCTCTCCCTCCCCATATGGCAAAACAGAGAAAAGCAACCCTTTGTGGTCACAGTTGTCCAGTGATAGGAACCATGGCATTTTCACCTCCCCAGCCTGCTCAAGGTCTGGCACAGAAAGGTGGTCAATAAATAACCCAACAGATGAAAATCACTTATCTCTCTCAGACTCTGCCCCCTAGACAACAGTGCCCCCTGCAGCACAGGGCAGGACTTGCAGCAGCACAGACTGGAGGCTGGCTGCCCAGCAGAGCTGCATGGCCACCACCAGAGAAGAGATGATTGTGGCTGTGGGTTTTAGCCCCGTGGCTCTGCTTCCCTGGGGGGCCTGTCTCTGAGTCAACGTGCCAACTTTGGGCTCACAGGGCCAGCCATGCCTTGGGCTGCGGTCTGGCAGGGGTGGGGGTGGGGGGGCCGGCTGGGAAGCCTGGGGCCCCTCTCTGGCAAAAATAGCCCACAGTGGTTAGAGCTGGGAGGGTGAGTCAGGCAAGAGTGCAGTGCCGCCTAACCCCTTCACTGCCACTAGAGCTCCCTAAGGTAGCTTGCCTTGGTTCGTACATGCTAAGATTAGGTTCTTTCCCTGGCTATCCTAGGGCTGGGCTCAATTTGGGATCTAGAGGCCTTCCTCATTCCATGTGAAGTAAGTCTGTGAGCCTGGGGCAGGAATACAGACCACTGAAAATGCAGAATCGGGATCCCTGGAAGGACAGGCAACCTCTGTCGTCAAGGATACCTGCAAACTAAGGGAAGCAAAGGGAAGCTGAAGATCTTTGGGGCTCCCTAAGTCTGCTAGGGCCCAACTCTGAGGCCAAAGTCGACCCCTCCCAAGGGGCAGATGCAGGACTCAGAGGTGGGCAGAAGCCAAGCCACCCCGAAGGAAGCTTCTCCCACTGGCTTCCAGTGCCCTGCAGTGGCTCTTGCCAAGGGCTCTACACGCAATTGTCCGGCGACTTGGTCTTCATCTTGTCAAAGGCACCCTCCATCTATCCAGCTCTCCGTGGGGGGAAACTGAGGCAAAGAGAAATGACCACTTGGAACCAGAGTCCTGGCTGCCTAATCTGAGTCACCGTACCCTCCTTGCAACCTTGGCGACTCCAGAGCAGGTGAGAGGAACTCTGGCCACCTCTTCCTTCAGTCGGGCCAAGCCTGAATCCGGGCGTCGGGGGAGAGGGCGTGTGTGTACGCTGGGAGGAGGGGGAGCGACTGCGCTCCCTGGGTCAAGGCGGAGGGTGCGAGGAGTGGGGTGGAGATGCCCCGGGCTCAGGGAGGGGCCGCAGCTCTGTCAGCCGCAGCGGAGCCGCCTGTGAGTTCCGCGCGAGTAGAGCTAGAGCCCCCAGTTCTTCGCTAGCTTTCTCGATCACTCCCTCCCTTCCTCCCTCCTTTCCTCTCCGCGGCCGCGGCGGCGCTGAGAAAGAGGCGAAGAGGAGTGGCCCTACCCTGGAAGAATGCGGCTCTGCCGAGGGGGCAGAATCCGACGCAGTCTCCCCACGGTTTGAGCTGCCCGAGTCCAGGCGACCCGATCCCGCCGGTCGCAGACCCTGCACCAGAGCAGCTGGAGGTAATCGGAACCGGGAAAGCGGGGAGAGAAGGGACGTACAGGCACAGGGATAGTCGGACAGACAGACATGCATCCACCCACAAGGGCACAGAGATGCAGAGCGCGCCGGAGATATTGCCAGAGATAAAGACTCAAAAAATAAAGGAGTGCCCTCCAGATCTGGAGGGCAATGAACGAGAGAGGCTGGGACCTGTGAGGACCAGAGGGGACCCCGCTGGGACGCGGGGAACGTGTAGTTTAGGAAAGGTGGCAGGTGAGGAAGAGGACTCAGCCTGCGCCAAGGTCTCTTTCAGGCGGGAACCAGGTCCCCTCCCTGTCTTCGCGGCACCTGGAGCCTCCCCTCTCTTCCTACTGCGGAGGAATGGAGTAGAGCAGGTGGGGAACCCATTCCTCCACCCTTCTCACAGAGGTTGCCTGCCCTCGACGGCACCTGGAGGCAAAACTCTCTCCACCCCCACCTGGCTGGCTGTAGGTGGTGGGGAACCCCCTTCCAATCCCGCCCCCTAGCCCTGTGAGGGCGTGAAGCTGTGTTGGGCGGGTGAAGCGGGTCGTGGGGCCCTGGAAGAGGGAGCGGTGGGCAAGGTGGTAGAGCAGTGTTTGTGAGTCTATGTCTGAGTTTGAACGTGTGTGCCTGTGTGCCTGGCATTGTGTCTGGCTGGATTGGCTTCAGAAGCGCTCGCATGAGTCCAAGCTCTTCCTCCAGGGCCCAGGGAATCTTGGAATCAAGGGGTGATTCTTACTGTTTCGTTTGGGGAGGAATAAGAAGGGTCAGTTGGGTGACAATGGTGAGTTAGGAGCCCCAACTTATGCATCCTTTGGTTGGCCGGGCGAGCAGCCCTATCCCAGAGACCTCCTTAAGTTTCCCTGTCCCGCAGGCCTTGATCGATTTGCCCACCGGGGCCTTCGGGCCCGGGCTTCGACATGCAGGAGGAGCCCCGGCCACGGCCTCCACCCTGGGGCTTCGCGGGTCTCCTGTTCCTGGCGTTGTGCAGTCGGTGAGCAGTTCTCCCTGTCACCCAA
>NW_006439717.1:1394566-1403035 GCF_000325575.1 Pteropus alecto
CCCCAGAGAAAACCTGGGCTAGAAGCACGCCCTGGAGCGAGAGGAGTCTGAGGGGGCGCGAGGCCTGGACCACAGACCCTGAGACACCTTCTGCGTTTCCAGGGCTCTAAGCAATGAGATTCTGGGCCTGAAGTTGCCCGGCGAGCCGCCGCTGACTGCCAACACAGTGTGCTTGACGCTGTCGGGCCTCAGCAAGCGGCAGCTAGGCCTGTGCCTGCGCAGCCCCGACGTGACGGCGTCCGCACTTCAGGGCCTGCACATTGCGGTCCACGAGTGTCAGCACCAGCTGCGCGACCAGCGCTGGAACTGCTCTGCGCTCGAGGGCGGCGGTCGCCTGCCGCACCACAGCGCCATCCTCAAGCGCGGTGAGCCTGGCGAGGCGGGTTTGCTCCGCGGAGGCAGGGGACTGGGGGCAAGCCGAGACGAACGAGGCGGGAAGAGATGGGTTCACGACTCAGGGAGGGGCCTCTGTGGGCATTCCCCCCGGGAGCCGCATGGAACTGGGTCTGGCCACCCGTCTGGGACCCTGAGCTTCTGATTTCCACCTGCTCGCTGCCGGCAAGGCAGCTGGGTCCCTGCTCCCCTGCCCTGAGGCCCCCCTTTCCTGCCTCCACACAGCTCGATCTGGGTTGCACCTGTGAGCAAGAGATGCCCCCAGCCCTGGAAGCTTCAAACGCCCCCCCATTCCCTCCCTCATGTTCACCCCCTCCCTCTCCTAGGGACAAGCCCAGGCTGGTGTCCCCAGAGCTTCAGCGGAGGTGGGGTGCCGCCCCCAACCGTTTAAGGGTTAAACCTACTCCCCTAATTGCTGGGGTTCCCAGGAGCTAAGGCTGGGAACAAAGACCCTGATGGCTTTGAAGCAAGGGAGCAGCCCCCTCCTCTGTGCTGTGGGGGCTCCAGGTGGCTCTCATCTGAGCAGGTGAGGAACGGCTGGAGAGATAGAGAGCAGGTCACTGCTGGCCTGGTCTAGGAGGTATGGTCCGGGAGGCATAGCTGCCTCTTGCCAGGCCATACTTGAGTTTACTCTTTGGAAGAGTAAAGATCCATCCTGGGCTGAGCTCAAGGGTGGGGGCAGTACTCTGGGGACTATGGGGTTAATAGGCAGCTGCCATCTGCGGGGGAATTCCCAAGACGTGTGCAAACAGCTTCACTCCTGGAGGGTTGGGGTTGGGGGGGATCAGGAGGCTGGGCCAGGAGCCCTGTATCCTGAGGTGGGAAAGGCCTGGCCCCTAAGGAAGTGTTGTCTCTCATCATCTTAGGGTTCCAGAGAGCCCCTGCCTAAAAATAAGTGAGGAACCCCATCTTTCTTGTAATGTAGGGGAAGGCTTTGATGCCCAGATGAGACGCACATCTACCTAAGCCTGGGAAACACTTGTCATCCTGAGCCTCTATGACCCCTAATACAAAACAAAAGAGCCAACATTATGAGAGGGCCTTAGGGAAAATCACCCCCACCTCTCTCAGTGTTTTATAGAATAATAGCAGGTTAGGATAAACATAAAGGGCAGTCTTAAGGACAAATAAAAAACTAGAAACTGGAAAGGGGAAGGACAGCTCCAGTGCTCTGGGAATTTTGGGGTGGTGTAGGGTAGGTTGGTTAAAAGACTGATTAAAATAATCCTGAAGGAGAAGAAGAAGAGGAAAAGGAATAAGAAGAGGAAGAAGTAGAAGAAAGAGGAGAAGGAGGAGGAGGAAGAAGAAGAGGAAGAGGAAGAGAAAGAGGAAGAAGAAGAAGAAGAAGAAGAAGAAGAAGAAGAAGAAGAAGAAGAAGAAGAAGAAGAAGAAGAAGAAGAAGAAGAAGAAGAAGAAGAAGAAGAAGAAGAAGAAGAAGAAGAAGAAGAAGAAGAAGAAGAAAAAGAAAGAAAGAAAGAAAGAAAGAAAGAAAGAAAGAAAGAAAGAAAGAAAGAAAGAAAGAAAGAAAGAAAGAAAGAAAGAAAGAGAAAAAGAACCCCAAGGGCCCTGTTTCCACCCCACCAAGCTCCCTGCAGGGCTGGGGAATTTCTAAGGCTTTCAGATGTAGAACTCAGTGAACACATCTTCAAAGACCACAGGGACTCCCTCTTAGTTATCTCCCAAACCCAGTCTTTCCCTCTAGGCCAGCTCTTTCAACCACACCTGCAAATCCCAGACTTCCAGAGCCAGAATAGGCCTCAGATATGGTCTCAACCCATCTTTTCACTTTGCAGATGAGAAAACTGAGGCTCTGTACTTTTTTTTCCTTCTCCTGTGACTTTCTCTCAAATTACTCAGCTAGTAATGACAAGGTCAGGATGCAGTTAGGAATTTCTGGAATTGGAGAGTGACTGTTTATTTCCTTCTGCCTCCCTACTTTCAGCTGCCTGTCAACCTTACCCCCACCATCGCACTCTTTTCATCCCCAGGTTTCCGTGAGAGCGCTTTTTCCTTCTCCATGCTGGCTGCTGGGATCATGCATGCGGTAGCCACAGCCTGCAGCCTGGGCAAGCTGGTGAGCTGCGGCTGTGGCTGGAAGGGCAGTGGTGAGCAGGATCGGCTGAGGGCCAAATTGCTGCAGCTGCAGGCCCTGTCCCGGGGCAAGAGTTTCCCCCACTCCCTGCCCAGCCCGGGTCCTGGCTCAGGCCCCAGTCCTAGTCCCCAGGACACATGGGAATGGGGAGGCTGTAACCATGACATGGACTTTGGAGAGAAGTTCTCTCGGGATTTCTTGGATTCCAGGGAAGCTCCCCGGGACATCCAGGCACGAATGCGAATCCACAACAACAGGGTGGGGCGCCAGGTACGTGTGTGCAACTTGTCCTGAGTCTCCCAAGCTTTCCAGGCCTGGCTAGAGTTTAAGAAAAGAGCAGAGTGAGAAGAGATGTGGTGGGTGATTGTCATCATATGAGTGGTCTCTAGCAAGTCACTTAACCTCAGTTTTGCATCTGTAAAAGGGTCTAAGGAAACCTACCTTACAATGTCATTAAAAATGAGCTAGAAAATAGAGCCCCAAACAGAGTGCCTCTGTCGATGGCAGTGGCTCATTACGTAGTAGTTATTATTATAGCTGCCTTTCCTACGGAATTTAGGGGTGGTTTGGGCTAGACTCCCCATTTTAGCAGTGCACACTCTGGAACAAGCATTGGGACTGGGACTCAATTGGTGTTGAGTCCTGTTAGAAGTTAATTATCAATTGCAACTTTCACGAGCTAGTGATTGAAAATGCGCAAATCCCTCTGCTCTAGCTTCAATTATCCAATCATAAAATGAGGGACTTGGGTTGTCAGCCAGCCTCGCAGTGCCCTTTCTCTTCAGATATTCCATGGTCATTCAGTTGTCCTCGCCTCCCTGTGCTCTCTGTTCCCTCCCCTCTCCTGAGCCTCTGTGTTCTACCCATTTGCTGCTCTTTCCTTTACCACTTCTCCCTCGTATGCTCTAGGTGGTAACTGAAAACCTGAAGCGGAAATGTAAGTGCCATGGCACATCAGGAAGCTGCCAGTTCAAGACCTGCTGGAGGGCTACCCCAGAGTTCCGGGCAGTGGGGGCAGCACTGAGGGAACGCCTGGGCCGGGCCATCTTCATTGATACCCACAACCGCAACTCTGGAGCCTTTCAGCCCCGCCTTCGTCCTCGTCGCCTCTCAGGAGAGCTGGTTTACTTTGAGAAGTCTCCTGACTTCTGTGAGCGAGACCCCACCGTGGGCTCCCCAGGCACGCGGGGCCGGGCCTGCAACAAGACTAGCCGCCTGCTGGATGGCTGTGGCAGCCTGTGTTGTGGCCGTGGGCACAATGTGCTCCGGCAGACACGAGTTGAACGCTGTCATTGTCGCTTCCACTGGTGCTGCTATGTGCTGTGTGATGAGTGCAAAGTCACAGAGTGGGTCAATGTGTGTAAGTGAGGGTCAGCCTCAATGCAGGCTGGGGAAAGGGAGGGGAACTTTTTCAGCCTTTTGCTCTGATTTCTGTCCAAGGTCAATTTTGGCCCCTGGAAACTCAAAGTATCTACCTGGAAACAGCTTTGGGGGTGGTGGGGGTCAGGTAGAGTCTGTGATGTGTGGCCTTCTCCCCTACAGTTGGAAGGCCTTGGAGGGAAGATGTCACCACTCTTCTGCTACTTAAATACCTGAATGAACTAAGATGAAATGCACTGTATTTCCCCCTTCTCCCCAACCCTGGGGCCCCCTTAACTCTGATCCATATTTCTTGTGGCTGGAGAGTCCCTATAGTTTGACCACTCTTCTGAGGGCTAGCCCCAGGCACTGTGTGGAGCCATGAGACCTGTATTCAGAAAGAGACCACTCATTGCATTTGCTGTTCCCAAACTCCTCTACCTAGCCCGTGCCCCATCTTGTGGGGGTAATGGAAGACAGTGGTAGAAAGGTTTTTCTTAGAGCAGGGACAGAGTGCTATGGGTGCTCTCCCCTGAGTCCAAGAGTCATCTGTTCAGGCCCTTAGAGAAGCCGTCTTCCCTCCATTCAGATATTAAAGGGGATCCTCCAAAGGAAGAGTTTTACCTATGACTCTCTGAGCCTCTTTTTATTCCTTCAGGAGGAGGGGTGGGAATGGATAATTTATTGTACTGAGACTTGTTCTTGGTTCATGTTTGTAACTAAAATAAATTAAATTACTGGACTGGTGGATGCAGGTGGTGATATTTCTGCCCACACTTGGGATTTCAGTCTATGGCTTCTTTTCCAGATGAATTCTACTACCCTCTTACAGTCAATGACTTTATTTATGTATATCGTGCCTGGTTCCACAAAGGATCTGAAGTGGTCCTCAGTGATTTAGTTGGCAACTTTTAGTGTGAAAAACCAGGGCTAGAGATCCAAACATAGGCTGTATTTATTCTCTATGTGCCTCAATTCCAGATTTTGCCTTGGTCACTGCCCTAGAACAAGGATTGGCCTTTTTTCTTTTTCCCTGTAAAGGTCTTGATAGTAAATATATTAGGCTTGTGGGCTTTGTCACAACTACTTAACCCTGCAATAATTTCTCAACTCTGCTGTTGTAGATCAAAAGTAACCACAAATCATACATAAAGAACTGGATTTCCAATAAAATTTAATTTACAAAAATGAACTGCAGAACCAGATTTGGTCCTCTGGCTATAGTTTGTTGACCCCTGCCCTACACCATGAGGTCATCTCTGTTCTGGGTTTTCAAGTCCTGAAGTTATCTCAACATTGAATCTGGACCCAAAGAATGAGCACTTTTCTCTCTGGCTGTATCTGGTAGATACAAGTCTAATGAGAAACATATAAAAAGGATTCTTAAGCTCAAAGGGGGAGTTGATTTTTGTTTGTTTGTTTGTTTTTCTCTGGAAACCAGCAAAACCAGTACATTCTCCCACTGAGTTATTTGCATATGGATTTTGTCCTTCCTTATTTAGAGCTCTTTTGCATTTAATCTTAGTGAAATAATTCCTTTATTTCTTTTAGGAGATAACTATAACTAGAGAAAACAGTTTCTTTTATTCCAATCTTTCTTTTCCTAGCCCAATGTATTTGAAAACAAATCATTACCTTTCAGCTAGAAAAGGGATATGCACAACACAATTAGCACTTTACAAGTGGGGTTGTAAGAAACTGACTCTAACAGGTCATCTGCTTGGTCAGGGAATGTAGAACTCCATAGTTCTCTCTACTCCTCTAAGCAATAGATACATCTGATACTCAAATTACTCTAAAAATCAGGTGAAATGATGGGAGCACCAGGGTAGTAAGGACATTTTGAGGAGTGTTGGGTTAAGGCAGTACTTTACGGCAAAATTTCATGTTCCAAATTTCCACTTGAGCTTTGAGAATTCTGGTTTTGGAAATTTGATGGAGGTGGGAGGCATCTTATCTTTACTTCAGGCACTGACTGAGCCTGGTATGGGAGAGAGGGATGCAACTAGAATGGACATAGGATATGAGAGAATACTGATAAGAAATAACCAGAACGGGAATTTTGCACACTCAGGAAGAGCAAGGAGACTCTCCAAGGGAGTCAAAGCAAGAACATTTCAGCTTTTTCCTGTTTCCTTCCTCTGTACTCCCTTTGGCTCCTTCTCTCTTTCTAGCTCTCATCTTTCGTCAGACACACTCTGTGGCAAACTTAAGCCCCAAACCACAACCTTGAGAAATTCCAAATGGATTTTGTCAGCAAGGCCAACACCCCCCTCCCCACCCCTGCTGCCGGCACACGCGCTGGGCTCAGGCCCAGGCCTGGGGTCAGTGGCAGGAGTGGGAATGTGCAACCCAAAGAGTGGGGTGGCTACAATTTCAGCTTTTACTTAGCTCCAATGGAAGCCAGATGGAGGGAGAAAGACCGATGAACTGTAAGTCAGGCCTCTTTGCCTCCTTCAGCTCTGGATGAGCCCTTCTCTCTTAGCCTTTCAAGTAGTTGGGAAGCTGGGGAGTGTCATAACTGGCTGATTGCCAGCTGGACAGCACCCGCTCCTGTCTTTGCTAGTTTGCTCCATGGTAATCACCCAGTGATGCTGCAAGACACTTTCCTCTCAAGACTCCAGAGGGCTGAAGGACAGGGGACTGGGATTCTGCAGTCCCATTCGTCACTTCTGACTCAAATACCACAGTACTTGCTGCTAATCATATTGGCTGACACCATTTGCATCCTTTGGGCACACCTAAGACCTAATCGCTAGAGGATCTGAATGACATCTTGGGCGGGAACACTTACAGGTTCTGCCTCCTATCAGAGTCCCACAAGGCATGTTGGTGTGGTGGGTACTTGGGAAGGGGGTTGTAAAGTATAATTTTCATGATCAGTGTGGGTGCATAACCTGGTGGGATGTTGCTAGAAAATTCTGGGAAAAGAAATGGAAAGTGTAATCATGTGGAGGTATCATAAGGCCCACTCTAGGCATCTGTAATAACACTGGAGGAGTCTTCTCTTCTGCCATTTAAATAAAACACAGAGTTTAGCAGGGCAAAGGCCCTTAATGGCATCAGCCCAGGACAGATACAACTCTGTTAATAAACATGCTCCTTTTTATCCATCTCATACCTCACCATCTTAAATTTGGATCCTCTTGGCTTCACATTCCATGTTATTTTCCAGGTTAAAATACAAGAGAAAACAGACTGGGATTAGAGGAAGAGATTGGAGAATTTGTATACCAGAGATTAATTGGGACAAGAGGTATACATAGTGTGGCTATGTAAACCAGCCTAGTCCTTCTTAGAAAGAGACAAGAAACAAAGTAAAAAATCCAGAAAAGCAACAATTTTGGTTCAGGTCTTAGGGAAGAGCCATGTGTTCCCTTATACTACTGTGGAAAGAGAGAGGGCACTTAAAAGTATCTTCATCTGTTCTTGGCATTACTACTGCTCTCCTATCACAGCCATGACTGTTCCAAGGCAGCTTTGCATGTCTAGACCAGGTGAAGAAATGAGTATGAGGGAAGTGGGGGTTGGCAGGAATATGGATGCAAAGTCTCTCACTTTCCTTGGGATACTGAAATTCGTAATTATCTGGGTACATTTCCTCAAAGCACATTTGAATATTAGGCTTCAACCGTTTGTCTTTCACGTTCCAACTTTCTACTTGGCCCAGAGTTGAGTTTCCTTCACTCTTTTAAATTCATCACTCTCTGTTTCCTTCTCTATAAGAAAGGATCTCTTGATTCAGACGCCTGAGTAACTCAGTCTTAGATTAGGAGTGGTAAGCAGCAACACTGCTGTAGGGAGGGCTCTCGCGGGGAGATGCTGCTAACTCTGGTTAAGAAATAAAGATGTGGTCTGGAGGACCTGGCTTTGCCAAAGGAGCACACCCTCACCCCGCTGCCTCTCAGCCCAACCGCAGTCTCCAGTGTCGCCAGCACGCGACCCCAGTCCTTAAATTTCAGGTATGGCCCTAGAGCTTGTGTTGTCACCTTAGCCTCCACTGCTTCATCCTCATTCCCGAGCTCCCACCTCCAAAGCCCGCTGCCTCCAACCCCCATTTCGGCCCCCACGGGGGCTTCAGCTCTAACACCCAGCGGCCTCTGCTGCAGCCGCTGCCATAGTGATAGATCTCGCGAGAACTGCCGCTCGCTGCCGCGCAGCTCTCGCGCGATCGGGGAGGTGGGAAGTATCCCAGTCTGGGGGTGGGGGTGCGCGGCACAGCTCTTGTCGCCGTCGCGGCTTCCGGTGCTAGGTAGAAGGAAGGAAGGAGGGAGTCAGGGAGCGGGGCCAGGGGAAGAGCTGCGCCGAAATCGGCTGGGGGAGCCGGAGGGAGTGGAGTGAGAGCCAAGCGGAACCTGCGGAGGCGGCGGCCGCAGCGGCGGAGCTTGGAAGCAGGAACAGGTGAGGGGTTGGGGAGGGAAGGCGGGTCCTGATAGAGGAGAGGCTTGGGGTGGGGGCTGAGGACATAAAACATAACCCCCCCCCCATGCCTGGTGCCAGGCATGGGGCGGTGTGGTCCTTCCCACCCGAGAGCTGGGAGAGGGGGCGCCGGGCCAGCCTCAAGCCTACCCCCGCATTTGAAGGACGCGGAGCTAGAGTGGGGGTGGGGGTTGTGGGTGGGGGGC
>NW_006439717.1:1403333-1412983 GCF_000325575.1 Pteropus alecto
GCACACACGAATTTGTGCTCCACCTCGCACAAGTGGGCGACCTGGGCTGCAGTTAGGTTCCCCTCGCCTGCATTAGGTGGGCTTACGAGGGTTAGAGGGTTGAGGGGGAGGAAAGCAGTCCAAGGAGAGGTGATGCGGGGGCGGTGATGACTGTTTTGTATCCTTTTCCTGTTGAAGGGTAAGGAATGCTGCTTTTTCCTACTCCATCTTCCCCTCAACCTTAGTAATAGGAGACTACAGAGAAACCTTGCTGTGGTGACCCCCTCCCCCTATTGTGGGGCAGGGGTACGTAGGGGGTTTAGGGAGTAGCCGGCACGGCAGGCTAGTGGGGCACCCCAGGGGCACTATTCTGGTGAGGTTGCGCTTTCGGGTCTTGGGAACCGCACGTTGGGAAGAGGGTAGCAGGTGGGGAGCGGGAGGAGAGGAGGCAGAATGGGGAGGGGGATCTGATTTTGCTTGGAGAAGAGAGGTGCTGCCTTCCTCCCCCAGGCGAAGCGGGGGCGGTCTCAGGAGGAGGGAGCATCTTGTCGCTGCCTCTGAGTTTGTGTCTTCCAATCCGCTTTTTTTCTTTAGGAAGTACCAGGATTCCCGGAACAGAAAATGAAGCCATTGCTTACACCAATATTTGAGGAAAGGAGGGGGAGGTGGAGTTCCCTGTTTAAACGGGCCACTTGATTAGAAAAGTGGTAGCTCCTGTTTTGGGGGAGTTCCCTTCTTTCTGGGTTGAATTACTGCCAGTCTCCCTCTGGCCTGGCCAGGAAGAGTGTGGTATGTGGTCAGGAGTGAGAAGAAATAGTGAAGTCATCTGGGTGAGGGAGAAGTGTAACTTAAAACCTGTCTCTGCTGCTGTTGGATTGGGTCACCCCGGTATATGGCATGAAAGTTTTATTGGTAGGAGATCTGCTGCAGGAGTCTGATTGCTTGGGTCAGTGCAACAGGACAGAATCTAGTCTCTGCATACTGTCCCTAATTTGCTGCCATTTTGTCTTGAGCTTGCTGTTGGGGTGTCTCCATTTGCTATGACTGGAGTGGAACAGTGGTCATGGCACATTAGACCTGAGTTTGAATAACATGTCTGTAAAAGCTCATTCTAAGAAAGAAACCGATCCATTGAATTCACCTTTTTGCAGAATGAATCATTGACCTTGGATTCAGGGGAGAAGGGACCTCATATATTACACATTCACGCGCCTCCTGCTCCCAGTGTAGAATTATTACTTTGTGTAGTCAGAATTTTTATGTACATGTCTTGCTTTCCTAAAGAGGCTAAACTTCTTGAGTGCAGGAATTAGAGCTCATCTTGCATCTCTCAGAATGTGTATGCAGATAGTAGGCACTCATGATGAATACAGGATGTGAATGGATAGAACTCAAAGCTTTCTTACTGCAGTTTAAAGAGAGAGAAAGAGATGGCTTGGTGGTCAGGAAGAGTGCCTGGAGATAACTGAGCGAGGGTACAAAGCACCTTAGCCTTTATATTTAAGAAGTCTTGGGTCTCTCCACTTTCCTAAGAGGCACAAAATAGGCATGGATAATGGAAACTAAGGCCACAAAATAAAAATATTACTAGAACATATAGAGTCATTATTTATTTGAAATTCCAGATCTCTTGATTCCCCATTGTGGGCAAAGGGGTCTCTCCATGAGCTGTAAGTCTAAAGTGTTGTGTGCAAATTGGGATCCTAAAGATCATGGAGGAGGGAGCCAGTGTATGTATGTGGTGCCTGGCACAGAATTGATGCCAATGAATGGTAGCTGCTATTACTAAACTGAATGCAAGTATAAAAGAAGGCAGACAGCAGGCTGGAGAGAGTGGAAGTGAAGTCTTAAGTGCACAAAGGATCATATTGTGTGTTTTCATCTCTGCTACTCTCTTCCACTGGAGTCATAATAAGGGGAAATGGACTCAAAGGACAGTGGGCAGGATTTGTTGGTTAGAAGAAGGAACTTCTTTAAAACCAGGTTTGTTCAAGCTGAGTAAATAACCGAGGGAAATTATGGAATCTGCTTCCCTGTGTACCTTTAGAAATGGATGCCGAGGGTCCTGAGATTCAAAGCATGTAACTGGCTTTCATCGTCATTTTTGTTGCAGGTGAATTTAGAAGCAAATTGGTATGGTGTGGACTTGGAATTGGACAAAACTGGGTTCAAATCTCGCCTCTGCTATTACTAGTATGATTTGGGTGAAATTACTTGTATTCTCTTAGCTTCATTTTCCTCATCTGTAAAGAGTACAATAATGATAATACCTACTTTATAGTATTGGCATGAGGATTAAATGAGATAATACACACAAAGCACTTAGTATTGCACAAAGCACATAGTAAGCCCCAAGTAAATGTTAGCTGCTCTTAATAGCACTCGTTGTTACAATAGTAATAATAATATGAGCACTCACTCAGGACTACCTTAAAGATTTACAAAAAACAAAAACAAAAAAACTGAAAAACAACCTGCCGCCTGAGTTGCCTGTGTTAGAGGGACGATTGTTACCATGACTTTCTGTGCTGGTCGTAGGCTTGTGAGCAGTGAAATCTTTTTTCAGCATCAGCCTCACAGAGGCAGCTCCTGCTGCCTGAGTGGGAGGTGAAGCCGAAGCAAGGCAGGGGCCCTGAACCATCAGCTTGAATGTAGGGTGAGAATGTGGGGGCTCATACTGTTCATGTTTTAAAAAGTCAGCATGACTCTGAGATAATGGTTAACTCTTCTTTAAAGGTGCACCCTGATTGACCTAGGTCAGGATATAGATTCCTGGCTTCTATTATTTTAGGTCCCCATGAGCATTTCCGTATCTTCTCTTTCCTTTATTTAGTCATAACTCCTTTAAAAGTTCACCTCCGAGTATATTGCAAAATGTATTAAGGTCCAGAGTTGTGATATCTGTGTAATTCTACCTTTCCAACATCTGTCACAAATATTGGTGGATTGCTGATAAATTTTTTTTGATACTGAAAAGACATGGGGAGCATTTGGAAAGAGTTCCACAAACGTGTGAAGGTTCTGTATTGTAGTCTGGGAAAGAACTGATGTAGGGATTCCATAAATGAGTTAGATCTTTGTCATGGACTTTTGCAAAGGATCTGCTGCACTGCATGGACCAGAAAGGAAATGGTTGAGATTTCAGGGATCCATCATTATCACCATATTCCTGAAGAAAGGTGAGATGATTGGATGTGGCAGATCTCACAATACCTTTTAGCTCTCTCATCATTGGTGAGAGCCTAGCATAACTCTTCTTTTATGAGCATATACACAGAATGTCCAGCATGAATGTTTAAACTTCAACATGATTTAGGATGCAGGAGAACATTAGCTCTCTGTTGCAGTGGTTTTTGCACCCCCCACCCCAAAGCAATTGAACCTTACCTTATATAAAATCCTGTTTGAAGTCTAGTGTATAAAATGGGTAAAAGTGGAGCTACTCTGTGTTAAGAGAGTTGTGGTGGAGAGTTGGTGAGCATAATTAGAACCTCTCATGGTTTATCCTTTCCCCAAAGCAGCCTCTGAATCCTGTTCAAGGAACCGTAGGGCTCTAAGAATGTAGAAACCACTTCTCTACTTTGTCAGATTTGGGAAAAGGATTGGGGATTACCTAAAGGATAATGTCTTCCTCAACTTCACAAATGTTTTGCCACCATCAGTAGTGTGTTTCTCCATAAGCATGTCAAATCTAGCTACAGGTTATAGTGTTGGAAGTTGGGGACATGAAACGTGAGTAAGGCACGGTCCCTGCTGGCAAGAGGTTCATAGTCTAGTGAAGTACTTCCCAAACTTTTTCCCATCTTGACATACACAGAAAATGGTAGTAGTGAGACAGACATGGCCGCTTGTAATATGAGATGGCTAGCCCAAGGCCTCTAGCCATTGTAAGCCCTGTTTAGCCATATAGTACTGATGGGATCATTATCTCCAGCTGTCTTTCATTCCTGTAATGCATTAAAGGAATATTATTTGGAAAGTTCCAGCTCTGGAGAGTGAAGGAGGCAAATATGAATAAAACATACTCTGATAATTCTAGAGAAGTGTGTTTGAGATGATAAGGGATCACAGATGACTTTTACTCTCCATGGTAGGCAGTTCTGTCTTCTGTACTGTTAAGGTGCTCTATAATGGTTGGTCTCGTCCAAACCCTAGCTTCCTGTTTCATCTGTTTGCTGGCAGCTCCATCTTGATCTGCACAGTCAAATTGGGGGCAAAGGTTTATTAGGGCTTTAGGCAGACTACTCATGGAATTTCAGTAATTAGGAAAGTATAGTGTTCTTAGTGTTTAAGGCTATAGATGTGGGCATTAGAGCAGCCATTGAATAATAGGAGATGAAGCAATTGTAAACTGATCAGATTCTAAGAATATGGCATACTGAAAGCTTTGGTTCGAGGGCAGTGCCACAGAATGTTACAGAGAAACAAATGAGTCTAGTTTTTATCTGGTCTCTGTTTTATCTGGCTAGGCCATGTATTCTGAAACGGACCTAATGCTCTGTTCTGACTCACTTGCTGAGGGTTGGCCATGGAAAAAGCCAGACCCTTCCCAGTGTCTGGATCTCTGTTGGACATGGTGATTTAGAATTCTTCTTTGCTTGTTGTGTGGCCTTCTTCAGGTTATCCTGTACTGGAGTCATATTGGACTAGAGGAGAAACTGGCATAATGATTCTGGCTTGAGCCTAAACACTGCTAATTGAATTAAATGGAGCCTAATTTTAGTTACGTATGTTTTAATTTATAACAAGGTCATATGTTTTACGTATGTTTTAATTTATAACAAGGTCATCCTTGATTGCCTAGTAGCGAAATTCAATCTTTCAGGCTTTATATTAATTTGGCCTTTCTACAGCCTTTGGCCTGCCTTCCTTTTTTTTTTTTTTAATGTTCTTTCCTTATTGGTGTCTATGATGTATTACTCTCTATATTTCCTTTCTACCCTTCAAGTTGCTTCTTATTCTCTTTCCTGGCCTCATTTTTTTGCCCACTGCTTTTATATGTTGATGTTCCTCAGGTTTCTGCCTTTGGACTTTTCTCCTGTCTCACTGTACACACTCTCCCTATATATATCAGGATGTATCAGTTGGCAAAAGATAGAAAAAGATATCTGTGGCTCAAAAAATAAGGAGATTTATTATAGCATATAGCAAGAGGTCTAGGTGGAGAGGACACAAAAGGACACACTATGTGGTTCCACTTATGAGGTTCCTAGAATAGTCAAATTTATAGAGACAGAAAGTAGAATGGAGGTTGCCAGGGGGAGGGGAGATGGGAGTTTCAGTTTGAGAAGATGAAGAAATTCTGGAGATGGATGGTGGTGATGGTTGCACAACAATGTGAATGTACTTAATGCCACTAAACTTTTCATTTAAAAATGGTTAAAATGGTAAATTTTGATATATATATTTTTACCATGCACACACACAAAATTATCTAGGGGTAGAACACTTTTTTGGTTGATTTTTTGTTTTTAATCTGCCACCTTGACACTTACTCATGACCCACGTTTTCTTCATTTTTTTGCTCTGACATCGTAGAGTTCTTCTGTCTCTCTGTTCATGGTCTTAAGATTACTCCAGTATCTCATCTTCCTACATCAACATCTAAAGGCTGAACAAGAGAACATTGCCATATGTCCTTTTTTAAGATTGAGGAAAACTTTCCCAGATGCTCCCAACAGACTTTCTTTATACCTTATTGGCTAGAATTAGGACATGACCATTGGTGACTCATTCACTGGCAGGGGAAATGGAATGCCCACATCCTTTAGGCTGATCAGTTTTCATACCCTGGGGCTGGGGAAGGGTATATCATACCCTGCTGTCCTAACATCTGAAAAATTAGGGGTTCTATTAGAAGACAGAAGGGAAAGAATGGCTGTTGAGTAGGCAGTCAGGAACTACAGCCACCTTGGATTATCTTGGTTCCTCCATTTACAATCAGTGCAGATGATTCCCAAATACCCAGCCCAGACTTACCTGCTGTGCTTCATGATGTAGCACCTCAGAATCAACATTTAATCTAAAAACAGACATCTTCACTCTCAGATCTGTTCCTCTTTTTATTTTCTGTCTAAAGAAATGCCACTGAATCATCCAGGCCTGAGACCTGAGAATCTTGACTCTTCTATTCCTTCCTACATTTAATCAGTCGTTAAATCCTGTGGCTTCTACTATTTTGATGTTTCCAATCTGTCCTGTTCTTGCCGCCTTTGGTTAAGAATTTCTGATTGCACATATGTATTACTGTACCTCCTTAGTGTTCTCTCTGCCTCTACTCTTTCCTGTTTTAATTTATTCCCTAAACTGCTACCAGAATGATGTTTCTAAAGCACATATCTGATCATGTTTCTCAGTATGGCCTTTAAGGCCCTTCATGATGTAGCCCTTGCTTATCTCTCCAGGCTCATCAGTTCTTTTTTCACTCACCATGAAGCATCCAAATAAACTACTTCCCAGTCGCACCTGGGTTTGGCTAATAAGAAGTGCTATCTCTAACTCAAGTCTTTATGTCTTTGTAAACACTGTTCCTTCTGCCCCATTCCCTCTTCTTTATTGTCTGATTACTTCCTACTTTTCCTTCAGGAGTCAGCTCAGGTGTGACCTGAGAATCATGTCTGAGAATTGTCTTTTACCTCTCAGTCTTGATTAACTGCTCCAGGTTTCTGTTCCCATAATAGTATGTGCTTACCCCACTCTTACCCTCACACTATTTTGCGGTCCTCTGTTTACTAGTCTTTTTTTTCCCCATTGACTGAGTTTCATGAAGGCAGAAATTGTCGTCCTTTATATATCCCTAGTTTAGTATACTCAATAAATGTTTAACGAATGGATGGAAGCTGACATCAGAAGCTATTCTTTGGCTTTGGGAAATCTTTGAGTCCAATAGAAATCATTGAGATACTAATCTAAGAGTTCTTGTGTGCTGATTATAGTGTTCTTGAGATAAAAACTTAGAAAGTTTATAGAGGTCACAAGCCATCTGCGTTAAGGAAACTAAATACAGGCAGGCCTTGCTTTTGTTTACTTAAATTTTATTGGTCTGCTCTATTGGCTGTGCTAAAAATAGCATCTCTATTAGTGATATTTCAATTTGAAAATTATCTGGGAGCAAAGCTGCTTTTTGATGCATCCTGCCTGGCAGCAGAGGGTTTGGGAGACTCTGGTATTTCTTTCCCTGGACCCATGCAGCCTGGAGAAGAGGAGGTGGTACCAGATCAGGAGTCTCAGAGGTGTCTCAAGACACATGCCTGAGCCAGTCACTGGAGTCAGGCAGGGGGAGCGTGCATGGCAAGTTGAGCTGTGACTCTCAAAATCACCTAGAGAGTGAGGCAGGCATGTTCCTGCAACACACATAAGCCAAGATGGCTGAGCAGCCAGTTACAGCAACAGCTTGCCTCTCCTGGGTGAGGGGATTGGGGACAATGAGTGGTCCTCAGTGAGGACATTCTCAGATGAGGCTTAAATCAGCCAATGTACTTGATTAAACTCATGCAATGTCCTACACAGATTGTACTGGAACACATTTTTAGAGCAATTATTATTTTTACCACTGATAATAAAGTTTATGACTGTAAAATAGAATGTTGAGATATTCTCTTAGTTAAGAGATATTAGTGTATTCCATTTTTCATCTTGAGCCACTCACCTTCAGTTTTAACTGCTGATTCCTAGTTTCCACCTCCCCACGGAACCCTGGCATTTGGCCCCATCCACACAGGAGTGCCATCTGTGGTAAAAGAGTAACCATAGGCTATACAATATATAAGGAAACAATCCGAGGTCTGTTTGGTTTTTTGCCATCCTGCTTCCCAGAGCTTTTTATAGGAATGCTTTATGGTTGAAGTGAGAATCGGCTATATAGCCAAAGATGTGTGTTCATGCCACAAAGCTGAAAGTTACTACCATCTTGGTGGTAGGGGCAGCATGCTCTCTGGTAACAGGCAGGGACAGAGAAAGCCAAGACAAAGCCACTACCACTTTTGGAATGTTCATCTGAATGAAGCTGCTGATGATATTAAAGAAGAGTCATAGTGTCCATTGATTTCAAGGTCCTGGGCTGTCCCAAGAGATACATGGTAGCTAGTTATCTATCAGCTTCATTGGGTATTAAATGGCAAGAGAAAATTCCACCAATTTTCGATTTCTAGTCCTTTTCCCAAACTAGTCCCAGAGTCAGATATGTGTGGAAAATGGCCAAGAATTGACAGGATAGCTAAGCAACCATCTGTGTATTACATAGATACCAAGTACTGCTAGGACAGAAGAAATGATATAAGGACATCCTCAGATGGGGCTTAAATCTGCCAGTGTGCTTGATTGAACTCCTCCAGTGGGCTTGGCATTGGGAGTAAGGACGGGTACAAAATAAATAAAAGGCATAGCCTTGCCCATGGAGAATACATAGTTAATTGGGGAGATAGTCAATGTACAGACTTAGAAGGGAAAAGCTCCACAAGGTGATATGTATCACATGAGTCGTTCAGATAATTCAGGGGCCTTGATGTGGCTTGCCAGGAAATAGAAATAAGTTTAACACTGTGATCAGCTTTTGAACCAAGACTTTAGTGTGATAGCTTAGCCCAGAAGCAAACCAGGACAGTGTATGCATGTTCTGGGTCAAGGGGTATTTTTCAGTCACTGCTGTATTCATGGTTGGTAATAATTTAATCAGCAGTAGTTCCCATCATGAATGACAGCAAGATAAATGTATCGTATAAATTTAATTCATAATCTGGGCCAAAGCCTTATTACCTAACTTTTATAGCAGAGTGTCATTCGGAGCTGAAGGAAAGGCTACCTGAGCAGGAGACAGAATGAAAACTAGGAAGACATGGGGAAGGTTTAAATTTCTGGAGGTGATGGTAGCAGAACCAGCAGTCTGACTACCACAGATTGCCAAGGTTTGTGGGATCTGACCTTGTTAGCTGGCCAGGCGTCCCCACCTGCCTCAGGGATCCTCAAGAATCTTTCTGCCTCGGTGGGTTGAGGCAGGATAGGCAGGGAGAATGGCTATTGAGTGACTCGGCTGAAATTGGGCCCTGAGGTTGAGCCAGGTCCTCCCCCCTGAGGTGCGAGCCCTAGGTCAGGGGCAGGGCTCATCTGGGGAACCTACCGGGAGCACCACGCCTGGTTCATTAGAGGATGTCTGGGGAGGCCTTTGAAGATGAAACATTCCATAAGCACTCATTGTTTCTGTTTTTTGGAGAAACTAGTACTTTGGTCTCCAGGGGCTGTTGATCTGGCCTCTTTGTACTAGTCTGGAATTTGCTGCAAACTGAGGAGATTAGGAAAAAACAAACAAACAAACCTGAAATAGTTTTTGAAAAAACAACTAAATTCCCACCAAACCCCCATGCTTTAGTTTGCAAATAGGATTCCTCCCCATCTACTTTTCACATTCTTGGGTTTGTGTGCACTCTGTCTTGACCTGTTCCTTTGCCTGCTGGGTTTGGGGTGTGTGTATCTCTGGTTCCCAGACTCTACAAAGAATGCCAGCAGCTGGCATATAGTGATTGCTGAATAAGCTGCCCGCTGACGCATGTCTCCTGCAGGCATGGAGAACTGGCTGGCATGGTAGATTTTGAACCCCCATTTCATTGCTGTTTTAAAGATGCATTTCTATGACTGTCTTGTGCCATAGGGAAGGGAGGGAAGAAGAGCAGGGCAGG
>NW_006439717.1:1413029-1440051 GCF_000325575.1 Pteropus alecto
GCAGGAATGAATGACTCTATGATCCTGTCTATTGGGGCTATTAGTTGGGGTGGGCATTTTATACCTTATAATGGTTCTTCTCCTTTCATTTTTTTCAGCAGGTGTTTATTAAGGGCCTACTATGTACCAGGCATAAGTGGCTCATGTGAGTGAGCTGCTAGTGAGGTCAGTAGAGACCCTGGGAGTTAGTTCATTTGTTCAACTGCTATGTGCCAGGCACTACTCAGCACAGCAGTGAACAAAATGGGTAAGACACTGACACAGTAGGAGGACAAAAACAATGCAGCAAGAAACAAATGTGTCACATGGTGATAAATGCTATGAAGAAAAGTAGGATAAATGGAGTAGAGAGGTGGGTGTGTGTGTGGTATAGGTGGTTCTGGAAAGCCTCTTTGATAAGGTGACATTCAAACACATGTGCAGGAAGTGCGGGAGTACTCCACGAAGGTTCTCTGGGAGAGAAAGCATTCCAGGCAGAGCAAATAGCAAGTACAAATGCTAAGAGGCAGGAAAGTATTTGGGGAATTGAAGTGGAGTAAGCAAAGGAGAGATCTGATGAGAGAAGCAGGGGGGATGCAAATTGTGCAGGACCTTGTAGACCATGATATAGCTTTGGGTTTTACTGAAAGGGAGACATGAAGCCAAGAGAGGGTTTTGAACAGGGGAGCAACATAACTTGGTTTTGGTTTTAAAATCAGTCTGGCTGCTGTGCGGCGAATAGACTGAAGGGATTAGGGAAGAAGCAGGGAAAGAAAGCCTCATTGCAGTTGACCATGTGGAGCAGCTGTTCTTGGATGGATCATGGCAAAACTAGGATTTACCTGGCTGAGGAATGAGGGGTAGCCTCCCAACTTTCAGTGCACTGTTGTATGAACAGGGCACAACTTCAGCAACCATCATTTCACAGAGTGGAGAGGATCAACCCCTTTTATGCATGTTGCTTTCTTATTTTTTCCTCATTAATTTTGGCATGTAGAAGGAAGGTATTGTAAAAATATAGGAAGAGAAGAAGCAGTCTCTTGATTAGAGCAGTGAGCTTAAACCTTGGGAACCTGGCAAGCCTGAACCTTGTCAGGAGTCACAAAGAGCCACTCCTCATTCTGCTCCCTCCTTTCCTGCCCTTTTTAGGGTAATGTTGGGGGAAGGAGGAGTAGTAATGATCTTGCAACACCTTGAGGTAGTATAGATTGTTGGAATGAAAAGAACTTTAGAAATCATCTAGTTCAACAGCCCTCCATTTGCAGGTGCAGATATGGACAGGTGAAGTAACTCTTCTGAAGTCACACAGGTAGATCCCTGGCAGAGCAGGGATCCTGAGTGTTTACTGCTTTGTCTCCGCTCCCAAAGGCTCAGGATATGTCTGAGTGGGCCTCATTCTTCATAGTAAAGCCCATTTACATCAAATCCTGACAAGAAGATGGTAGTAATGAGTTTACATTTCTTTGCCTAGGACCAAGTCCTCCATACCAGGGACCAGGCCAAAACCAGATTGCCACTGCCCCCACTTGGGCCCAACTGTCCTCAGAAAACAGCTGCTGTGATCATGGGTAATATCTTTGGAAACCTTCTCAAGAGCCTGATTGGGAAGAAGGAGATGCGCATCCTGATGGTGGGTCTGGATGCTGCAGGAAAGACTACCATCCTATATAAGCTGAAACTGGGGGAGATCGTCACCACCATCCCCACCATTGGTAAGGACACAGCTTGGATGTAGGCTTTCATGCCAACAGCTGAGCCAGGCGGGGGGCCTATTCCTAGATCCTCTACCTGGCTACCAGGCAAGTCCATGCAATTTGTGGGATTCAGGGAAAGATGGTTATTTAGCTTACTAGCAGGTGTTGGGGCTGCCGTTTGCCCACCTACCCTCGCCTTCTCTGATGCGGAAACTTCTACAGCCTGGCACTCAACAGTTGCCCTCAGGTACTGAGTTGGTTTGTTCTCTGTGTTGTTTGGAAAGCAGGTGAAGGGCTTTGATGTTCTTGCCAGAGGCCCTGAATTGCTTCAGTTTAGATCCTCGGTGGCCCTGATCATGGTTAAGACCTGCCTGTGGGAGGGAGAACATTTGCTTTGTAAATAGGACTCCAGATCATCACCCATTGGTGGTTCTGCATTTGGGGCTCCATACTTTAGCTTACTTTTTCACTCTGCTTCGAAGGCCCTAGTTCTTAGCTGAGACTCTGGTGGCCACATTCTGTGATACAGGAGTGGAACTGAGTCATTTATTTTTGGAGGGAGAGCCAGAGACAGAAAATGACTTGGGAAGGTTGGCTCACGTTACTCAGGTGATTTTGAATCTCCTGATTGGCCCTCCTCATTCTCTTCCACTTCTCTTAGTTTTTCTTTTTGGCCTTTAGGCAGTGAGGTCAGGGAATGCCAGATCTGGGGAAGCCTTAGCTTACTTTCCTTTGCTGGGATCATGGCCAAGGGTAGGGGAAACAAATGAACCCAGTGGGGCATCGTTTATAGGCCTGATATTTGAAGCCAAGTGGCCATTGCCTGTTTTTTTCCAAAGGGTTCAATGTGGAGACAGTGGAGTACAAGAACATCAGTTTCACAGTTTGGGATGTGGGTGGCCAGGACAAGATTCGGCCTCTCTGGAGACACTACTTCCAGAACACCCAAGGTATGGCATATGAATTGCCCAGAGACTGGCACGGTCGGTTGGGTGTGAACAGCGTATGGCTGTCATTGTTGGTTATGGGCAGCCAACCCTGCCCTGCTGCAGCTCCTAGGGGTGGGAGAAGAGGAGCAAAGGGAGCAAATATTTGGAGGGTATAAGAAGGGTGTTGTCTTTTGGTGGTGGGGGAGGGGAATTCATCTGTGACCTTTGTGCAGCCCATGCTCTGCCTCCCTAGGGTTGATATTTGTGGTGGACAGCAATGATCGGGAACGAGTAAATGAAGCCCGGGAGGAGCTGATGAGGATGCTGGCAGAGGATGAGCTCCGGGATGCTGTGCTCCTTGTCTTTGCAAACAAACAGGTGAGACTTCTCCCATCCCTAAATTTGAGAGAGAGAAAAACTGGCCGTAGAGATCAGGGGCCTTGGAGCTCATTGTATGGAGCTCATTGAATGGGAAGCCTTATGCTCTCAATTTTGGAAGTGTGGGAAATAGGAGATTTATTGGCATCGTTATGCTCCTCTTCTTATCCTCCACCCCAGCTTCAATTATCAGTATTCTGTCCTCAGAGATTGGTGTGGTAGATATATCACTTCACATCTCTCTTTCATCTTGCCTATTGTCTTCTTCAATGGAACTGCCTTCATTCCTAACGTCAGACAGACCTGATTCTTTTCCCAATCTGAATCACTTCTCTACCAATTCCATATTTGGTTTCCACCAACGCAATGGATTGACCTCTAGTGCCTTGAATCGGGGGTACTGGGATGATTAAATCCAAAGTGGCTCTTTAGGATTTTGTTCTGGGTCCTTACAGTGGAGGAAGAGGAGAGGGTACTGGTATACATCTTGTTGGTAGGTGGGTGCTCTAGAAGCCTTCGAAAGATCCTGAGTCTCCTTTTTGTGTGTTTCCCTTGCACTCCAGGATTTGCCTAATGCTATGAATGCTGCTGAGATCACAGACAAGTTGGGCCTGCATTCCCTGCGTCATCGCAACTGGTACATTCAGGCCACCTGTGCCACCAGCGGGGATGGGCTATATGAAGGCCTGGACTGGCTGGCCAATCAGCTCAAAAACAAGAAGTGAGAGCCAGGCAGCCCTGTCCAGCCGCCCCAGCCACCCTTGACATACCTACTGTCTCCCTGTCCCAACCCTACCACTTCCTTCCCATTGCCAGTGTGGCCAGGACCCTGGGTATCATGTCCGCATGCCCAACAAGAGCCTTGCCTCTCCTGCCTCCCCTCCTTTTTCCTGTCTGTGACCAGTCCCCAGTTGCTGTCTTGATGATGAATCATTCCAATTTATCAGATTTAAAACAAAAACAAGGTTGTTATGGTTTCATGGGTTGCCCCCCTTATACTCCGAGGTTCGAGAGGTGGGGTGGGGTAGTCTCTCTGCTTCGTTTGGCTCTGATTGCTGTGGTCTTGGCATCTGAGTCCCTTCTTCCTACGGGCCCCTCTCCTATTGTCTTCCTTTCCTTTGCCACCTTCTCCCTGTTCTACATGGAAATTGCACGGGCCTCTGTGTGTGCGTGCATGTGTGCGCGTGTATATACATGTACAGAAAAATATATATGTGAGGGCCAGGGAGAAGGGTGGAGGGGGTGGAATGCAGCTCAGGGCTTGGAGCCAGGACACTGCCCACTCTAGCTTATCATCCGCCCCTCCCATGTTGATGAGATAAAGGGAAGAAGGTGGAAGGAAGGCTGCTCCAGTCTTGCTACTGGTTCTTTTCCTCTCTGCAGGTAAGTTTTCCTGGATGATAGGACAGATGATGGATTTTACACTGCCATCTTCCTTGTATCCTTCTCTTCACCCTGCTTAGGGCAGGGAGGCGGCATTTATTTCTAGATTCCCAAGGAGATGCTATTCTGCTCTGCCTTGTTAGTGGGAAGGAGAGAGGAACCCATTCACTCTTATCAGTTCAGAGTGTTCAACTGATTCTCCCCCCACTCATCTTTAGATCTGTTCCTCAGGAGCTTGAGGAAGTGGTGGAGATAGCAAGACTGTGGTGTATGTTTGGGACCCAGAGTACTGGGGGGAGGGCCTCAGGTTTTCCATCTTCATCTTCTTTTGTTTTCAGGAGAAGGGGAGGCATGGATCAGTCCTATTCTTGCCTTCTCTTCCCCTCTGTCCCCCCAATTTTCTCATCTTGGGGGCTGGGTGGTTCATCTGTCCTTCGTCAGAAGTTTCCTCACCCTAGTAGTCCTGCTAGCTTGTCCAAAGCAGGCTTGGTGGTTGAGTGGGGAGTGGAACAGTGGGGGTGACATAGCAGACCTCAATATCAATTCCTCTGTTCTCCAGTATTCTTCTAGAAAGTCCAGGATGTGCTGAAGGATGGCAATTTTCTGTTTCCAGTTCCTCAGACCATCCTGCCATCCCTCCCACCTCCATCCCAACAGCTTTCCCCTGCCCTCTTCACCCACTCATAAATGGATCTGGGGGTTGGAGTGGAGGAAATAGAACTCTGAAGTGGTTATTGGTGCTGGTGGGATGCAGTGGTCTTCAGGGTCCTCCCCCTGTTACGTGGTTGTTTAAAAGCTGCTGCTACTGCGTCCCTCTGTCTACAGGGGGTGCTTGTCCCTGAGGTCCTGACTTCTGCTGTTTCTGTGAAGCCGTGGCTATTCTGTGGGCTCCTGTGTGTGCTGGCTGCGCCCTGAGCTCCATGATGGCCACCCATACCTTTCTGCTAAGGTCAGGACCCAGGGCCACCCCCCATCCCCCACAGCATGGCTGAGGGACCCCTTCGCAGAAGAGCTGTCCCAATCCCCACTCCGTGGGGCCAGGCTTCCTGCCACTTTTGTCTGCAACAGGCAGATCAATACCCCTTACCCCACCCTAGACTGAACTGTGAAAGAGAGGTTCTCGGGGTGTCTCCCTCAGTGCCAGTTCCTTAGTGATGTTTTACTTACCCAAGTTTCAGTGGGTATGTGCAGGTTTTTTGCTCTCTAGGCCTTTGTGTGTATGTGTGTGTGTGTATATGGTGGGGCGAGGGGAGTTGCTGGAGCTTCTGTTTCATTTTAACATGTATTCACTCCCAATTCCACAAATGTGTCCCTCCACACTTTTTTTTTTTTTTTTTTTTTGCCTCTGTCTCTATTCCTCAGATTTTTTTGCTCATGCTGCCTCTCTCCTTCATCTCTTTCCTTTGCCTTCTAATTCAGTCAGTGCTGTTGCCTGTTTGTCTCCCCTTTTCTTGTTTCTTTCCTACTTAGGATTCCCTACTCTATATATCCTTGTGGTCGGTGAGGACTTTGCCTCTTTTCCTGCCTCATCCCCTCTCTGACCCTCCCTAGTTAGATATCAGTCCCAAATAGGTTTTCCTTCATGCCCACCCCCACCTCATTTTGGAGGCCTCCAGGGACCACTGGGGCTAAAGGTCTTAGGAAGCTGCCTTGGAGTTTGCCTTGGTGCTGCTCAAGATCTGTCCAGCAGGGGGCAGTAAGTGATCTTGGTAGTATCCCTGACTGCTAGGCCCTTGGTGGGGGTGGCCCTTTCTACATTCCCATTCACCTAAAAGTTCTTTTGGGATCGGGTGTTTAATTCCATTTCTGCCCACTCCCTCCCTCAGTCTCCTCTGGTAGGTCTAATTTTATGCTTTCCTTTGTTCCAGCCTTTCTTCTCCCTGGAGATTCCCCCACTTCCCCGCCCCCTAAAGTTTGTGGTGTTAATAGTGGTAACTGCAGTTCTGAACTGATTTTTTCTCTTCTTTTTTTCTCCTCTGGAATGTAGATTGTATTTGTTTAATAACTCACCTTCTCTCTCCTTGCTCAAAATGTGGGATACGCGATGACTGTGACCCTGGTTGGAAATTAAACTTGTTTTATGCAGCTTTGGAGCAGACTTCCATCCTTGATGTGCAGCAGCCATGGGACAGTGGTTTAATGGTGAGGGTAGTTCTGTCTCTGGTTCCTTTCTCCAGTTGTTCCTTCTCTCAACAGATGGGTAAAGGCCACTTGACTGGGGGAGATTGAGGTTATGGAGGAACTTAGGCTCATCCCTACACTGGTTGCTTCTTCCCATCATACCCTAGAGGGGCACCTAAATGAGTTGTGCACCAGAGTGTCATGAATTTGCTCCTCTAGTTCTAAAGGGTTTAACCCTGAACTAAGCTATTTTTATCATCTGTTGGTAGACTTTAGGGTCTTCAGTGGCTAGAGGACCCTGAACTTTGAGTGCCCCCTACTGCCTCCTTTATCAGATCTCCCCAGCCCTGCGTGTCAGGTGCTTCTTGTTGGAATAGGGTCCCTTCATCCATAGATTGGAGTCCCTTCACCCATTTTGTTCTAGACTTTGGCAGTGAGTAAGCATGTCTAGGTAGTGTAATGATCTTGATCCTCTTTACAACTGATGGACTTGTATCCCCTCTCCTTCAAGCATGTTGTTTCCCATTGTCAGGATGCTGGCCTCATCCAGAGATCCCACAAATATCCTGGGAAAAATACCTTTTCCATAAAGCCTCTATCCTCCCATCTCACTCCCACCACTACTCTCTTCCTCTCCTGCTACTATTGTCTGGTTCCAGGCAAAGGAGAGGATGGCGCTGCCCTTGGGATGAGTGAGGTCTGGGTGAGCCAGGTAGGTCTTCCTGACTCTTTCTTAAGCTGTGGGGACAGAGGTCTTCCCACCCTGATACTATGAGAAAGGGTAGGTATTAGGCATATTATAAGTTTGAGAGCCCTAAGTACCAGTGTATCATTTATATTCAGTTACCTCCCCGTTCCCCTTCTAATTTTCCTTCTCAGCCCCTCTCCTTTTATTAAAATAAGCTATTACCCTCAAGGACCAGTGCTTCTTCTCTTAGGAAACCCTTAAACTGCTCCAACCAGACATCCCTTTATCAACTTCATAAACTTTGAACATTACCCACTTACCCCTCAACATCAGATGACACTTTCTTCCTCCTAGGCTCCTCAAAATTCCTGCTTGGTGATTGAGGTTACTGATTAGTTAAAAGCTCCTTTCCCAAGTCCTTCATTTGTATACTAACAGATAGATACCTTATAGAGCTACAGCCTCTCATAAGAATGATAATGGAGAGGACTTCAGCTTCATGGCAGGTCAGTGGGAATCTTTTGACCCCTGAACTGACTGGGGAAAGAGGTTGACCTAGTCCCTTCTGACCTTAAGCACTCCGTTTAGGATGCCAGGAAGGAGGTGGAGGGAGCCCTCTTGTGGCAGTTGCTTGAACATCCAGCTTCTTTTTATGGGACATGGTGGGATGAATGGGGAGACTTAACCTGGAAGGTAAATACTTAGGACAGACAGCAACCCCATATTCTCAGAACATGAATAGCTCTTCAGTCATGACTTGTCAGGGGGCCTGGACCCAGAATCCACTTCAGAATTATCCGGGCAAGGGAGCTTCCAGAATGAGCTTGGAGAAAACCAGTGGAAGGCCTTAGATTGGTCCAAGTGGGATGGAGGACAAAACCATTCCCTTCATTCCAGAGTATGGGGGCAGTGATGGGAAGAATGAGTGTACATATGTATGAAATTCTCAGATTAGAGGTGTAAGGCCTGAAGGCTCTGGGGAGTCACTGCATTGCTTCCAATTTGAGTGCCTAGATTGGACAGAGCAGAAAAGTGGCAGATATTTATTTAGTACCTATGTTTCTAGACCTGTACTAAGAATGGAGTCAAACCACTGTACTGAGTGGAGACTTGGGAATCCATTTTTGGGATGCTCTGGAATCCTTTGAGATATCCATAGTGTGCCATGTGGGGTAGTGACAGTTGGGGGAAAACTGTGTAGGGGGTTCCCTTTCTTTTGCTGCTGTTTGGTGCAGAGAGTGGTGTCTTTGGACAGGCAGTCATAATACTAAGAACAGCATCTTTTCCAGTTCTGAAGGATGTGGAGGTAGGAGAGTCAAAGTCCAATTCTCTACTCTCTAACTTGGTAACTGGAGGGATGGTGTATCATACTGGTCACTGGGGAGTGAAAAGATCCAGATGCCTTCCTTCTTCAGGTTTTTCATACTAATTGCGTGTCCTGGCCCTGGTTGCTGTGATGGGTAAGAGTAGGTGACCTGGAGTTCTTGAGCAAAGGGTTAGGTCTGAGGAAACCCGAGCCTTGAATATCACTACTGAGAAAGCATAGTGAAAGTGCGCTACTTCATAATAGGTGTCATGGAGTACAATGCTCAGTGAGGAGTTGGCTAGGACAATGCCTGTTAATCCTTCTACTGTAAATAGAAAAATGAAGCCTAAGGCAGTGGTTGGAGGTCTAGAAGTGAAGAACTTGGATCGAGACCATTCATTGTCAAGGCTTGAAGGTGAGTGCTTATGTGTCACTTTGGCTATGGGCTGCAAAAGAGAGTATCTGGGCTCTAGTTTAAAGTAAATCTGGCTTCCGAACTGAATGTGGTGAAGTAGAGAAGACACACAAGCCAGAACTCTGGCTATCTGTTTCCAGAGCTGAACAATTCTATCCATGCACCCTTCCTCCTACCACCCTTCCTCCAAACCAGGTGTTGAGAGAGCTCTCTCTGAGTAGGTCTGGCCAATCCAGACCAGGCAGGAGACTTGAGAATGAACTTGTTCACCTGACACTCCCTCCTGCCCACTTCCCACCCACCTTCCACCTCCACCCTTCCATCCCACAGAATGGAGTACAAAGGTGGGAGGTGCTTAGCTCCAGGCTCCGAACCACAGGAATCTGGATGCTAGCTTCCTTTAGTGTTCTGAATATAAGGAAAGAAGAGTGCTCTCTTGGCTTTAGGTAGTAGGTGATGGGGAATCTGTTTTTGCATTGATAGGATTATACCTCCCTGGCTAGAACAGCCATAGTGGAAAGTCGGGGAGGGAGGTAACACTTCATTCTTGGATGAATGCATAACCATACCTAAAAGAGAAAACTAGTCAGCCAGGTTATGAAAGTATGGCATTAGATTTTGATCCCAGATTTGTATATGCTAACTCACAGGCTTTTAACAATCTGTTAAACATTTAAAACATTTTAAAAACAGTTACTTACTATGTGGCACATAATAGGAACTCATCCTTAAATGAATAAACGTCATTGTCCTTAACCAAGGTGGGCATGGTGGGTGCCCCATGAGTTTTGGAAGCCAGGGGCTGTAATAGAATTTCTTCTACTTGCCAACAGAGACACCTTTAAGGTGGTCCTCTGATTAACTTGTGCCTCCAGTCAGGGGTGTGCCAGTCTCTGCCTTTCCCAGAACCATCTCACCTTCCTCCGCCCTTCAGTTTCCTCCTAACCAACGAAGGAGAAAGCGCCTTTCTCCCTGGTCCTTCCTGGGTCCAAGTGGGCTTGTACTGCCCCCTGTAGGTAATATTGTCTTCTTGGTTTTGCCCTTTCATCCCCACTACCACCCTCTTCACTTCACCCCACCTTCTTCCTCCCCATGACATTTCCAAACAAAGCCTCAGACCTGGACAGTAGTCTTCCACACCTTCATTACAGCATTTCAATCAGGTGATGCGTCAGTACAGTACTCACTGTCAGCCCCTTGCTCAGAAACTTTCAGTGGGTTCCTACTGTCTCAGTCTGACATTCAAGGATCTCCCCAACCAGCTACTCTCTTCCCTTCCCAACTACTCTCTACTCTCCTGGTTAAATTCCAAACTAGTCCATTAATTTTCCCCAAATATCTGGCCCTCTGCCTTTATCCCCTTTTTCGCTCAAAAAAAAAAAAAAAAAAAAAAAAAACCCCACCACTTTTAAGTTCTACAAAGCTGCCTGTGACCTCTCTAATCACAATGACTTTTTCTCGCAGTCTGGCCTCTTTAGCTCTGTTAACTCATTCAGCACCTCCCACATGTTCCATTGTATTGCTATACAGTCATGTGCCACTTAATAGGCTATATGGTACAGCCTGTTGCTTCTAGGCTACAAGCCTGTACAGCATGTTACTGCACAAAACAGCACGAGATTAAGTCAACAGAAAAATCAATCAAGAGACAATGAACAGATGTATGAGGCTGCTGCTGGCATAACAGCAAACTCTTACAAGTAGAGCACACTCTAAAATGATAAAAATATAGTATAGTAGACAAACCAGTAACAGTCATTTATTATTAAGTATTATGTACTGTACATAATTGTATGTGTTATGCTTTTATGTGGCTGGCAATGCAGTTCATTTATGCCAGCATCACCACAAACATGAGTAATGCATTGGGCTATAATGTTGGGACAGCTATGACATCTATGACATCACTCGGCAACAGGAATTTTTCAGCTCTATTTCAGTCTTATGGGACCACCATTTTATATGTGGTCTGTTCTTGACTGAAACATGTGGCACAGGACTATATATCATGTTCATTCATTTATGATTTAATTTTAAAGTGATTTTTGTAACCAAAGTAATTTTTATTGTAAAAGATCCAAACAAGACAAATTTACAAAGCAACTTGTGGAACCTGTTCCCCTCTATTCTCCCATTCACAAAGGTAATCACCCTCGGCTATTCGGTGTGCATCCTTCTAATTCCTTTTCTAAACACAGTACACACATTTGGAGAGAGATTAAAATATAAAGGGGCTCATCACATCTAGCTTTTTTTTTGGTTACTCTTAAAATATATAATTTGTCTTAGAGATTTTTCATATTAGTAATAGATCTCCCTTTTTAATGGTTTCTTGGTATTGCATGGTATATTTATTCAAAATAAAACATTTGTCTAGAATCTGTTACATAGAAGGTATTGTGCAGCTAGTACCTTATCATTGCCATCAGTGAGCTGGCTCTTCGAGGAAATGGGTAGAGAGGAGTGGGAACATACATAAATAACTGCAACACAAGGAAAAAGATAATAATGTCCCCGAGTGTATGCCTGAAGTTCAGAAATAAGGGAAGTCCCTTCTAGCTCACAGAGTCAGTGATATTTGAGCTTGACCTAGAAGGAGCTTGATGGATGGAAGAATAGCATGAGCCTGGGCAAAGATGAAAACACATGAGGCAGGTTCATCTAATGCCAGACCACATAGTCCATGAGGAGGAAGGATCAATTCATAAACATTTATTGAGCTGCTATGTCGTATACCATACTAGGCACTGAGAATATAGAAATGAGAAAGATGAGGTTCTTGTCTTTAAAAGGTTTTCATTTAATATTGTTGAATGGAATAAAAGCCAAGTTTAGAAAGGCAGATCAGGACCAGATGATGAAAACTTTCAATTGGCATGTCAGGGAGTCTGAATTTTATTCGCTGGACTATGTGGAGCCAAGGCAGGCTTTTTAGTAGGTAGATGACATGACAAGTTGAGCAGATGCAGCAATGTACAGAATGGGCTAAAATAGGAGGAGGCTGGGGATGAGGAGTTTGTTACCTTTTTTTTCCTTCTTCCTTTCCTCTTCCATCTCCCCCTCCCCACCTTTTCTTTTAACAAGATAGGAGTTAATTTCTACTTTAATTAGAAGGTATCTGGTGGTAGGCAGTCCAGGACTAATATGGCGGCTCTACAGTTATCAGGACTTTGGCTTTGATCTTTGCACTTCACCATCCTGGCACTTCACCTCCATCCTCATGGTCACCTGATGGTCTACTATGTCTGCTAGAGCATAAATCATCTCATCTACATTCGAGGCAGCAGAAAGAAGGAGATTAGGGAAAGTGAGAGGAGCACATAATGACACACTTATTAGCTGAATTAACTCCCTTTAAGGAGCCTTCCTGGGAAGTCTGAGAATATTTCCAATACTTCTGTTTATCTCTTATTGGCCAAAACTTAGTCAATGGCCTTATTCAGCTTTAAGAGAGACTTGGAAGTAGATTTTGTTTATTTTTTAAAGTTTTTCCCTTTTTAAAAAAATTGAGGTATATGCATGCAGTGCAATGTAAAGATTTTAAGCATAGTTTGATCAAAGTTCTGACAAATGCCTATACCCATGTAACCCATATCCCTTTCAAGATATTGAGCATTCCATCACCCCCTGAAATTCCCTCCTGTTGAGGGGGCTTTTTTTTTTTTTTTTAAATAACCTAAAAGAGTTAATGAGGGCTTAATTAGGGTGGCAGCCGTGGGAATGGAAAGAAAGATCTGGAGAGGCTGTGGAGGGGGAATCCAAAGGAGACTTTTTGGATGTGGAAGATGAGTTGGGCTTGAATGCTGACAGCAGAGCCGCTAACAAACAGGAAGTTGGGAGTGAAGTCTAGATTATTGCAGATGAGAGGAAAGGAGAGAGAGGAATGAGTACAGTATTGGGTGTGTTGATTTGAGGTGCTGGTCAAACATCCAGGTGGAGATACCCAGTAGGCAGTTCTGTTTAAAGCCTGGGAGGGCAGTCAGAGCTCAAGTGGCTTCAAATACCAGAGAGATGCTAAGGGAGGACAAGGGACCAAGAAGTGACCAGGAATTTGGTGACTGTGAGCTTCCTGATGACTTTTAAAGGAGCAAAGTCCAGATGCCAACGCCTGAGTGGGCAGTGAGGGTTTAAATCATGCAGAAAGGGAACTGGTAGAGTAATGTGAAATAATTTTGTAATGTTTTAAAAAACTGATGTCCTTATACAAACATTAAAGGGTTATATGTCGCTGCCCTTCACAGAGGTTTTTTGATGAAAAGAGAAAGAAAATGGTAGTGTCAGGAAAAGATCAGGGATTAACCCTGTCCTTACAGGGAAATAGCCCTTTGTACTTTCCAGTTAGCTTTTAAAGAACAGGGGGATGGGACAGCTCCCTGCCTCCTTTTGGATATATGACCTCCAGATATTCAAGCTGAAGGAGTAGAGGTGGGAGAGGGATGCTGCCTTTGGCAACTGCTGGGGTGGGATGGGCCAGCCAGACACTGCCAGGATAGATGTGAGGAGACGTGTATCTTTGAGGCAAGAGCAGAGAGCAAAAACTGGACTCTGGCAGTGCTGGGTTTGAATCCTGTACCTGTCACTACCTAGCTAGATGATCGGCAAGTTTTTTAACCTGAGTATCCAATTCCTCATCTGTAAAATGGAAACATACCTTTCAGGGTGGTTTTGAGGATTACAAAGTTCCTGTCACACAGTAGGTAATCAATCATAAATGGGTGCTATTATGTGACCCAACTTTTCGCTGTGGGACAGAACGGCTAACGGACGACAGGCGAATCAGAATCTGCTGCCTCCCAGTTTTAAAGGGTAGGAAGGGCTGCCTGCGGCCTCCTCCCTCCGGGAGGTGGGGACAAGGTGGAGGAGGGGCTGCAGGAGGAGGAGCTGGTGTGTCGCGACCCCGCCCCCTACCGTCCAGTCCTGTCTGGCCTGGGCGCTGAGGGAAACGCTGCCCTAGCCACTGCCACCGAGCAGCCTGACCTGGTGCCCTGCGTCCTGTCCCGTGTCCAGTCATGACCCTGCACCCGTCACTACTCCCACTCTGTCTGCTGGTGCTGCTGCTGCTCAGTGGGATAGTGTGCCGGGATGAGACTGGGTTCGAAACTGAAAGTCCTGTCCGGACCCTCCAAGTGGAGACCCTGGTGAGGAGATTGTCCCGGTCCGTGGGGGCCGGGCCTTGTACGGGAATACGGGTCTAAACGAACCTGCGAGCAGACCGGAGAGGAAATGCGAGAACAGTTAGGAGGCGCTGGGTCTAGGGGCAAGAACGGAATCTTTGGAGGATTCTCCATGACTCCTGTAGTCCCATCATAGGTGGAGCCCCCCGAACCGTGTGCGGAGCCCGCTGCTCTTGGAGACACACTTCATATACACTACACGGTGAGGGGTCTGGGGGCCGGGGCGGAACCTGGGAGGGGGCGGTGCTCTGAGGAAACACGTCAGCTTTGGCTTGGCTTGGACACGTGGCAAGCAGTTCGGGAGTAACTCCAAGCTCTGGGGTCTTCCAGCACGTGGCAGGGAGTGCGGGGGGAGGGACAGATGCTCCTCTTTGTCTATTTTCCCTCCCAGCTTTTCCTCCAGTTCCTTTTGGGCAATGAGAAGTGCCAGCCCTTTGGGGCTTCCTGTTCCTTTCTGTCCTGAGGGGCGTGCTAGGCAGCAGCTGCTAGGGGGTTGCCCCGCCCAGCGGCCCAGGTGCGTGTAGCTCCAACTGGGAGGGAGAGGTACTAGGTGGGCACTCTGGATGCTCTCTCCCCCCAGGGCAGCTTGGTAGATGGACGCATTATTGACACTTCCTTAACCAGAGACCCTCTGGTTATAGAACTTGGCCAAAAGCAGGTGATCCCAGGTATGTGACATATACCTCCCTTTCCTTTGCTTTCCAACATAAATGCTTTCTTACCCTCTTCAAACCCTAAGGTACCTTGGAAATGACCCTGGGAATTAGTAAGACCCCAGGTCTCTACCAGCTCTCCTGAGATTCAAACCCCACTTTTTATACTCCCCTTGTTCTATACCCTGCTGGAAGCCAGAGATTTGAGAGGTGGGGCGCTCAGCTAAGGGTCAAGAGGGAGCCTTTGCTCTCCTCTCCTGGGATTTGGAGAATGTAGGTAGCTTCCTGTTCAGTTGTGTCTTCTTCCTCAAGGTCTGGAGCAGAGCCTTCTAGACATGTGTGTGGGGTGAGTATCTGGGTAGGGGTGGGCTTGGGTACCCCCTTTGCATGGGTAGAGAGGCTTTCTCTGCTATCCCTGCTCCTAGAGGAGACAGGAGAACATGGATAAAGGGCTCTGGCTTTGCTCTAGGGCAGTCTGGGTCATTGGGACCCTGAGAGGGTATCCAAAGCCTCTACACCTCTCTTGCTGTGGGTTTTGTTGGAGGAGTTGAGGCACATGGGGGGATGGATAACTTTGCTGGTCAACCTGTTAGGTGTCAGATGGGAAAGTCATGTTTGGGTGTGAATATCCAGAGGGTTTTGCTGGTGGGGCTTCAGATGACCTGAGGCTACTGGCCCACCTGATCCCACCTCTGGCTGTGACTTACATTCTTTCCCTCAGAGAGAAGCGAAGGGCAGTCATTCCATCTCATTTGGCCTATGGAAAACGGGGATTTCCACCATCTATCCCAGGTAATCTGACTAGATCTCTCTCTCAGACCATCAGAATACCCAGTCTATAAGGGCTATAGGGAGCTACACTTAAGTTTGCTAGAAAGAACAGGAGTGGGTGGGGCCTCCTCCTTCTGCAGGGCCACTTTTTTCCTCTTTAGATTACCACAGGGTCTGGAGAACCTGTTAAGGCCACCTGGTTTGCCCTGTTAGCCAGCAGCTTTTTAGGGAGAAGAGAGCTGCCTCTGCCATATGGGTCTGCCACCTTTGCCACCCTTCCCAGAACTTTGACTTTTTTCCTGCCTTCTCCATATAATTCCAAACTATGTCATTTGTGCAGTTGGCATGGCTTCTCACCATACTTCCACCCTTCCTTTCACCCTTCCTTTCTATTCCTTCACCAGGGAATAGATAGTAAAAATGATCACAGTCAAGTAATTCAAAACAAAATGAAACAAGAAAACAGCTTTTAAAAGCTAAGCCCACCCCATAACTTTAAAAGCTCTCACAGGTCACTGCTGATATTCTATACTTGAAGGCCTGAGACTGGACAGATTCCCCAGGATTTGTATCTCTCGCTTTTGATTATAACATATTCTCGTAACTAAAATGTGTTGTATTTCAGAGATTGGGGTAAAAGTTTTCATCTCAGTTCCAGCTTAGAGGGAGACATGGAAAGAGGGTAGGGGGACTAATAAGAAACAAACTCTTAACCCAAAGCTCTATTACCTCCTGCTTTCTAATGCTGCTTCTTTCTGCATCTCTCTCCCCACCTCCACTCATTTCTTCACCCCTTATTTCATAAGACATATCCTTCTTTTCCAGCTATTAATATTGAAACACCTATCTTTTCTAATAATCACATTGAGTGTGCTCATTGGTTGGTGGAATTTTCAAGAGTCTAGTTTAAATCCTATTAGTTTCAGCCTGCAAAGATTGTATCCATGTGGCAATTTGGAGTACAGTTAGTATCAAGGTTTCTCTCACTTATAAATGGAGAACAGTACGTATATTTCAGATCCACAGAAAGTTTGCCTGTGCTATCAAACACCTGTCATGGATCACAAGCCACACTTGTATATTTGGGGTAAAGATGACTATCACTAGACTCTGCTCATAACCCATCTCTGCCTTTGTGTAAGGGAACTCAACCCCCCATTTAAATCTTGCCAGCTTCATAGTTCTTGCTCTGGTGTGGACTGCCCTCCCTGTTTTTTATTCAGATTCAGTCCTGGGTAAACTGCACAGAGATTCTAACCCTCACCTCTTCTTTGCCTTCAGCGGATGCAGTGCTGCAGTTTGATGTGGAGCTGATTGCACTGATCCGAGCCAACTACTGGCAAAAGCTGGTTAAGGGCATTTTGCCACTGGTAGGCATGGCCATGGTGCCAGCCCTCCTGAGCCTCATTGGTTATCACCTATACAAAAAAGCCAACAGACCTAAAGTCTCCAAAAAGAAGCTCAAGGAAGAGAAACGAAACAAGAGCAAAAAGAAATAAAAAATAATAATTTTTAAAAACCTCTTTGCATTCTTCATCTGGTACTTTCTAAAGCTACTTTTGCAAGTGGGAATGAGGTAAAGGGCTAGAGAAAAGACATTCTGAATTGGATCTTGCCTGGCATGGGGGTGGTTGGAGACTTAGAACAACTCTTCCTCTGGCCTCCTCTTCTTGTCCTAAATTACCCCAAGGACCTGGTCTTGAATCTTCCCCTGGATCTCTAGGTCTTAAAGGTATGGGTTTTGGCTCCCATGGTGCCCTGACCTCAAGAACAATGCTTCATTGAGAAATAAGCCTGCAGATAGTTGCCTAGCTATTCTTTCCACTCCCTGGGGCCACTATATTCCTAGTGTCCTCAAAGTAGACTGTTCTGTCCCATATGGCCAAGATATAAGGAGCTCATGAACTCTGTGGGAATTTTTAATAGCGAAGTACTCAGGTCTCTTGAAAAATTCTCTGGGGGTTGAAGAGATTTTTTGGCTTGTATCATAGGATATGGGAGATCACGTGGGCTGCTTCAATGATGTTGTAAGTAGTTGGAGGTTTTTTGTCACCTGGCTGGGTTGTGGGTATGGACAAGGGCTGGGGTAAGTTGCTTCGATGGTTGACGACGAAAAGTGGGTTGAGCTGGCTCAGCACTTCATCACTCACTGAGATGCCATCCAAGTACTGCTTGAGCATCTCCCGCAGCTTCCTGTTGATTTCTAACAACTGGGCACGTCTGTGTTGGAGGCTCAGTTGCTCCAGTTTCACTTTGTTGTACCTTTTCCAGAAATTCTCTAACCCTATGTAGTCTGCTATCACCTGGGAGTTGAGTAAAGGGAGAAGGTGTGTGGTGGGGCCCATTAGCGAATACAGCCCAGTGCCCCATCATCCCCAGGAACTTTACCTTTGCCAGCTCCTCAGTAAACTCTTCTGGGTTAATTTCCTCTATTTCCTCCTGCTCCTCGGGAGTCAATGTTGACGAATAAAAAGGCAGCACTTTTTCTTCCTCTGTTTCAAATTTCCTACATATTTCAGCAAGTTTAAGGATCTTTTCACCCTATTGGAAACAGGAAGAGACCTTTCATTAGAAAAGGGGGTAAGGAAGAGGAATAGCAGAGTTGGCTTCCCTGCTTAAACCAAAGAAGCTACTGATGGGAGACAGAAGTAATATATATCTAACACAGAGTGCTTACTGTGTTCCAAACACTATTCCAAGTACTTTATAGTCTTATACAATTCATTCAATATTAACTCATTTAAAATGTGAGAGGGCAGGGAACACAAAATAAAAAAGGTATTCCATGTGTCCACCCAGGCAGGAAGCAGGAGGAAGCCTCTTTTATTGATCTCAAAGCCCTTTCACTTCACAGGGAGCCAGGTTCCTTGGCTTTGTTTGGACCACCCTCTCCCCTTTGTTACCTTATCAACAATCTTTCTCAAGGCTTTGATGGTGGCATTACTTTCCAGGGTGAGTTTGACTAAGTTCTCCTGTGATATTTCCCGGGCCTGAGTCCTTTGGGCCTTAAGTTTTCGCAGTTGTACGTGGACCAACTCTTTGTCATCACGAATATACTGGTTCTGTTCTTCACTCTCACGGCTATGCACCATGATCTTGCCTTTTAAAATAATTATAGAATCCTGGAGAAACAGAGTAGATTAGAGGAAACAGTTGACAAACTGAGGGTCTTCAATGAGAGGTAAAAGGACTGTCTGGATACTGAAATCAAAGCATATCATCTTTCCCCAATCAGTCATGAGGCCCAGTGGAAATTGGGGGAAGATGAACAGGGGATAATTGAGCAGTTAAAGCAATGAATATTTCTGGTTGGCTGCACTAACCTGTAGTCTCTGTATTTTTTTCATCTGTGCTTCAATCTCTTTGGAACTCTTCTCATCCTTCACCTTCAGGGTCTCAAAGGCAACCTTTCGATCCTCTGTGGCATCAGTGTAATTCTTGAGTGCATCCTGGAACCTTCTCCATAGGTCTTCTACTACATTCTCCAGTTGCAGCCTTAGAAAGTGCTTCTCTTCTAAATTCTAGGAAGTGGCTCCAAAATAACCAGCATTTAGAATTACCCTATTAGTGCCCTTTCTCTATCACCAGCAACCTCACCCTCTTGCATTGTTTATATGCACGGGTCACCAATGAAAATCCCTACAAAGACCAGGCAAATAATATAAATAAGTGCTGTGGGGTAGATGGGGCCTGTGGTGAACCAGAGAAAAAATGTTCTCTGGAAGCGGGCAAGCGGGGAAGAAACAGCTGCTCGATTCTACATGAATGCCATCATTTGGAAATACAGTCCAGTATTACCAGATCTTTAAATTTTTCAAGGGAAGCTGAAAATTTGGATTTTTACAAAACACTATGGGGCAAAATAAAAAAACAAGGAACCTTCTATTCAAACCTAGGTTTGCAGGCTGGCTAAGTTTGCAGCCTCTAGGATGTTGGAAAGCACGTTGGGCCAAGGGGCAGGAGACTGGATTCTCCTTCTGGCTGTTCCACAACCAGCGGCATGACTTTGATGGGTCATTTTACTTTTGGGGGCCTCAGAGTCTTAATTTACAAATCATAGGTGAAGTCAGATGATCTCCTTGTTGCTGTTTTTACCTCTAAAATGCATTTCCTTGACATTTCAGAAGGGGCCTCCCTCCTGACCAATTTCACAAAAGTACATAAGGCAGTAGGGGTACCTACAATGGCAACAGACATTTTATTGATTACGTTGGTTAAGGGGATCTCTTCTACCTCTACTGGTCTTGAGCATTTTTCTCTCACTTCTCTCCCAGTTCTTGCCTATCTACTCTCCCTCTGTACCTTGTTTTTGAGATCGTCCCACATGCTCTGGAACTCCAGCTTGCTTTCATACTCAGAATCTATATAGTTCTGCTCCATGGCCATGAAAACATCTTGTAGGTAGTGAATCTCTTTTTCATGTTGGTCAATAATTGTCTTCCTATAGGAGATAAGGCATTGTCTCTGCTCTGAGGGATAAAGCATATGGACCAATAATGACAATTCAAAGCAATACGTAAAAAAACTACACAAATGGTACGAACTCTTACGTACTGAAGGAGAACAGAGGGAGGGCAGGTTCTATTCTTTTTAGAGCCAAAAAGAATGAATAAGATTATTTTATTTCAATTTTTAAATAGGTAATATATTCATATGATATAAATATCACAAAGTACAAAGGATTACAGTGAGAAGTCTCCTTCCCATTCCTGTCCCCTGTCATATAGATAGGATTTTGACAGTTCAAAGTGGGTGGTGAGGGTGTTATAGGTAGGGACCTGGCTTGGGCAAAGGGAGGCTAAGGACACAAGCTTAAACCTGAATTAGTTTAAAGGAACTCAAGACCTTTTCTACTGGAGGTCATGTCATAATCATGGTGGGGTGCTCCAGGGTGCTGGGCACCCGCTTATAGACACTCTGGAAACTCCCCTGGACTCAAATCCCCATACCTTTCTATCTCAAACTCTTTGGTTAGGGCCTCCAGCTCCCTGTTGTAACTTTCCTCTAGGAGGTTGAGTCGGCATCTCTGCAGGGCCAACAGCTGGTCAACGTTGTGCAAGTGGCTGCGCAGGGCATGAGCATACTGTTCCTCAGCTTCTGACAGGTCCTTAGCTAAAGACTGGGTAGGAAACAGAGAGTTACCATTTTGGCTGGATGGCTTCTCTGTGAGAAAATAAAAATGTATTCAGTTGGCTAGCTGGATGATATGAATGACATTTTCCCTTAGTTCCTAATGCCAATTCTTTGGCTCTACGAGTACTGGTTCTCTCACTCTTGAATGTAAAGTAAGAGTGACATCAGGGAACCTCAGGTAGCCAGCCAGTGTCCTAGGGACAACAAACATTTACAGTGATTGGGCTATACCACTAAAAGGAGCCATGGTTTCTTGGAGAAATGGTTGCTTTGAGGTCTGAGGTAAAAATAAACAAGTTAAACCTAGGGTATCTTGTCAGGCAAGAGAAGGAATCAAGCATTTATCTTTATAGATATATAAGAATATATAAACTGTACTTTTCTTATATAAACTGTACCTTTGGGTAATTGAATGATAAATGATGGGGAGTATCACTTTAAAGAAGTATTCAAGCTAATAAAAAAATGAATGATAACATTAGAAAATCAGCATTTTGTAATCCCCAATGAATTAATAGATAATCAATAGTTGCTAATAGCACAAAAAGAGATAATGGAAGAACACAATACCTCCAAGTTTTAGATCCAATAACCAAGATACAGGAAATACAGAGGACAAAGTAACATGTTAAACTACAATACCGAATACTATGCAGTTGTAAAAAGACAAAATAAGAAGCTCTTTATGGGCTAACATAGAATAATCTCCAGGCATATTGTTAAGAGAAAAAGGCAAGGGGCAGAACAATATGTAATACTACCATTTGTGTAAAAAAAAGTTTTACTCATGAAACTAAAATTATCGGGAGAGGCACTGGGTGGCTGGAAGGCACCAGTGGGAGGGGACTTTTCTCTATATAATTTTTTATCTTTTGAATTTTAAATAATATGAATGTGTTACCTATTTTTAAAAAGTGAAATTAAAGTAAATAAAACAAAAAGCATTTACTGAGTTTCCATACGACCCAGACACCTTGAGTCCACTCACTGTAAACTACCACAACCTCTGCAGAGTTAGCTTTTACCTGATATGTTTCTCATGAAAAAGGATCTTAGGAAATATGTTCTGATAATGGAAGGCTATTCACTCACCCAACAAACGTTTACTAAACCTGTTATGTACCAGCACTGTGCTGGATGCTGAAGATCCAGAGATTGAAAGACATGCTCACTGCCCTCAAAGGAGTTTGCAGTCTTGCAGCAGAAAAAGAGTTATATAAACAGAACATCACATTATGACGTGGAACTTGTTATGAAGTTAATGATTTACCAGTGACAATGAGATATAAAGGACTGAGTGCTTACATATAACTAAGAACACTGGGGAAGGCTTCACAGAAGAGATGTCATTTGTATCCCTCTTCAGGATACAAGAATTTGCCAGGAAGACTGGGGAGATGAGGAAATGAAAATGCTAGATAGAGGGAACAGAATATGCAAAGGCACAGGTAAGGAAAAGTACAGGTAGAGGCCAGATTGAAGGGCTTTGCTGTTCTTTCCATGGAGTTTGGATTTTTCCTGCAGAAGAGGGAAGCCACTAAGGAGCTATATAGGAATAACAGGATAAGATTTTTGTTTTAGACAATCATCTGGAGGTAGTTGGGCATGAAGGCTGGAATACAAGGCTGGCTGTATGAAAAGTACAGGTAGAGGCCAGATTGAAGGGCTTTGCTGTTCTTTCCATGGAGTTTGGATTTTTCCTGCAGAAGAGGGAAGCCACTAAGGAGCTATATAGGAATAACAGGATAAGATTTTTGTTTTAGACAATCATCTGGAGGTAGTTGGGCATGAAGGCTGGAATATAGGAGATTATTGCAATAGCCCATATGATAGATAATGCCCAGGACTCAACTACAGCAGGACATTGGAAAAAGAGAGCAGGGTATGGCTTTGAAAAATACTTAAGCAGAAGATTTATACAAGACCTAGTAAGAGAAGTCATGGATGGAGGCAAAACCTAGGATGATCCCCAGATTTCTGGATTGGGTGATTTAGTGAATGGCACCAGCCACCCAAATAGCACAAAGAAGACCAGATCGGGAGTGGGGGATTGGGGTTGGCTAAGGAAGGGGAAGCCCATGAGTTTAGTTTGAGGAAAGTACAACAGCCAGGAACAGATATCTAAGAAGCTTGAATATATGGATTTGGAAATCAAGAGAAAAATCCAGGCTGGTGTTACACACCCAGGAATCATCAATATATGTGGTATTTAAAGCCAGGGTAATGAGTAAGATGGTCTAGAGTGCTTGACGCCAGGTTACATGATGAGATGGTCAGACTGGGAAGTGCTAAAGTTCAGGGGATGGAGGGAGGAAGATGAACTCACAATGAGGACTGGATGTATATATCCCAGAGGCAGGAGAAAAGCCAGGAAAGAATGCTGCCATGGAAACCAAAGGAGTTTCAAAAAAAGAGAGCTTGACCAAGAGTGTCAGTGTCATAGAGAAATCAGGTAAAGTGATGACTAAATGATGAAAAGTATCCAGGATTCGGGCCTGTTGATCTTTACAAGAGCAGTTTCCTAGAGAAGGGTAGAAATCAGATGTGGATAAATGGGAAGTGAAGTGGAGATAGCAAGTGAGAATCACTAACATTTGCACATTTAACATGTAATTTGGGTTGTTCAGGAATGACCCTGAAGGTGCTTAATAGCAATGTATTATTTACTTAAGGTAGGGAATATAATCATTAGCTGCAAAGCTATTGTGTAGAAAGAAGCTAATTGATTCAAGGGTGAGCCTGGTCACTGCTAAGCATCCTTAAATGAACACTGCTGATTCTCTTTCTCAGCAAGTACTTAATAATTCCAAATAAATGTCTGCAGATATCATTTAAAAAGCCATATGGTATAACTAGTGGAGTGAGGAATTCTAAGCTATAATGGTTTTGCACATTTGGGACTATCACTTGAAGCTGCCCAAGGTCTGTTGAAAAATTTTCCCCAGGGGTTAGGTTGTAAAGAAGAGATGTGTGTTTTTTAGAGGGGGAATGCCAGTTGACAATGTATATTTTGCTGGTATTGTGGGGGTTTTTTGCTTTAAGAAAGAGAAGGCTAAGGAGAAGGAGTAAGTAAACAGAGGTTAAAAACAGAATGAAGGAAGGGATACAGCAAAATTTCTTAGAAAAAAAGATAGTATGGACTCAAGAACTTCCCAAGAGCATAAGAATGGCTGATTGAATTGCTTAGAGATCCAGAATATTACTTACCCATGGAGATCTTCTCTACCTTATCCAGGGCCACTGAAGTTGAATCAGAGGCCAAACAAAATTTGGTTGAATAAAACACTGGGGTAAGAATCAAGAAACCCATACTCTAGTCCCAGCTCTCTCACTGACTAGCTGTGTGACCTTAGGAAAACTGGTTTCTCCCTCTGGAATGAATCTTCTCACACTGAAATAAAGATATGGCACTAAGTTCAAGTCTTTGGGTGATGTCTACTGAGCCTTATAACTCTAATATTGTATAGTACTAGTTTGGGGCAGTAGACAGCTAAGAATGACTCCTCTAAGAGAGAGAGATGACAGCCCAATATTCTATTTTTCACTTCATTGAAAACTGGTATTACCAATAGCTTGTCTTTGTCACAGCTTGCTTCTTGCGAGTGATTTAAGATTAAGTAATTAATTAATTTTCTAGGCTCATTTTATGAAAAGAAGAGATCAAGGCAGTCATATTCAAGTGTTTCCTTGGGAAGAACACCTACCTTGATGACACTGTTCTTACAGTCCACCACTCGTTCAAATGTTTGGCTGAGGATCTCAATGTCTTTATGAAGCTCTCTGGTCTTGATTTCTCGAAGTACAGTTCTCCACTGTGTGTTAATCTTATTAAGGTTCAGAGCACTATTGTGTTCCTCCTTGGCCAGCTTGTCCTGTGTCAAGGAATAAATACACCCCCAGGAGGTAAGGGCCAAAAGCCGGATACAGCACAACAAAATCACAGTTAGTCAACTGACACCTTACCCTTTGTCTTTTCTAAGAAACCAAAGTGCCCCATGGCCAACACTCAGGGAGTTCCTGTTCTTGTTTTGGGAGCATCTCAAGTAAGACAGAAACAGCCCAATGCCATTTTAAGGAGGGCATGAATTTCCTTCAAAAGAGGCATCAGAGCAGGATGCTATTTGTAATGATTCATCTTCAGGGGAATGTCAATTTCAAAAAAAAAAAAAAAAAAAGCTGGAACAGCTGATAGCACCTACTGTCCCAATTCTGGGGCTCAGTTGTGACTGCCAAGCTCTATACCACTGATCCCGCTCCATCCTTCACAGAGAACTGCCCTTCCTCCCAAACAATTCTGCCCAAAACCTAAGTATATTTTGGTCTCAAGATTTCTGGAGGAGGTGAGACCAGCATGAAAATGAGGATGCCACAATGACAGGGTCAAGGCAACAGGGCCAGCACACGGGGTGGGTGGGGTTGGGCAGGGAGTAATGCAGAAAGCCATCACCTTCAAGAATTGGCTCAGGAGCCTCTCCTTCTTCTTGGCCATCTCCTCCTCTGCCAGCATCTTCTGCTGAAAGAGAAGCAGCTGCTCCTCATCGGACAGGATCGCCTTGGCCTTTTTCCCTTTCTTAGGCATAGCTGGGTATAGTACTGGATCTGGGTAAGGATCCTCGGTCCGCTACAGCCAGCGCTAGAGGGGGTAAGAGGAAAACGCCCCAGAAAGAGGCCTTCTGGAACTGCCCCTGGACGGTAGTGGGACCTTAGATATCAGTCTTGAGGCAAGACAGAGCCTGCGATAGCGGGGAGGCAGGGCTCTCAAGCCGAAAGACGCATTTTCGTCTCCTAGCAACGGGACCTCGCTAAGATGGCGCTGTGAGAGGTTCAGGGGAGAGGCTCTGGCTTGGAGCGTCCTCTTCCTACTGGAGGACTGTAGTCAGTATTTTTTGTTTGTTTTTTTTTTGAGAGGGTTGTTTTACCTCTCATCCCTAGCCTCCAAACTGTACCTTTTAAAACTCTGTTTTGTTTGTTTTTCATAGAATGGCCATATAACAAAATACAGGTAATAAATTTTGGAGAGAATACGAAGAAACAGGAACCCTCATACATTGCTGGTAGGAATGGTGCAGCCGATTTGGAAGACAGCTTAGCAGTGTCTCTTTCTTTCTCTCTCTCTCTCTCTCTCTCTCTCTCTCTCTCTCTCTCTCTCTCTCTCTCTCTTTCTTTTCTTTCCTTTTCTTTCCTTTCTTTCTTTCCTTCCTTCCCATTTTTTCTCTCTTCTTGGGAAAACTCTGTAGATTAATTAATCATAAATAACTGCCCTGTCATTATGTGCATAACTCTTCCTTCCATCCTTCCTTCCATCCTTCCTTCTTCCTTCATTTTTTCCCACCTAATTGGCTTTATTGAATGATTTATGAATTGAGCAGCTTCCCATCTAGTAAATAGAGAGTTGCTCCAAAAGTTTCTTAAAGTGTTAAATATAAATTTACCATGCAATCCAGCCATTTTACTCATAGATATGTCTAAGATATCTAACTATGATGCATGCTACAACGTGTATGAACCTCAAAAACATGCTCAGTGAAAGAAGCCAGACACGAGAGACCACATAGGAATGTTCCATTTATATGAAATATCCAGAAAATGTATAAACATTGTGTGCAGAGAAGGTAAATGTGTAGCCAGAGTAAACGTTTATTCCAGTAAGAACAAAACACTGCCCCTTCCATGATAGAAGTGATCCAACGTAATCACCCTGTTCACCCAGGGGGATGGTACCATGTGGGGGCCCCGTGTTGGTCTCTGCTGCTGGCAGTTTGGGCACTCAGCACTTCCTATAGACAGGTTGGCCTTGGTGAATGAAAGTCCATGTTGCTGAGTCCGAGCATAACCTTCATCCCTGCCACAATGGCCACTTTGTTTATGAGCCCATTGGGCAATGACAGTAGTGGCTGGGAAGAGACTGGTATCCACATAAGGTATCATCCTATCCATTAGATTATTAAAATCCTCCTCTGCTGAGGCCATCCTTTGTGAGCATTCACAAGAACACATATATCATCATATTTTTACCCATTCAGAGAGGTCTATCACATATTTCTTCCCCAAATTTCCTTGTCACCAATTTTCTAATCATGTTACTTCCAAACCCTTGAACATTCAGCCAAACCATTGGCCACAGCCCATGAGTTGATATATAATCACATACCTGGCCATTTCTCCTTCCAAGCTGAGTGAACAACTGAGTGCACTGCTAGAGGTTCTGCCCACTGGAATAATTTCCCTTTACTGGTGTCCTTCAGAGATGTCCCAGAAAGGGGCTGTAGTACTGCAGCTGTTCACTTTTGAGTGGTGCCTGCATATCATGCAGAACCATCTGTAAACCTGCTTCTTCTCTTTTCCTGTCAACTGGTTGTAGGACACTCCCTCTGAGGCCATAGGTGCAGGCTGGGAGA
>NW_006439717.1:1440084-1440961 GCF_000325575.1 Pteropus alecto
TACTTGTGTCTTTAGGGCCTACTCAGCCCCATCTTGATATATCACTTTCATTTGATGATAGAGTGCTGCTGTGCATACCCAACTTTATGGCTTGGTGGGTCAGATAACACCCAGTTCCTGGTGGGTATTTCAGGTCACATAGTGACTTGGTGGCCCCTGGTTAAGCACTTAGTCTCTATTAAGACCCAGCAGCAGGCCGAGAACTGTTTCTCAAAAGAAGAATACTATAGTTATCTGTGGAGGGTGGCAGGGCTTTTCTCCAAAAGCCTAAGCCTACCCTGCGATTCACCTATAGGGGCCTGCCAGAGGCTCCAAACAACATCCCTGTCTGCTACTGCCAGCACCATTGAATCTGCTGCATTATGTGGCCCAGGTGGCAGAGCAACTTGCACAAACAGCCTGACCTGTTGCAGAGCCTTTTCTTTTGCGGGGCCCTACCCCAAATTAGGAGCTTTTCAGGTCACTTGTTGAATGGGCCAGAGTAATACACCCAAATGAAGAATTTGTTGCCTCCAAAATCCAAAGAGGCCCCATAAGATGTTGTGCCTCTCTTTTGGTTGTAGGAGGAGCCAGAGGCAACAACTTATGTTTCATTTTAGAAGAGATATCTTGATATGCCCCACATCACTAGTCTCTTGAAATATCACTGAGCTAGAAAGCCCCTGAACCATATGGCTGGATCAGATTCAATAGTGGGTGTTGGTCCCATGGCCAGTGGGTCCCTCCTGGAATCTGATGCAGGGCAATTCGTCTACATGTACCCCTCTGGTGCCACGATAGAAAGACCCCTCTGCCTCCCCTGTGGAGTGTGAAATAGTTGGGGGTATGCCTGGGGGCTACCGATGTCCACATTAAAGCAGAACAAGGAGTACACGTT
>NW_006439717.1:1440994-1466380 GCF_000325575.1 Pteropus alecto
GGAAAGATATCCACACAAGATGATAAGCCCAGCACTGGCTATGTGTACTCTATCTTTTGCTAAGAAAGTGTTCCCGGCCCAAGGTCCATTCTTACATGGCCGAGCAGGGGTGGAAAGGCTAATAGTATGAGACTGCCTTTTCCAACAAAAGGTGATCAAGATCCCTGTGAACTAAATTATGACATAAAGCTGCATAGTTGATATCCCCCTGAGGTAGGGCAGTAAAGGTATATTGCTGGTCTTGCCAGGGGCAAGAAAACTGCTTCTGGTAGTCCTTATGGACAGGGGTAGAGAAAAAGGCATTTGACAGATCAGTAGCTGCATACCAGGTACTAGAGAACATGTTAATTTGTTCAAGTAATGAAACCACATCCAGCACAGCAGCTACAATTGGGGTCACTACCTGGATAACTTTACAATAATCTGCTGTCATTCTCCAAGGTCCACTTGCCTTCTGCACAGGCCAAATCAGTGAGTTGAATGGGGATGTAGTGGGAATCACAACATCTGCATGTTTCAAGTCCTTGGTACTGGGACTAATTTCTGTAATCCCTCTGGGAATGTGATATTGCTTTTAGTTTACCCTTTTCTCAGGTAGAGGAGTTCTAGTGGCTTCCTACCATACTGCTTCTTGGCTTTTCCTGCCATAATAGCCCTCATTCCACAGGTCAGGGAATCAATGTGGGGATTTTGCCAGCTGCTGAATATGTCTATTTCTTTTTTTTAATGTATTTTTTATTTTTAAAAAACTATTTATTTATTTATTTATTTATTAATTTATTTAACATTTTATTTATTTTCCTCCTCCCCACTTCCTCCTCCCTCTGGTAACCACTAGTCCATTGTCCATGTCCATGAGTCTCTGTCGTTTGTTCTGTTCATTCGTTGCTTTTAGGTTTATATCCCACATATAAGTGATATCATGTGATTTTCAACCTTTTCTGTCTGGCTTATTTTGTTTAGTATGATTATTTCAAGTTCTATCTATGTTGTTGCAAATGGCAGTATTTCATCTCTTCTTATGGCTGAGTAATATTCCATTGTATATCTGTGCCGCAGCTTCTTTAGCCAATCATCTATCGTAGGACACATCAGTTGCTTCCATGTCCTGGCCATTGTGAATAATGCTGCTATGAACATTGCTGTGCATGTCTATTTCATTATGTATTCCAGAACTTGGGAAATAACCACAGGATGGGTTTAGGACCCACTGGCCTACTTTGAGACTGACCTAAAACTTCATTGATCATCTGGTCTCCATGAGCCCCTACACTGACTGTGGACCACAGTGACATTTTGAGTCTCCTGGAATTCGTGTCAGTTCATAACTAGTTTCCAATAGTCCCAGAAAAGTCTATTTCCTTTTCCCCAATGCACAATTACCCTGGTAAAAGGCCATAGATCCTTTTGGGGAAGGCTAGGAGAAAGATCAACAATATACGATTTGGGCAGAGTATTGGAGTTCTTCCTCAAGAGAACCCAACCTCCCCTTCATTCAAAATGTTCTAGGTCTGTAAACTGCCTCAAGTCTGGGAATTGATTGAGGTGCTATGACTCTCTTTCTTTTTATGATTTCAACAAAAGGTCAGACTTTTGTTCACTTGACCTAGAACTTTTCTGCTTATTCATATCAAGTGAGAATTTAGTAGGCTTCCCATCTATTTAACTTCTGAAAACACCATGATCAACTAGCCAGTGCTGTAGGGGCTTTGTCAATTAGACTATTTCTGCTTTGACTCCACTGTCCGTTATGGTAACCATGCCTACTTTACCTTTGGTGGTCAAGTGCCACCACTTGGCCCCTGCCACTCTGGGATACAATTACTCCCATCACATTTAGGTTTCTCAATTCAGTGACTGCAGTCCTCACTGTAAGGACCTACAGAGAAGAGTGATCATAGAACTCTTCAAAGATGCTGAAGCTCTCCTCAGAAATTTATTTCTCGTAGTCATAGTGAAAGGTATGTTTTCTGGACTCTCCCAGGGTGAGTGAGTAGGTATTAAATGAAAAGTCCACTTGAACATTTCAATCTCCCTAAGCCTTTGAGTCCCTTCTTCCACATTAAACCAGCGCAAGTCTGGCATTTCCAGCTTGCTCACCATGAGTCATCTTTTGGTCCATGCTTCAGCCAACCAGCCAAACAACCTTTTTAACACCCTGAGCTGCAACATTAAATACAGAATCTCTGCTTAATGAGCCCATATCAATACATTTGGCCTGATCCAACTTTATGTTCCTTCCACCATTATCCCATATTCTTAATATCTGTTCTTATTCCCACACTTGTTCTCTGGATTTCTGTATCAGTTATAAAACTCAAGTAGGTAATGTCAATGTAAGAACATCCAAACCCTTAGGGAATTTTTATAAAAATGTATTTGAGCCAAATAGAGGATGCACCTGGAAGCAAGGTCTCAACAGACTGAGAAAAACGCTTACAAAATTACAGTTTACAACTTCTTTTATGCATTTGGAATTAAGGAGGGAGTTTAAGAAAGATTACATGAAGGTGGGAAAAAACAAGGCAGGGATTGGATTAATCTTATAATTAATAAGATTATGTGCTCTCTTGAGGGTGGTCATGCTTTAGAAGGAGGGGTCTGAAAAAAGCATTTCAAACACGTTAACCTAAATGCACAGAAACAATGGACAGGGCAGAGTACCCTGCAATGTTATTCTCCATAGAACTTTTTTGTCCACAGTGTTTTGGAGTATAGTGCATATCTCCATGGGTCGCACTTTGTACCTCACCTTAAGGGGCCTGCTGGGACTTGAGTCTAGTTATAGGTCTAGAAACACATGTGGTGGGCGTGGTTCCTGAGGAGACAGCATTGTTTTGCATGGCATCTGCCTCAGAGGAGGCCATTACTGTTTCATCAGACAAGGCAGGGTTAACACCCTCAGATGCGGGTGGGGAGGCTTCTTTTGCTGGCAAAAAAGACTCATCAGAATTTAGGGTGTTAAAGAATGAAATTAACCCCAGTAAGTTTGAAGACCTAATTGGCTTTATTATGCGACCATGAATCAGGCAGCACCCAATCTAGCAACTAGAAGGGCACTTTGAGGAGCTGTTCAAAATGGAAAGTTTTTTAAATCAGAAAGAAAGAAGGTGGTACTGTTAAATTGTATGCCTGAAACTTCCCGGATTTTGTTAACCAAAGTCACCATAAAAACAAACAAACAAACAAACAAATTTAAAGAATTAAAATTAAAAAAAGAAAAGAAAAGAAGACGGGACAAGGAAGTTAAAAGAGTAGATTGTTTCAGGCAAGGTCACTTTCCCTTAGGGGATGGCAGGAGGTCTTATCAGCCAGATTACCTCTCTAGTGCTCACCAGCATATTCTAGACCGCTTGGTTAAAAATTTTACTCCTGCTTTTGCCTCGTTGCCTCCAAGAGAGCAAGATGGGTCATCAGCGACTGTACTGGAGCCATCTGAGAAAATTTAGCCAGAGGTCTCGTTCTTGCTGCGTATGCTCAAACCGATACGGTCTGATCCAGAAATGTGGCCTCAGTATGTGCCACCAGTGTTTCTGTCAGTACCTGAAGGATATAGGCTTCATTAACTTGGACTAAGTGAACTTCCATGAATGGGTCATTCCAGGCATTTACTGCAGAATCAATGCTAGCTCTTTGTATATAAAATAAAAACTTGAATTATGAAAAAATAAATAAAAATAAAGTAAAATTTCACTCCTGGGGGAGGCTGAAACTTCTCATAGGTTAGGTATTGAGTCGTGGTGGGGCTTAGCAAAACTGAGTCCATTTTGGGTCTGTTATTTCTTCTTAACAATGGACTCAGTGTTCCCAGGATCATCAGGCTCTTCCCACATATCCCCATTCCAACTTTCAAGATCCCATTCCTTCCCACTCAATGCCCTCACTTTAACAGTAGACACCCTCCTTATGAGGCTGTGAGTTCAACTTGTGTTGTAATTCAGCCAGTCAGCAGGATGAGAGTCTGTAGTTTGATTTTCAGCAATCTCAACCCTGCAGCTACAGGTGATAAGAGTCTTCTTGAGGGCACACATTGAAGCTTTCAAGTCATTTCTGTGGCATTTGAGCTGAGAATTTGAATCTTTAAGCTCTTCCCACCCTCCTTCTTTCCTTACTTTGTCTAGTAACAATAGTAGCAACCAGCGCATCTCGTTATATTTTTAGTTTGCCAAAAATGTTAGCAAGTATTGTATACATATTCACCAGATCCTTGCTTCTTGTAAGTAGTTGATTAGGAGTATCCAATATATATGATAGTTTGCATATATATTGCCAAATCATGCCATGGACTATCAGTCTTTCTTTTCTACTAGAAAAAGAGTTGTTAGCATCTTTAAATCTACTCAGATTAGAGAGCCGTTGGGCGAGGGAACTGACAAACACAGTGAATGCAGTCAGGCTTCCTCCCAGGTGGCCTTAGCTACAGCGTCCCCGGTGACCTTAGTTACCGTGTCCTATACAACCTGTGGAACGCATGTGCACTGTGATTGATTGTGATTGTACCTGGCCTTAAGCCACTATTGTGCACCTTGTTATAAGAACAGTCCCACCTGTGCAGGCTGGGGAGCTGGACCTGTGCCTGTGTCTTGCTGTGTCCTGCTATGCCTGAATAAAGCTATGTCGTATCTGCCCACGGCTCCTTGCATGTTCTTCCAGCTGCCAGAACCACGTACCCCAAGCTTCCATACCTCAAACCTGCAGAACAGGGCCAATTCCAGAAACCTAAAAACCAATTCCAAAAACTCATATTTAAAATTCTGTTCATTTAGAACCACTCCCAGTACCTACCCATATTTGTATTACTCAGGGTTCTCCAAAGAAACAATGTATATAGATATATAACCTAATTGCAGTTTTGGCCTCTTCCAGGAAAGCAATTTTAAACCAATCAGTTAAGAATGTCCTTATCCACACTAGTGAGCTAATTTGCCTGATAAGACTCCCTCCCTTCCCCTAAGAGAAGTTGACTTTGCCTAAACTAATTCACTCTTAACTTCTTGGTCCCACCCTCCTTCTGCCTATAAAAACCTTCCATTTTGAATAGTTCCTCAGAGTGCCCTTCTAGTTGCTAGATGGGATGCTTTCCAATTATTGAATTGCTTAATAAAGCCAATTAGATCTCCAAAGTTACTTAGCTGAATTTTGTTTTTTTTAACAACTACATATAAATAAAATTACAAGCATGTATTATTTGTATATTACTTCTGTTCTACTGTCAGTAAACATACTGGTTGTTTCTAATTTAGAGCTATTAAGAATAGTGAGGCAGTAATATTCTTGCACATGCTCCTTGGGAATACAGTTCATGCATTTCTATGGATGTGTACATGTTCCGGTTCACAGATTATGCAGGTATTAAACTTTATCATATAGATTGAGCTGTTTTCCAAAGTGGTTGTGTAAATTTGCACTCCCACTAGCCAGTGTATGAGAATTCTTGTTGTTCCACATCCTCCTCAACACCTGATATTTTTGGACTTTTTAATTTGAGTGTTTATGGTGAGTATTTTCTTGACGACTAATAAAGTCAAATACCCTTTCCAATGTTCGTCATTTGGACATCTTCTTTTGCAACTAATTCAAATTTCTTGCCCATTTAAAAAAATAGTAGATTATATGCCTTTCTCCTATTGTAGTAGTTTATTTTGTATTCTAGATATGTCCTTTATCAGTATATGCGTTCCCAATTTTTTCTCCTAGTTTGTGGCTTACATTTTCACTTAAAAAATTTGATTCACATACCATTATATTTATCCTTTTCCTTTTTACCTTTTTAAATGGTGTTTTGCTTGTTTTTTACCAACAGAATATTTAGAAATTTAATGTAGTCAAATGTTGTTAGGTCCAAGAGGGCCCTATCCCTAACCCTGTAGTGTGAGAACTAGATTCTTCCCTTACCTTTGTGTGGTAACCGGACCTTGCAACGTCTGGGTTGGCAACACTACATGCTCACCTCCTGTTTTACTGGGCTTTCCTCCCTTTCCTGCCAATTTCTCGGCCTGAAATATTCCCACAGGAAAAAGCCTGCCTCAAGCCCCATATAAGTTTCAGGTCCCCTTGCAATCTGGGCTGATGCCATCCTCGGCTCAGCCCTGGTGTCACTCTGCTACAATAAATCTTGCTTAACCCCTTCCGCCAACCTAACAAATGTATCAGTCTTTTCCTATAAGCTTACTGTTTCTTTTTGTATACTGTTTAAGGCGTCTTTATCTACCCTAAGGTCAAGAAGATAGGTTCCTACCTTATTTTCTAGTCTTTATTGCTCTGCCTTTTCCATTTATATCTATAATTCACCAGGAGTTGCTTTTTATATACTGTGATTTTATCCTTGGGGATATTTCCTCACTGCTCTGCACTATTCCTATTGTCATAAATCAAGTGTCCATATACAGGTGGATTTGTGTTTTGGTTTTTTACTTTAGTCTATTGGCTCATTTCTTTATCCTTATAACAATACCATGCTGTCTTAATCATTACAGCTTTATTATAAGTCTTGATTAATGCTAGACCAAGAACCCACATCTTATTCTTTTTCTTGAAGAGTATCTTGATTATTCTTGGTCCTTTGAATTTTCATATAAATTTGTAAATTAGCTTGTCAGTTTCTATTAAAAAACCCTATCTATGGAGGATCGCAGTGGCTCTCTAGATACATTTGGGGAGAATTGCCATCTTTATAATATTGAGTTTTTCAATTCATGGACAACATATTTCCCCCTATTTATTTAGGTCTTCTTTAATTTCTCTTGATACTGTTATATGGTTTTCCTATTAGAAGTCTTGAACATATTTTGTTAGAATTATTCTTAGATATTTGATATTTTTTATTCAAATGTAAATGGTGTCTTTTAAAACTTACTTTTTTGTTGCTGACATTGATTTATATGAAATATTGATTTTTGAAAATCGATCTTGTATCCAGCAATAGTATTAATAAATTCAGTTCTTAATTCTTATGATTTATTTGTAGATTTCTCTAGATTTTCTATATCACAATTATATCATCTGCGAATAACAGCAAGTTTATTTCTTCTTTTCCTCAAATTTTCTTCTTCTTCTTCTTCTTTTTTTTTTTTGTTTTGCTTTCCTTCACTGGTTAGGACCTTTAGGACAATATTAAACAATATTGAATATTAAAATGATAGGGGAATTTTGTTGTTGATCTCAGAGAGAAAGCTTTCAACATTTCACCACTAAGTGTGATGTTCGCTTATAGTAATTTCGAAGTTATTTTTTCAAATTAAAGAAATTTTTGTTTAGTCCTTAGTTTATTAGGTTTGATTGTTTTAAATCATGAATGGATATTGAATGTTACCAAATATTTTTCTGCATTTATTGCTCTGTACTGCCCCCTTTGCCACAAATCAAGTGTCCACATAAGAAGACAAAATTATTTGATTTTTCTTGCATGTTTGTTTGGCCTCATATAGTGAATTACACTGATTTACTCTACTTTTTAAAAACTTTTATCGAAGAAATGATTTTAATTAATTTTCCCCACATCTACCTCCCCTCTACATTGATTTTCAAATGTTAAAATAACTTTTCATTTTTAGACTAAGGTGAATGTAATCATGATATATTAGCTTTTTATGTATGGCTAGACACTATTTGCTTATAATATAAGCAAATATAGCACTTTGCTTATAGGACTTTACCTCTGTGATCATGAGTATAATTTTCCTTTTTTATAATGTGTTTATCAGGTTTGGTATAAAGGTTATGTTTGCCTAATAAAATGAATTGGGGGAAATAGCCTTTCTTTCTGTTATTTGGAAGAATTTGTGTTCAGTTGGCATTATCTCTTCCTTAAATGTTTGGTAGAATTCAATGGTGTCATATCAGGGTCTGGTATTTGATTTGTGAGAATTTTAAAGAGCTTTTATTGAGATATTATTCACATACCATACAATTCATCCACTTAAAATGTATGATTCAACGGTTTTTAGCATATTTACACAGAGTTGTGTAACCATTACCACAATCAATTTTAGAACATTTTCACCACCCCCAAAAGAAACCCCAAACTATTAGCAGTCATGCTCCTTTTGTGGAAAGATTTTAATTATAGGTTCAGTTAAGAGTTTTCTGCTTTCTTCATGGTCAAACTCAATGCTCACACTTCAGGATTAGTTCTTCCCTGAGACTCCTGCTCCAGAATCAATGTCAGCAAACAATGAGGTGCTGGCTGGCTGTGTCACCGTGCTGGGCGCAGGAGCACCAAAAAGAGATGAGTGAATTGGCCAATGAACCCAGACCCTAACAAACCCGGAGTTTTGGCACCAGGTGAGAGATGAGCCTTTGAACATGCTTAAATTCTGAATCTGTATGTTTGTCTGCCAAGCAGGGAGAGTAATTTCTTCTCTATTTTTCAGTTCTTTATTTTTCAGTTCTGTGGTGGGACAAAAGAGTGAATGTGTGTAAAAGCACTTTGAAAATTATAAAGTATTACTAAGGTACCGTTATTGAAGGGCTGGCAATTTAGCTTAAGGAGACAAATAATACAGATATATAAGCATGTACAACAATAACTACATTTTTGAGCATTCCCTATGTGCTAAGCATGATATTAAGTGTTATATGCATTACCTCATTGGATTCTTATAATAACGCTGTGAAGTAAGTGCTGCTATATTTTTTAGATTTTTTAAAAAAGTGATGCTTAGGGGGTTAAGTAACTCACTCAAGGTTATAGAGCTACTGAGGGACAGCGGTGCTACTGAAGGACAGCGGTGGGGACGGGTTGTCAGTTTGGACTGACCAGTGGCTCATGAAAGCACCACATTTTTGACCTGTTAAGGAAGCTGCCCGTCTTCACAGGGTACAGGTTATTCCTATTACCGTTATAAAGCAATCCCTCCCCAACCCTGACGCGCTCGCGCTCGCTCGCGCGCTCTCGCTCTCCCTCTCCCCCTCTCCCCCTCTCCCCCCTCCCCCCTGTCCCTCTCTCCCTCTCTTCTCTCCCCTTCCTCCTCTCTCCCTCCTTCCTCTCTCTCTCTCTCTCTCCCTTCTTCCTTTCCTCCCGCCCCCTTCTCATTTCTGTGGGGGTTTTCTCTTTTGCCCTTCCTATGCACCCCACCCTGAAATCCAGATTCTTCTCATAGCTTCACAAATCAGCTCTGGCATGGATGCAGAGGCTCCTGTTTCCATGGTGATGTGGGGAGACTGGTATACCACATGCCAAGTGTAGGCGATGCAAAGAATTGGCTAAGGATCCAAAGGTGTCGGCAGTAACCAGGCTCCAGGAAAAGAGATCGATGAGAAAGCCAAGTCAAAGTGACTGGACCTCCCCCGAGCTCCAGAAGAACCTCCACCCCCGCCACGCCCCCTGCCCTCCCCAAACTCCTAATTTGGGAGTAGAAGATAGGAGCTCTAGGAAGGCAAGCAGTGGGGGCTCCAAAGGCAGAAGTGATCGCCCCTGACTTACTGAAGACAAAGTCTAATCTTGAAGGGAAAGATTGCCCACTGGGGAGCCGCCCCCTCCCCTGGCCTCACTGCCTTGCCTCGCTCTCCTGTTCCCTGGTCTGACCTCATTCTTTGAGCCACCTGGCTCTCGGCCGGGGAGCTGAAGCGGAAGCGGAGCAGGGCAGCCAGCAGAGGGCAGAGTCTCCCTCATTCAAAGCTTCCGCAGGATTCATTCTTCCTCAGCTCCCACCACCCCTGCTATCACCAAGATTATTTTCAGCTGACAGGCTGCAAAGGCGCAGTAGGTGGATTTCAGGACAAGAGATGGGTTCTGGCAGGAGCTGAGAGCCTGTGAAGCTTTGGTCTTAAGCTGTGGGCCCCACTGAGGAAGAGGGGTATTCAGGGCCACCTAGTCAGGGGCTGAAGCAAGGGGCGCTTTAACTTTTACTGGCCAAGCTTTCTTCTGAGGTTTTCCTCCATCCGCTGAAAACATTAAAAACACCCTAACCCTGAGGAGGAGGCTTAGTCATCCATTCAATAACTGTTTATTGAGTATCAATGATTGTATTCACGAGTGGATGCATCCAGTCAAAAACAGTATTTACCTGGTTTTTCGTCAATACATTTCTTAATGGTTTTTAACGTTAGTGGTTCTTAACCTTTTGTGGGGGAGGGATGTTATCTATCCTTTGAGATTTTGATAAAAAATAGAGACTATCTCCCAAAAAGAACACATTACGAATCTACGAATATTCTTGTATGATTTTAGGAACCTCGCGAACCCCTGGGTATAACTCATCCATGGGTTCCAGGGTATAAACTCCTTGTCCATTATCGTCCCCATGCTGGGCACTGAGGATATGATAGCAAATTAGATAAACAAGATCCCTGCTCTGCCTGAACTTGACAGGCTAGGGGACATATACAGATAAGTAAAGAGATGCTATAAATAAGTCTAGGTGCTGGAAGACCCACCTACCAAGACCAGGAACCTTATGGAGGGAAGGAATTGATGGGTAAACTGAGACCTGAAGAAGGAGTAAGAGCTGGCCAGGCAAAGGCTTTGAACACCTTAGAGAGTGAGAAAAGCACATGTAAAGACCCTGAGGAGAGAGAACAGCAAGCCTGAGAAGCTGACAGCAGGCTAGTGTGGCTGGCTAAGACATACCAGGAGGAGGACTGGTGAGAAATGACATGGGAGTGATAAGTACCATGTGTAGACCTTGAGAGGAAACAGAGAACAGGGAGACAGCTGCTGCCCTCAAGGACATAGGCAAGAAAGCCCGTGGTTATGATGTAGAAGTCTAAGTTTGATGTTGGAGATGATCATATAGGATGGTATGGGAGGGAGCATGTGGGAGGAGCTTTAAACTGTCTTTGGGAATCAGGCCCAGGGCCCAGGAAATGGAGCTCAGTGATACATTCAGGATATCCAGAATACCCTGAGCCTCCGAAACCAGCTGGAAGGGGGAGTGGGGGGGGGGAATCACCAGTGCACCTTGATTTGACTATCGCCTCCCATTAGGAACAACTTTTACTCCGGAGAAGTTGGGGGTGAGGAAGGCTGGGCCGCAGTGAACTCAGCTCTGCCTACTTTTTTAAGTACCAGAGTTGTGGCCAGAGGCAGCCTTTGACTAGAAGGACAGAGGAGGAGAGAGCGCAGTGGCCTTGGCCCCTGGATCTCTGCTGTAGGCCTAGGGGTGGAATTGGGATAGCATAGGATGAGACAAGGAAGTAGATGTTACAATGATTTATTGCCAGTGATTTATTTTATTTAACAAACATTCATATAGCACTTACTACATGCCAGGCACTGTCCTAAACATTTAACACATATTAATTCATAATACTACTAGGAACGAGGTGTGGTCCTCTTCCTCCTTTTCACATGGGGCAAATGAAACACAGAGCAGTCAAGTAACTTGGCAAGATCAAACAGCAAGTGGCAGAGCCACTGTCTGAACCCAGGCAGGCTGGCTGCAGAGTCCGGGCTCTTTACTACTAAACTATGCTACCTCTTGAGAGGAAAGGCAAGGGTTAAGACTTGAACCTGGGCCTCTCACACAAGACAGATGCGAATTCTACCATTCCACCTCTTGGGACACTGATAAAGTAAAAGGAGCACTACTACACTACTACGTGGGGAGGTCCCAGGGCCGTGGGAAGAGCCACAGGGAATGGTGAGGACTTGCAACTGGGGGAGCTGCCAGAGACCAAGGCCTAGGGATCCAGGACCGGAGAGGCTCAACTAGTTAAGACAGAAGGTCAGGGGGCTGTGTAAAATGGAAACTCCTACCCTGGCCTATGAGACCTAGTCCCTTCCTCTCTGGTCAGTGTCATCTCTGGCCATGCTCCCCTCACTCACAATTTTCTGTCATATTGTTCTTTCCTGCCCTAGGGCTTTTTAACTTGCTGTTGCCTCTGCCCTGAGCACCCCTGTGCTTGCACATACACCTTACCCTTTCCCAGGCTGACCCCCACTCATCCTTCAAATCTTGGCCTCTCTGCATTAGATACCTCCGTGATTCGTTCACCGTAGTACCCTATTATTTTCCTTTATAACCTATATCATCACTTAAAATTATATATTCAGTTGTATTTATTTATTTAATTCCTGATTCTTCTGCTTGTCCAGTGTTTCTTTTCCTCTCCCATAAGCCCAATAGGCAGTCATCTGTGTTCTCTTTGAATACTCTCAATGGCAGAGAACTCACTACTTCACCAAGAGGCCCATTCCACTTTTGAAGAGATTTCATAGTTAGAAAGTTCTTTCTAATGACGTAAACTCTGACACCCTGTTACTTCTAGGTCCTCATTCGGCCCTCTGGGGAGAATCGAGATAGTTCTTTAAGAGATTGCAGTCAGCCACCATGCTAGCCCCCTCCACCCTCAAGTCTCTCTGTGCCACCTGAACAGTTCTTTCAGTTTTGGAAAGCTGGGTTCCTTAAGCCTTCTCCACTCTGGTCCTCTTTCTCTAGAAACATGCCCTTTGGTCAGCACCCAGAATGTTGTCTGATTTTTGAATTGTTATCATCCCCCCAATCCCCTCTGGCAACTGGAGTAAGTTCCAGCAGGATGAGGGAGGAAAGGGAGGAGAGAGCAAGAAAACAAACCCGTTTCTTTTTCACCAATGTAACTGGGGAATGTCTTTCTCCAGGAAATAATATTATTAATGATGGTTGGGGCCCCAGGCTAGTGCTGAACCCGATGTACCATTGTCAGCTGCATTCTGGGTCAAGTGGCCTTTCTGGACCCATTTAATACCTTTTCTCTGGGAAAAATGCATTTGGGTTCCAAACAACCCAGTTATATATAAACCCTTTAGATAACCAGCTTACAAATTGGGAACGGCTTCTACAGAAGTATTTAGGTAACACCGAGTGGGAGAGTGAAGGGATGAGAACAGAGTGGGCTTGCTGAGAAAAGTTTCCAAGGAGTTTTTGTAGCAAAGATAGGCAAAGTGGTAAGGCACACAGGCGTTAAGAGTCAGACAAACCTGGGTTCAATTCCCAGCTCTGCCATTTATCAGCTGATGAGACCTGCTGGCTTTACCTAACTTTCCCTCAGATTCTTCTCTCTGGGAAACTAAGACAATCATTTTTACTGCAGAGTTGGAGGGGGCGTTAAAGAGAGACTGTATTCCTTCAGCACAATGCCTGGCACATAAGTGCTGATGAGTGTTAAATATTGTCATGTTTTCAAAATGGGGTCTTTTCCTTTGACGTGAAATAACAGGATCCATGACCTACTGAAGTCCCTGAACCCTATATGCAGCTCTCCCACATGTGACCTACCTGATTACAGAGAGAACTGCTCTCTGCCTTCCCAAAGGGACATTCCAGAAGATGGAGATGAAAAGGGGGCTCCAGGGGGGAATTAGGAGACAAAGGAGTGGGGGGTCTGAGTGTCTCCAAAGACAGGTACTTCAGAACACATTGTTTCTGTAGAGGTGTGTGTCTATCTGGGTCATGTGTGGCTCTGTTGAATGTGTGTCCCTGTGACAATACATGTAAAAGTTCTGCCTGTCAGTGGACTCAGGAGATTGCCCTCCCTCGCTCAAGCTCCATTACTCAGCTCTTAGAGGTCCCAGGCCTTATCGCCTAGCTGTCTGCCCTCTGGCCTCTTCCCTTTGTTTACCAACTTGGCTGGTTTTCTCCCCTGGGAACAAAGGAGGTGTTCAGTTCTGGGCAGTGCCTGGCTCCAGCTACCCCACCCCCACTCCCTTTCCCTTTCTAGGAGCATCACTCCCCCTGTCGCAGACAGACAGACCCCTTGATTCTGAGAGGCCCTTTCCCACAGTTCCAGGGAGAGGGGAGGCTAAGCTCTTCGGTTGGCACCCCCTTTTACTCACCCTTTGGCTCCCATTCTTTTCCCCAATGAGGCCCCTGAAGCTTCACTTGTCTAGGCTGAAGGCAGCTCCTCTCCCCATTGTCTGGCCAAGATTTGGAAGCTCTGGTTTCCATAGCAACCCCTGGGCATTTAATTAAGGGAGGAGGCCTTCATCTCTTCTAGTCCGGGCAGTTCTAAATCTCAACCGAAAAGGATACCCTGAGGGGCTGAGGGAAAAGCATTGTCCTCCGCCGTAGCACAATTCTGACTTCTCTGCAGAGCCCATTGTAGCTTGCTCAGCCCAGCCCCCTCACACCTGCCGCCCTTATCCTCACCTCACACCAGGGCAGAATGGGAAGACCTCTCAAATCAGCTAAGGCAAATCCTGGGTCCCAGGATAGCAGGAGTTTCAAGGGGAGGTGGGCAATTGCTGTAAGCCACACGGTTGCTTTGTTTACTAGACTGTGGGATGGAGATGGAGTGGGAGATAATGCAACACTGGTCCTACTATGTAATTGCTTTACCATGGAATAGGGTTAGGGACTCTTTGAAATCCTTGAAATCGAATGTAAAATGTTGTATATAAATACATTATGAGCTTTTTCCCTGGGTACTGGGTACATAGCTTTTATCAGATCCACAAAAAGAAATCTATAATCTCAAAAAGGTCCCTAGGTCTGCTATTTACCAGCCGTGAGAATTTAGGCAAATTATTTTAGCCTTTCTGTGCCTCTGAGTCCTCATCTGTGAAGTGGGGATGATAATAATTCACAAGATTGCTGGTATCTGGCAAGCACTTAGTAAGCTGTTGTTGTTCTGGTTATTATTACAATGAGAGAGGGCTAATTGGAGGACCTCACACCTATCCATTCCTCACCTACAACCTCTCAAGGCAACAACAGGTCTGCCCTCTCAGTGGGAGGGCATTCACCCCCACCCTCCCATTTCCCTCTCTGCCCCACCCCGGGTTGCTGGAAAGTGCTCCAGACTCTGATCGGAAGCTGGCAACTTTCGAGGGCCTCGTCACAGGGTGGAATTTCCAAGCTCCGGTCACGGTGTTATCCCAGTTCCTGAAATTCCTGCCTCCAGATTCTTCAGCTATTGCTATGACCACTTTTCCCCATTTCTGGTTAGGTTTGTTTGTGTGTGTGCGTTTCCTTTTCACTGTATTTTTAGACTTTGGAAAAAATAAACACAGTTCACATACTATCACCTTCTTGATCTTTCGGTTCTTCACAGGCATGGGGGTGGGGCATTTCTTTCCCCTGAACCCCCGCCCCCCACATCCTTACTTCTGTTAAAAATTCCCAGACTTACTCCACCCACCCACCCACCTCTCATCACTCTACCTCTCCCATCCCCTCGGCATTGGTGAATGTAGATTGTTACACAATTCTGAACTGTATGTGTCTCTGGGTCTTTTATCCTTTTTATATTGTTCTGGTTTCCCTCCTGGAAACTTCCCCCACTGTGGCATTTTTCCCTCCTTTCAGAAGAGACAATTCTATTTGCAGTTCTCGGCTTGTTCCACTGTGATAGCACCCGATTCCAAGGCGGCGCTGGGGGGCCAGATGAACTCCACCGATTACATTTATGCTGCATCATCAATAAAATAGTATTTGACTAACAGTGAAATAGTGCAAGGAGAGCACTGAGTGCAGTGCCCTGCAGGTAGTGGAGGCCTCAGGAATAGAGTTGTTATTCTCTGGACCTGAGACTTCTACAGGATGCAGGGTGATTTCTCAGCCTTCTTTCTTTCTCCCAACTCTGTTTGCACCTCAAGGAGCTGGACTTAGTGCTGCCAGTGTCAAAAGACACAGTGATAAAGGGAGGCGACAAAGGAGAGATGTGGGAAGGGTTAAGAATTAGATTTGTGATGGCAAAGAAAAGGGACTTGGGTTATTCAATCTGGAGAAAACCAGAAGAGGGAATGAAAGACTCTTAATAATACCAGCATTCAGGGCTCTCTATGGCAATTCTATTTTCTCTCCCTCAGGGAAGAGGAAGTGCTGGGGCTGGATAGACTGAGGCTGGCCATCAGAAGACTGTCCCAGCTGTAGAGGAAACCCCGGCTCAGGAAATCCAAAGTCCTTGCTGAGGAAACTGAGGCTCACAGAGGTTATGACTTGTCTAAGGTCTCAAGTTAGTAAGTGATGGGCCCTGGACTCAGACCTTGACCTGATGAATGCAGAGCCAAGGCTTTTGACTGTGTGCTGTACTGGAGGCCAGGAGCCCCTTGGGGTCAGGGGGGATGGCAGCCCCAGTGGAGACTCCCAGTTTGCTTATGATTCCCAATCCCCAGGAAGTGCTTGAAAGAACATGAGGTAATGCAATTAATGCTATCCTCATTTGAGACATAAGAAAGCTCAGTGAGAGGTTGAATAATTTGCCCGAGGCTATGCAACTAATAACCGATAGGGCCAGGATCAGGCTGGGCAGTGTGGCTCAAGCCTGAGTTCTCCATCTGTGCTGCCTCTGGAACTGTCGGAGTCAGATTTTGAACCTGGTGCGGTTGACTCCTGAGCCAGAATGAGAATGTGTTCTGTACCCTTTCTTCTACCCTCAGAGTACTGAGTGAGTGAGACAATGCAAGTAGAGCACAGCACACAGAAAGCACACCACCGAGGTTGTTTTCATCATGTCTGGCTGGCTCCAGTTCTGCCTTTCCATTATTTGCTCTGTGCCTGAGTTTATGCCTTTGACCTTCACCAGCCTGGAAGCAAGTCCTTTTTTAGTATATGTTCTCCGTCTGTACACAGAATTGTGGGTGAACAGGTGACTATCTGACCCTCTCTGTCATACTCACTGCTGGACTCTGGTTGTTTGGAGTATCTGGACTGCAGGTAGAACTGGAAAGGCTCTCAGAGAGTGAGTCTGACCTTGCATTTTGTAAATGAGAATGCTGGGGCCCAAAGAGAGACTGTCTTGATTAGGGTCATTCCTTCAGCCTACTGACATTTTCTGAGCACCTGCTGTGCTCCAGGCACCTTTCTAGGTCACGGAGACATGGCATTGCACAATACTGATAGGGCCTACCCCGACACAGTCCATCCACCTTATCAGAGTGGAGGAGAACAATCAACAAAGAAATAGGTAACCAAAAAACATAAACCAGAAAAATATCATAGTTACCAGTGGCAGAGAAAAGAGAATGATCAGGTGGCTACTTTAGTCTGAGGTGACCTCTCTGGGCAGATGACACTTAACCAGAGACCTAAGGGATGAGAAAGTACCCACTAGGACAATCGGGGAGAAGAGCATTCCTGGGAGAGGGAAAGCAGTAAAGAGGCCCTAAGTATAACCAGTGAACATTGTACTTACTAAAGGTAAATGTTTCGGGAAACTTTAATTTCAGTATAAACATATGTGTGTGAGTATACTTTACATGTGTGTATGTATATGTATATGTTATAAAGTGTGAGTGTATATATGTTTTGGGTTACGATATAACATGTATTTCTGACTGTAACTTGTGGACTGAAAAGTTTGAAAGCCATTATTGGAAGAATCAAAACAAGTTCAGTATGACTGGAGCACAGTGGGGGAAAGGAAGAGCATAGGCGATGAGGTCAGCCTGGGATCAAGGGCAGGTCGTATATGGCTCTATGAGCCACCATAAGCAGTCGGATTTTATTCAAAGTGGACCTGACCTTGTAGGAAGACTTAAGCACAGGATGGACATGATGTATGTCATTTCTTACCTTTGTTTTTAATTTAGCTATTTAGAAATAGAGAAACTAAATCTCCTTACAGTTGTTTTCCTACCATAACAGGTTTGCCTCACTTTTGCAGGCAAGAACTTTGAGGGCAGGCAGAGGAGAGTTATATTCATGTCCATCTTTGCCAGATCAAGAAGGACTTCCTGGAGGAGCCCAGGAGAATGGAAGCACAAATTTCCCCAGGGAGGCTATAATGAAGGGTGAGCAGGAAGACAGAGAAGGGAAAGGAGGGTGTGGGAGTTGCTGCATAGAAGGATGAGGAAGTGTCTAGACTTGGGAAGCTGGAGAGGGAATGGGTCTGGCTCGGAGCCCGCACCATTTTCCAGCTCACTCCCATGTGCCTGAGGTGCTTTCTTCCCTTAGAATTCCCCCTAGCATGAGGACTCCCTACCACTCACCCAGCAAGTGGACACCTTGACCAAGCCCTGGGTGGTGGCAAGAGAAGGCAGGAAGGCCTACATGCTGTGGTCTCACCAATCTCCTATACTCCAAGCCCCTGCTCCACATGCGGCTGCTGCTGAGCTCCCTTTGGCTACGTATTACTCCTCTGTCCCCCCGCCCCCCTGCCTCACTGCCACCCCCCAACTCAGCTAGAGCTATACAGAACACAGGCTTTTTTAAGAACACTGTCTTTACTATTGCTTCCCTCTGTTACCCCTCCTGCCCTACCCTCAGCCATCTCTATACTTTCTTCCAAATTCTTAGTCTAACGACAGTAGCTTTTTTGTGGTCTTTTTTCCTCCTGTGTACACCTTAATTCTCTCTCTTACACACACACACACGCACACGCACACGCACACACACTTACTGAACTTCTTCCCAGGCCTCCATCTCTTGCTTCCACACTATCCTGTTCCCCTAGGACATTCCCCACACTCTGGCCCACGTTTCAACATCACATTGTAATGCATCGTAAATCAGTACTATTTCCTCCAGGAAGTTTTCTTGGAAAATTCTCCTCTTTCCTTTTGTTTCTACTTCTAATTTCTCAGCAAACTCATGTAACAACACCTAGCTCCCAGGAAAGGAGTAGAAAAAAATCATAAGAAGGAGAAAAGCCTCATAAACTGAAATGGCACTCATAGCTAGGCTTTGGTTTCATTCTGTGGAACATAAATACTTTCACATAATACTACCATCAAGCGAGGCTACTCTATGACCATGGTAGATCAAGAACAAGACCTCTGTAGTTACACCCAAGCTCATACAAAAACGAAAACATTGTTCAAGCCTCAAAAAACAAAACAAAACAAAACAAAACATCCTCCTATCCTAGCTAATATGAGTGGCTGCTGCTTCTTTACCTGTTACAGTTTTCATTCTGCTTTATTACTCCCACCTTTTAGATCAAATTTATTAAGATACCCAATTGTAGAATTCCCCAGCTTTCTAATAGCATCCAGCTCAGAGCAAAGTCTCTCTTCCTTGAAATTCTCCTCAAATCAGCAAGTGTAAGTCCAAATCCTAAATCCTTTCTAATACTCTTCTCCTGGATGTCCCACAGTTTTGCCATGGCGTATATTCGCCTTGGTGAAATGAGTCCATAAATCCAATTTTGTTTAACTACAGGGTCTGCTTGTGGTCTTTGGTCAGAGGGCATTGACAATCAAGAACAGCATACCGGTGTACTTGTATGTGTTTTCAAAAACATGTTAAAAAACAGAATCAACCAAATAATTTTGGAGATCTAATTGGCTTTATTAAGTGATGCATGAATCAGGCAGCATCCAACCTAGCAACTAGGACTCTTTAAGGGGTTGTACAAAATGGAAGGTTTTACAGGAAGAAGGGTGAGAGAAGAGAGCTATTAACAAAAGAAAAGTAAGGATTATTTTTAGGCTGGGACAGCTTTTTTTCTGAGGAGGGAAGAATGGAAAGAGTTTGTTTTGTATCATGCAGATTGCCTCTTCTTTCTATGCTGGAGGAGATGGAGAAGGCCTGCTGGAGAGATTACCTCATTGGTGTTGACCATAAAATTCCAGACTGGTTGATTAAGATTACATTTTTGGGAAAGGTTGAAACTGCAATTAGATCAGGTATTAAATCTAGGTTTGGTATCATGGGCTTTTGGCATGAGCGATGCCATTTTGGGCCTGTGGTTTTCTCTTTAATAAACTATAAATGCCTATATTTTAGATTTTATGTACATTTTATGATATTTTAACATTAGATTTCCTTTCCTAATTATGTTCTCAAGCAAACTGCCCCAGCTCTCTACCCTGAATCTTCTGTTTCTGTTGACTGGGCATGCTTAGCATTTCCTACATCCATACTCTTTCTTAACCAATTTTGTATCAGAATTGAGGCCCAGGTGAAACCACCCTCTTCCATAAGCCTTCCATGATCACCTAACCAGATCTGACCCCTCTCTCCTCAGCACTGCAAATTGGGCTTTTGTTTTTTTTTTTATTTAATTTTATTGTATATTAGTTTCAGGTGCACAAGAGTGATTACACATTTATATAATTTATATAGCTATCCCCCCCAATTAGTCTAGTACACATCTGGCACTATACATAGCCATTACAAAATTATTGACTATATTCCCTATGCTGTACTTCACATCCCTGTGACTATTTTGTAAGTACCAATTTGTACTTCTTCATCCCTTCACCTTTTTCATCTTTCCCCTCAACACCCTCCCAACTAGCAATCACCAGTTTGTTCTCTGTATCTACGAGTCTGTTTTCATTTTGTTTATTTTGTTATTTAGACTCCACATGTAAATGAAATCATATGGTATTTGTCTTTCTCTGTCTGATTTATTTCACTTAGCATAATACCCTCTAAGTCCATCCATGTCATTGCAAATGGTAAGATTTTTTTTCTTTATGGCTGAGTAATATTCCATTGTATATATGTACCATAATTTCTTTATCCAATTGTCTACTGATGGGCACAGAGGTTGCTTCCATATCTTGGCTATTGTAAATAGCGCTGCAGTGAACATAGAGGCGCATATATTTTTTTGAATTACTATTTTGGTTTTCTTTTGCTAAATATCCAGAAGCTACCACACTTAGTTTTAATTACCTACAAGCCTTTTGCTTTATCCCTTCATAGCTGTAAACTCCCTGAAGGAGAGACTAGGTCTTTAAAAACTTGGTTAGCATTCTAGTGGCTGCTCCAGCTAAAAATGCCCAGTCAAAAGATCAGGTGTTCCAAAATTCTAGGGGCCACAGATCCCTGAGATCATGAGAAGTTATGGATTAGGACTGAGGAGTGGAGCACCTGAGTCACATTAAGGGACAGGGAGAATGGCCTTGGCCCTGCCAGACTCTTGGGGGACGCAGGTGGCAGGATGCCTGGGAGCTCTTTGTAAGGAGCACTAGGGCACAGAAAGTACTGTGCTTGTATATCCTTCAGTAGGAGTCAGAGAGAATTTGAATTTGCTATCACCCTGAACACCTTTGTGTATTATGTCATTGTCCCAGATTGGGAATTTATCAGAGTAATCAGAGCCAAAAAAAGATAGGGCAGCCCTTAGCTTTGAACATGTGGTTCTCTCTCTCTCTCTCCCCCTTCTTCACTCCCTCTCTCTCCAGGCTAGTGGTTTTCAAACTGTGTTCTCTAATGTTTCTTTCTTGGAGCTATCTAAGGGGGTGGTTTGAATAAGCCCCCCTCCAAGTCCCTCATTCCGATTCAACCAGAGCAGTTTGGTTTTGCATCTTCTTAGTGTGTGTTGAGAGATTCTGCATAAGACTTAATTTGTAAAAGAGTTTACTACATATAAACAACACCATGGAGATGCAATCAGCAAAATCCAGAATATGGAAGACACTGTAGAATAAACAACTTGGTTTCTTCAACAAATAAATTGCAAGAAAAAAAGGGGAGAAGGTGGAACCTATGAAATAAAAGACACTTAAGAGCCACATCAACCAAATTCAATGTGTGAAACTTGTTTAGATTCTGACTTGAATAAACCAATGTATGACACAATTGGGGAAATTTTAACACTGACTGGATTCTTGGTGATATTGAGTTATTTATTTTTGGTTGTGATAATGGTATATTGTGATTATGTTAACAAAGAGTTCTTTTCTTTTAAAGATGAGTACTGAAATACCTATGGATTAAATGATATGATATCTAAAATTTGTTTTAAAATCATCCAGTACAGGAGGTGTAGTGGAGAGAAGTGGGTTGGGATATAGATGAAGCAAGATTGTGTTGATAATTGTTGAAGCTGGATGACAGGTACATAGGGGCTCATTGTATTATTCTTTCTACCTTTTAAAATGCTTGCATATTTACACACACATGCACACACATGCAAAGCTTTTTACAAAAATTAAAGGAGACTATATAAAGAAGATTTGGAATTATAACCTTATTTTTAACAACTTTATTAAGATATAATTTGCATACCATATGATTCACCAATTTAAACTGTACAATTCAGTGGTTTTAAGTATATTCACAAAACTTTACAACCATCCCCACAAACAAATTTAGAAGACTTTCATCCCCCCCAAAAGAAACCTCATACCCATTAGCAGTCACTCTCCATTTCCCTCAATCCCCGCAGCCCTAGGCAACCCCTAATCTATTTTCTGTTTCTTTGGATTTGCTTATTTTGGACATTGCATACAAACGGAATCATACAACATGTGATCTTTTGTAACTGGTTTCTTTTACCGTAGGACAACGTGACCTTTTGTAACTGGTTTCTTTTACTGTAGAATAACGTTTTCAAGTATAACCTTATTTTAAACTCTTCTGGTTTTGATGGAGAAGAACAATCTTGTAAATTTGTTATTCTGGCTATGGATTTTTAAATAAAGACACTTGGGAAAGTTTTAAACAAACTTGGGAGAAGATGTCTTACTGCTAAAAAAATTAAGGCGGAAAAACCCCTTCTCTACTCCACATCTCTTGCATTATATTTAAGGAAACAAGAGCCCAGCGAGGGAAATGACTTACCCAAACACATGCAGCTTGTTAAGGGCAGAGCTGGGTCTAACACCTAGACCTGCTGACCTTCGGCTCTAACCTTTTTTCACACTGCCTTCTGTGCCTTCTGACCTAACACACACTCATACCACTTTTTCCACCACAACTCATAAACATGTGACCCACAAAATATCTTCAGAGACACATGTTGAGAATCAGCCATGATGGAGGCTGCTTTGTCTCACAGCTCAGGCTTTTGGCTGCCATACCCTGAAGTGCAGCCACCCAGGTTAGCACCAGCTCCCAGAATTTCTATCTCAGAGGAGCTTGGGAATGATCAGAGGAAGCTGTTTGCATAGCCAGAACCATTTTTACTTACACTTGATTTTTTTTTTTGTTTGTTTGTTTGAGTGGCTGGTGGAGGGCAGGTGTGTAGTGGGAGGCTGGTAAAGAACATGAAGGAAAGAGAGCTATAAAGCCTTTGGGGCTGCCATTGGAGAGAACCCAGTTAAGGGTTAAGAGGATGCATAGGAACCCCACTGGTGCCTCCAGAACTAATTCCAGAAGAGACTAAGTGTGTCAAAAGGAGAGGAAAAGGTCAGGCTGAGGGAAAAAGCTCTAGGTTGAAGCAGTGTATGATCTTACAGCCATTCCTGGAACTGTCCCAATCCACGGTTATGAGGCTGTAGGGCTGCTAAAAAAAAAAAAAAAAAGAGGGCAAGAAGAGGACAAATTCTATCAAATTCTATCGGCAGAACATTATCTGAGGCCTGGGGGAAGCTAGGGGACGGAGTCTTCCAGAGAGGCTGGAAGCAGAGGGTAACCAGCTCATGGTAGCACTTGCATAATTTTCTTTCTACCCTGGAGTCTCCTTTAGCTGATTTCTGATTCCTGACGGGGGGCCTGCGGTGTTGAGTAGAGGACAGTACAGGCCTTGGCTCTAGAACTTTCAGACAAACATGGAGTATGGACTTATAAGCTACAGGATTTGACAGGCGACACACTGGCTAGGCTGCATTCTCAAAATACCCTCCATTCTCCTGTCTATAGTGGGCATTGGAAATCCCACTCTTAGAGACCTACCCCTTTGGGTGTGGGGAAGGCTTTTAAATATTCTTTATAACGGCGGAAATATCCCTGGGTGGGGCAGCAATGATGGTGAATTAAGAGTAAGCTCAGATGGAACAAGACTTGGGGCATGCTCCAGAGGTGCTGGGCTTACCAAAGTGAATGGACCTAAAGATGAACTCTGGAGTGCTCTCATTTTTGCCCATTGTTGGTCTTACGTCAATCCCTGATCCCCAGGAGGCCTTATTTGGGCTGTTTTGGTTCCTGAATAGGCAGTGAGTTATTTGAACTGTATACATCCCATGGTTTTGTCTAATGGTTTGGGGCCTTAAGATGCAAGGGCTGAGGGGCAGGGCTGGTAGACAGTTATGTAGCTCATCTCAATCTTAGGTTGTCCTCCAACTTTCAAAGCCCAAAGTTCCAGGCCCAGTCTTTCATTCTGGACTTTAATCGGGTGACACGCACATTGCGTTGGCATCAGTAGGCGTCACCTGGAACTGGACTTGTGCCTGATTCACCCAGGAAGTTGAACCCAGGCAGCAGAACAAACACCACTAAGCAGCTCCTGTGAGGCATGGAGTGAGAGATTGTTTGGCTGAAGAGACTGCGATTTGTTTGCTTTGTTCTCCTCTCTCCCATCCCCCCTTGCCACACTCCCTCATTCCTTTCTCTCTCCCCATCTCTAGGTCAGGGATTGTGTGGGCCTTTTCCAGATGACTGGAGAAGCCTTTTTAATTAAAAAAAAAATTGTGTGTGTGTGTGTGTGTGTGTGTGTGTGTAAAGGTGATTCCTGAGGAAGAGACTCGGGAGTTGAAAGGGGAACAAAAGGAGCTGATAAAGGGGTATAGCAGGAGCTTCTGGGAGGGGAGGACAGAGAGGGAACTGGTTGGGATGGAGATTAGAGGGAACAAAGAGGTCAGAGATCTCTGCCCCCACCCCCACCCTGGGGTGCCACCTGTCTATAGTTTAGGCAGGTCCTGTTCTTCTGGGACAGACCTTCAGCTTGACCTCGCTTTCTGCGTTCATGGCTAGTTTGTTTTTGTCACTAATTGGTAGACACTCAAGATTATTAAATTTAGCTTCAAGTCCTTTCCCCCCTCCCTAATATAAATGTAAAACAGCGTGGGAATCCCCTTTCAGAGGAAGCAACGGTTTAGCTTTAAGAGAAACGGAAGGGAAGAAGAGGGCGCTGACTCAGATCCTCCGACCATTGGCTCCTGGAGGGGATCCCATCTCAGGGATTGGCCTTGGCAGAGTCCGCCTCCTCTTGTGATTGGCTCCTCCAGGTATATATAAGTGGGCTGTGCTGGCTTCAGTCGGAGCGAGGTAAGGAATTTGCCTGGTAGTGTGTGCTGAGACGCACGGGGCGCAACCCTCTCCTCTCTGAACCCGAGTCCAAGTCCCGGGGAGGCTGCAGCCATGAAGGAAAGACGGGCCCCACAGCCAGTCGTGGCCAGATGTAAGCTCGTTCTGGTGGGGGATGTGCAGTGTGGGAAGACAGCGATGTTACAGGTGTTAGCGAAGGACTGCTATCCCGAGGTGAGCTGCCCGCCCGCCCCCTGGCCAGCTTTTCTCCTTGCCCACCTGCCCGGGGCGGGGGGGTAGATCCCCAGCTGCCAGGGAAGCTCTCTCTCTCCACCCCACCCCAACCCATTCTCAGCCGCTTTCTGGCTGGAGGACCGCCCTACCTTAGCTTCCCTTGAGACCTGTTCCACTTCTGCCGCCCCGCTGGCTCCTCCTCACCTCTTCACCCATAGGCGCCGATCAAATCCCCTCCTATCTCCCCTTTATCCTGGAGTCTGCTCTCTGGACAAGGGCTGGAGGCATTTGAGAAGCTGGAGTTTCTTGACGCAGTACCTGCCCATTCTTTCACCCCAACCTCAAAGGTTGGGTAGGCATGGCCCTAGGCAGGCTCCTGCTGCCCCTTTCTGTTGTTCTGCTGATCCAGGGGGCTTGGGTGGGTGAGTGGGGG
>NW_006439717.1:1466506-1502884 GCF_000325575.1 Pteropus alecto
GTCTGAAATTGGGAGACAGACTAATCTGGGGGTGAGAGGACTCTCTCTCTCCTCGTCTCTACCTCTCCCTCCTCCCCCATCCCTCCCTCCCAGACCATCTAAAATACGAAGTGCTTGTCCCTGGCTTGAAGTCATTCACATTGCTTACTTTGATGGAGCAAAGCGCTTGTGCCTCCACACTCCCCTCCTTCCTGTCCCATGTGGTCCCTCCTGCCCCAGGTATCCCCTCCTTTGGCCACTTTAGTATCTCACTAGGGTGAGTAGCTTCTTATGTAGCCAGTAGTAACCATAGGTTTACGAGGGCAGAGGGGACTAGGGTGTGAATAGTTCTTCTCTTTTCACAGACATATGTGCCCACCGTGTTTGAGAATTACACAGCCTGCTTGGAGACAGAGGAACAGAGAGTGGAGCTCAGTCTCTGGGACACCTCCGGTAAGACAGCTGACCCCGGATTCCCCCTTCCCACCTCCACTGGTCTGCTGCAGCTGCTATCTTTTAGACGGGGAGAAGGAGTATGGTGCTTGCCAGGAAACTGAAAGAAGGGGACCTGAATAGTCCCCCTTTAGGTGTAGGGGGAGGGGCCTGGTCAACTCAGTTGGCTGGTCCAGGGGTGCAGAATGGATGAACTCCAGAAGCCACTCACTTCTCTGGGTCTAGCTCCATCCTTGAAAGGGCTGGACGCTGGATGGTAAGGTGAATGGACTCCTGAAATTACAAGGGGACAGTCAGACAGGGTTTCTCCATTTCCACTCCCTGCCACCCCCTGACCCCCCATAGCCTTTACTGCCTTGGAGCAAAACCAAGTAAGAAGCAGGAGACAGTGTTGCTGGAGGCAGTTGTGGCTGAGGCAGGGAGACAAGACTGCTTTGGGGGAAATACTGCTCCTACCTCCGTTTTCTCTCCTGCATTCCATCTCTGGCCACTGCTGTCCGCCTGCCGCAGCTCAGCTCCACTGTCATACCGCTGCGGCTCAGGGCTGAAGTGATGCATCATCGATGTTCTGGAGGGTGGGGGAGATGGCTTAATATGGGGCAGAGTCACATTATAGATAGTGGCAAGAGGTGTTGGTTCTGACCATTTTCACCATTCTGGGCTGAGGTAGATGATGCCCTGTCTTTCTGGAATGTAGGAAGCAATATTTTCCCAGCCTCTCAACCCTAAACACTCAGTGCTAAGCTATCCTTTGCTTTGATTCTGACCCCTTCCCATTATCTCTTTACCCCAGACCTTTTTTAATAGACTGGGCTCAGAGTTGTAATTAAGGATTAAAAGCCAGGAATCAGAGAAAGAAAATAACATCCACTCCTCTCTAAAAATGCATATTTAGGCTGAGTTTAAAGAGGAACTAAATCACTAGGGGTTCCTGTTTTATACAATAAATATGCTGTCCTGCTCCTCCAAAGAACTGTTGTTCCCATGATCCAGTTTTGAGGTCTGAACAGATTTGGGGTAGGGGAGAGGTAAACAGAAAATGAGACTTCCCCTTGCTCCCTCTCCCCAAAACAAACAAAAATTCCTCAACCTGGTATACTTTCCTTCTGTGCAATTCCAGGGATTGGGAGGCAGGGTTCTGGTTATCCCGTACTATGCTGTGCTGGATCCAACTGGAATGCAGTTGGCTGCATGATGTATGTTTTTGCATCTGCTGCACTCTGCCCACCTTTCAGTCTTCCCAGAATCTTACTGCAGCTCATCTCTATTCGCTACCACTGCCCCAAAGCACCACTCCCCCCATACTTCCTGCTGCTTCTCCTCTCCTCCCACAATCAGAATGCAGCCTTTGAATTCCAATCCAGATAATGGAAAATCAGCTAGGTGGTCTTTATTTCCTGTGTTGCATTCCCATTCCAACCCCCTCCCCCGGCAGTTTCCAAAAGGATGCATACTAAACAGTCATCCTCAAACTCCCTCTTTCAAATTAGGTGCCCATAAAGGAAGGAGGAAGTGGCAGCTGAATGTGGGATGGGGCTTCCCAACATTGAGGCCAGGGTTGAACCTGTTCCCATTATTCGCTTGCTGGTCTCAGGGAAAGGGATCACTTGGAGCCAGAATGGAGGCCTCTCCCTTCCCTCTTTCCAGTGCTGCAGTGTTCCCTTTGCTCAGTGCTGTGTGATAAGACCCCACCTCAGAGAGGGGATGGGGGAGGGTTCCTGAAGAAGCAGGCAGCTATTCCAACTCCCCTTTACTCTTTTTTTCTTTTTAACAACCAACCCCTCCCCACTTGGATTCCCCCCAGTTTCCATGGCGATTATGGTGCAGGGAGAGGGGCTGCTTGCTATTCTGAGCACGAATTGTCTGAGTTCCAAATCTGCTACTGTTCCTTCTCCAGGGTGGAGAGGGGCAGGCTGAGCCTCTAGCATTCGCCTGTATTGGACCACCTGGGTCTGCACTGCCTACCCTAGCTTGAGCCTCTAAATCCCTAGCAATTGGTGCTGCTGTCTTTAAGACTGCTTTCCTGAGATCTAGGGGCACAAGGACTACAGCTTTCTTGCCTTTTTCAGTATAAACTGATTTGGGTAGAGGAGGAGCGGGGCACTGAATCACTACCAGCCTCCTAGAGTTCTGACCCCATGGCAAAAAAGCAGGGCAGCTAGTTATATAAGTCAGGTTTGTTTCTTCATTGGGGAGACCCTGGAGCAGAAGAAGGGAGCACAGGTTGGGCAGCAGGCAGATTCTAGAAAAGAGGAGACCCTAAACAAGCCTTGGTCTCCATAGGGGTGGGTACATTGTCCTCTGGGACTCTAAGAACTGGCAGACCTTAAATTAAGCCCATTGTAGGAGACCCAGACAGGGTTCAAATTATGCTCCACTCCCCCTTTATTTCGCCCTCTTTTCGTTTTTCAGGGCTAAGGAAAATGATATACTTGCACTGCCTTCTGACAGTTGATCAGGTCCCGAGCTTTTAGGCTGCAGCAGCTTCCCCTAGGAGATGGGTGGGTCCAACTAACCTAAGAGACCAAGAATGGTATTCCCAGGGCTCTTGGGGCTTAGGCCTATAGGGGAGGGAAATGCCATGGCTCACCATAAGCTCGTTCTCCCCTACATCAGGATCTCCCTACTATGACAATGTCCGTCCACTCTGCTACAGCGACTCGGATGCAGTATTACTATGCTTTGATATTAGCCGTCCAGAGACAGTGGATAGTGCACTCAAGAAGGTAAGTCTAGATAACCTCTACAATCTTTAGTTCAGCTTGAGAACAAAAAAGAAATCTTGGGGACCTTGTCTTCTAATTTCCTCTTGTGTACCAGGAGAAAACTAAGGCCAGGAGAGGAAGAGATTTGCCCAAGGCCACACTATTAACTGCAGCTCTGGAACTAGAGCCCAGATCTCCTGCCTGGACCACTGTCCTATACTGCTCTGACAGAGGCCAGCAAAGGAGGGTGGTGTTGAAGACCCAGGAAGTAAAGATTGAGAGTCAGAGACCCTTTTGGTGATATGATTTGAGGGTCTTTTGGAGGCAGCTTAAATATACCTTGATCCCAGGCTACTGGAACTGGGCAAGCCGGGCAGGCCTGAGCAGAACTGCTTGTAGGTAATGCCTAGCTAGGGATGCATAGCAAGATCTGCTCATATCGAAGAGTCCTAGGATACCTTGTGGAACCAGCCTAGTTTCCGAGAAGGCTCTGGGACTGTCTCCTTCCTTTGGGAAGAGACAGGTTGGCTTCTTCCTGGCTTTCTAGACTTGTGGAGCCGTTTGACTGGGTTGAGGGGGCAGACCCAGGCCCGTATGCTTGGCAGAGAGTGGGAAAAGATATGCCCCTGTGCTCTCACTGGCGACCAGGCTGTTGAATGAGGGAATGGGCTTTTGGGTCAGCACTCCTGTGGCCTTAAAGTCCTCATGGGCAGGAAGATGATGTAATTAGTGCAGTGGTGATGCTGTGACTCAGAGGGAGGGCTGAGCTGGTGATAAGCTGGGTAGTATGTTGCCAACTGGCTACTCCAGGTATCTGTCAGGCACTGACTCTCTTTTTTTCCTCCTTCCCCCAACTTTCTTCTTTAATGGCTCTTCAGTGGAGGACGGAAATCTTAGATTATTGTCCCAGCACCCGTGTTTTGCTTATTGGCTGCAAAACAGACCTGCGAACAGACCTGAGCACTCTGATGGAGCTGTCTCACCAGAAACAGGCACCCATCTCCTATGAGCAGGTGTGTGCACGTGTGTGCTCGCCGTTGTGTGTGTTGGGCGGCAAGACTCGAGACAGAGGGCTTGAAATGTGGCCCTTGCTCAGACTCTCTTGCTATGGTCAGAGAAAATGGTATTTTGGGGGGCCATCTATGATAAGCAAACGACTCACCTGAATAGAGGTGGTGGGTACCTGTGTTCCCTGATTTATGTTATAGGTTGGCAAGTGAACCATTCCTGTTTGTGCCAGTGTTTCTCAGATTTTTTTTTTTTTTGTGGACCACCTGCATCAGAATAACTAGAATTTCTTATGCGCCTGGGAGTATAAGGTTCATTTTTTTAAAAACTAGTGTTTCACATTAGACTCATCTGCAGAGTTCTTAAAAGTACTAATGCCTAGGCCCTACTCCCAGAATTTTGATTTACTCGTTCTGGCATCAATGTGGTTTTAAAAATGTCTCAGGTGATTCTAAGGTGCTGTCAGGCTTCACCTTTAGAAAATAATTAAGCAGATAGTGGTGGTAGGAACTGGCAGTTGGATCTCATCTGGAGTAGCCCTGGGGAGAACCACTAACCACAGCAGGAAGTGTTTCTGAGCCATTTGGACCACTGCACTGATGACCTTACTCCCCGCTCCCCCTGCAGGGCTGTGCAATAGCCAAGCAGCTGGGTGCGGAAATCTACCTGGAAGGCTCAGCTTTCACCTCAGAAAAGAGTATCCACAGCATCTTCCGGATGGCATCCATGGTGTGTCTGAACAAGCCCAGCCCGATGCCCCCGAAGAGTCCTGTTCGGAGCCTTTCCAAGCGACTGCTCCACCTCCCTAGCCGTTCGGAACTCATCTCTTCTACCTTCAAGAAGGAAAAGGCCAAAAGCTGCTCCATTATGTGAAGTGGGGGGTTGGAGAGGGGAGACAACCTCCCATTTCCTCCCTTGGGTTGCAGAGGCAAGGGGAGAGGGAGGATGAGACAATTTAGGACACTGGACACGAGTTTTTCAGATGGCCACGGTGAGGGCTTGGAAGGAGACAGGAAATGGGACGAGGAAAGAACCAGGCCCAGCTTGAGGACCTGACACTGAGAAAGAACCATCACACCCCAAGCCAGGCACTAGGTGGTGGAGGAGGTGGCTGCCCCAGTGCCCCCACTCCAGAAGAAGGAGAGGTGTGGGGGTGTGGGGGGCATGCTGGCCTCATGGGCTTGGGGGCCTAAAAGAGCCTCACTTTCAGCATCATGCCTCTTCCACCCAATGTTTCCATGCAGGCCAGGGGATGGGAGGGGTCCCTCAGCCCTTCCCTTCCCCTCTGAGGAGGCTGCAGAGGAGTGGAGAGTGGGGAAGCCATGAGGCAGCTCCCTTGGGAGCTGAGCCCAGGTGCTTCATATCTGAAATCAGAGGGGCAGGAGCTGGTCGGAGCTAATAAGAAAGAAACCCCATCTTTGCATAGCCCACACCTCATGGAGAGGTGACATCGTACATTCACTTGCTTCTCACCTAAGTCCCCAGCGTCCAAGGGAGAAGCCCCAGACCCCCTTCCCTTGCAGTGTGGGGGTGGTGGTACTGCAGGGGGCAGGGCTGGGTGGGAGTCACCAGACTTTTTCTGCCCTTAGGGCAGTACAGCTGGCGTTTGTTTTATAGACTCTTGTCTTTGGAATGGGGGGAGGGGGGAGTGTTTCAATCTGTTATATGTTCTGTGTTTAAAGAAGAAAACCTATTTATTAATGAAAAATATAACATATAAAGAAGTTGGCTCCATTTTCTTAGTTTCTTTGTTTCCTTTGGTCACTGATAATGAGGAAAAAGCTATCCTGGGGCTCTTTCTGTGGATCGCAAAGTAGCTGCCTCCACTGTTTCCTGGTAACTCCAAGAATCTCTTCCCTCTCCCCTAACCCTCACTTCATCCCCAATCCCATCCAAGTCCTAAGCCAATGAAGATCTCCTTAGCCCTAGAGCAGGGTTTCTCAGCCTTGGAACTAATGATATTCTGGGCTAGATAATGCTTTGTTGTGGGGAGCTGTCCTGTGCATTGGAGGAGGTTTAGCAGCATCCCTGGCCTTTACCTGCTAGAAGTCAAGAGTGCCTACCCCGCCAGGTGTCACAACTAAAAATGTCTGCAGATATTGCTAAATGTCCCCTGGGACAAAATCATTCCTCGTTGAGAATCATTGCCCCTCGTTGAGAATCAGCGGTCCCCAACCTTTTCAGCACCAGGGACTGGTGCTCTTATGAGAATCTAATGCCTGATTTGAGGTAGAGCTGAGGATGCTAGCGCTGGGGAGCCTCTGCAAATACAGATGAAGCTTCCCTTGCTCTCCCACCCACCTCTCACCTCTTGCTGTGCTTCTGTTCCTAACAGGCCATGGACTAGTACTGGTTTGTGGCCTGGGGATTGGAGACCCTTGCCCTAGAGAGTCTAGAGGAGAGAGATAAGGTTTGGTGAAATCAGAGGATCCAAGCTGCTGAGATCCCAATTCCTGCAGAAGGTGGACAGACTGAAGCCAGGGTTGGGAGATTCCTGGGGTTTTAGTCTTCCCTGAGTTCAAAGAGAGCTGATGTTTCCTACTTTCTTGACCTTCCAATTCTATTGCCTGTTGATGGCAGCTCAGGGGCCTTCCCTTCTCGGTGACTTATAGCTCTGTTTTCCAAATTTCAGTGTGCTGGAAATAAAGAGTACTTATTATGTATTGAGTACTTACCATGTGCCCAGCACTGTGCTGATAGCTTTACCTACATTATCATATTTAACCTCATGTTAATAGCTAACATTTGTTAAATGCTTACTATGGGTCAGGGAATCTTATGAGTTTCTTATATGTTATTTATTCCTGTGATAACCCTATGGAGTACTATCTACCTCATTTTACAGACAAGGAAAACAAGTCCAGAGAGATTAGTCAATGTGCCCCAAGTCACACAGTCAGAAAGTAGAACCTGCTGGATGCAAATCCAGACAACCTGGCTACAGAGCATGCACTTTTCACTATTCTGCTATCCTACCCTGTGAATCAAGTCGTATTATTATCCCTGTTTTACAAATGAGGAAATAGAAAAGCCAGAGATGCCATATAACTTGCAAGAGATCATACTGCTTGTACGCAAGAGTCAAGATTCAAACCAGGTCTAAATGGTAACTGTAATGCCACAGGCCCCTTATTGCTAGCCATGTTGTACCTAAATAGGAGACTCTACCTGTGGTCCTTACTAGAACATAATTCTGTCTCCATCTCCAAAGATGCATGTTTGTGAAAGAACTAGCAGAGTAAGACAAACGAGTATCCTTTAAGCTCAATGTCTGACATGTGTCATTCATAACAGGTGTACTGGGGAACTCTGCCACTATGAACTTGGAGAAGCTTCATCACTTTTTTGGGTCTCAATTTACTTATCTTTAAAGACAGTGACAAATGGTAATCTGGAAATAGAGGACGAGCATTGATTTTGAAGGTGACTCGGCTCATTCTTTTCACTATGCGGCCTTTGAAGGCAAATTAATTTTTCTAAGCCACATACTCTTTATCAGTAAAACAGAGATAACACCCATCTCATATTGTTATGAGAACTAAGCAAAATAAGTAACATGAGTGTTCAGCACACAGCTGGGCACTTAGAAGAGTCTCAGTAAGTAGTAACGGGAGCTCTTCAAGATTCCAGCCTACAGCTTGGATCTGATTGTTAGTTGGGGTTCAATTCTGTGAGTGGAGAGCCCTCCAGTGTTCACCGGTTGAATTACACGTAATAGATCTCAGACTACGTTCCTTTCCGTTCTGTCTCTGGTGTGGAAGCGGCAGGTCAAAGGCTGCACAGCTTGAAGAGAAGTGTTACTCTCCCAGGGTTACTTTGCGCAATTGTGGGTGATGTTCAGGGCTTTAAGATTATTTGGGTCTATTCTGAGGCTCCACTTGAGGAGAACTGAACATGTATTCAGAGAGAAAAGCCAGACCTACAGCAATGTGAGATTGAAACCAAAAAGTTGATGATGGGAAAATGGGAAGGAAGGAGGAATTAGATACATTTATCTAAACCCATCTTAGAAGTTGCAAGGTTTTTGTTTTTGTGGGGGTGGGGTGGGTGGGAGAATTATGAATGATAAGAACAAAGAGAAACAAAGTGAACATACAGTTTGGGGTAAGAAAAGCTCAGTGGAGGACTGAAGAGGCGGAGAAGATGAGGAAAAAAGAAGCAAAAACACAAAGATAGCCTAAGAACTGACCAGATTCCAAAGGGTAAGAAAATGAGGAAGCCAGGGTCCTATCTGGAATTTTGAGAAAAGAGATGCCACAGCCCAGATGATACTATCCTTTTCGGAAGCCTTTGGAATCTGTTGCATGGGCTCATTTTGAGTTGTCACAGTAAGTGGGTGTTGTTATCATGGGTTGCTGAATGTCCTTCTAAACCTGGGATAGTCCCGCACAATGAATTGTCCCACTTTCATTGTATCTCGGCTGCTCCTGTAACCTAACCTTTAGTTTGTCCACCTACAAAATGGGGCTAATAATCTCACAGGTTTTTTTTTTTTTTTTTTTGTAAAAATGCTTTTCTACAAAGGGTTGTAAGCCATAAGGCATGATAGTCATTAAATGCAGTTTCTAGGAAGACCAGTATATTCCAGGAAGATTGCGCAGGGAGAGGACCTTTTTCGAGAAGCCTACCCACGGAAAACTCTTCCTCTCGCATACTCAAATATTTGGCGAACCACATTGCCCAACAGACCCCGCGGCCCAGGGCCGGTGCTCGCGCCGTGTATTCTGGGATTGGTAGTTCTCAGGCGCTGGTTGTTGGCCACCGCTGCCTAATTTCGGGAACTCAACTTCCCAGATTGCTGCGCGGCTGGGGGTGTGCAACTCGATAACCAGGAAACGGAAAAGATGGCGGCTGCTCGGCGACGTTGAGGCCTCGTTGGGCGGTTCAGAGTCAAGAGTGGTGAGTTCAGGGCCATGGAGGCGGTTTTCACGAGCCTGTAGAGAGGGCGAGAGTGGGTCATGGCGGTGGCCCCCGCCTCCGGGACCAGGCCGGGGGAACGCCTCAGGGAAGGGGCACGAGCCCGGAAAGCTCTGGTCAGCAGGAGCGAAGGGGCGCGGGCCACAGTGGGTAGTGTGGGCTCCTGGGAGCACAAGCCAGGTTCCTACGGTAATGTTACAGGCTAGACCATTGCCCACGGGCATAGTACCTGTGATAGCCTCAGTCTGACCTTATTCCTTCATGTTTTGAGTAGTCCTTGCTCCAGCCAAACTGGAATTCTGGCTTCTTTCCCAGAACCGGTCATGCTTTCCCGCCTCTGCGCCTCCTGTGTTATTTCTTTTGCCGGGAATGACTTCTTTTCCGCACCCTCAATTACACATTTTAAAATTCTACCTATACTTAAATGCTCAGGAGCCACTTCCTCTACAGATCTTTCAAAATCCCTTTTACAAATGAAAGGAAACTTCTTTGAACTCCTGTAATACTTCTTCTGAGCCTTCATCTTGGTATGTCTCATAGCTTTGTTTCTGTGGACAGGATCTTCCTGATTTCCTTTTGTAACTCACACAGCACCTAGCAGAGTGCTTTGTATATAGTGGATGTTTGACAGAAACTTCATTGAATGAAAAAGTCTGCTCCTGCCCTCCAAGAACTGAAGAACTCAGAAATCTGGAGATTTGCAAGGAAGGCTCCTGGGAGCAATGGCTAAGGTTGGGCCTGTGATACATAGAATTTATAATAAAAGTTGGCCTATGTTTACTGTCTTTTAACTTCTCATTTTCTTCTGAACTCAGCCCACTCGGGCTTCTACTCTCTTCACACCATCGAAATGGCTCTTAGTCAGGGGTACCAACCATCTCTATTTTTCCAAATGTAAGGGTTACTTCTTTATCTCCTAGTCTTTTCCCACTTAATACAGTTAATCCTTCCTTCCTTGAAATACGTTTTTGGCTGCTGTGATTTCCAGATCATGGACTTCACTTTTTTTTTTCTTCCCCATTCTCTTTCCTTACTTTTTTTTTTTTTTTAAATCTTTTTTCACTGGCTTTAGCTTCTTTCCAGGTTTTCCCTCTGGCTCCTCCTGTGCTTGACTTCTAAATGTAAAGTGTGTTCCAGAGCTCAGTCAGGTGTCCTCTTCTATTTTCTTCTTTATTCTTACTGCCTACTTAAGTAATATTACTTAGTGTTCTGTGGCTTTATTTTCTGTGTATTGATGACACAAAATTTTGTCTCCAGGGTCTCCTGTGTTCCAGAGTTGCATTTTCAACTGCCTTCCTGCAGTCTTCACTTGGTTTTCTTACTGACATCTTATATTAAACATGGCCAAAATGAAACTTTTGATTTCTTCCTAAATCTGTTTTTTTCCTAGTCTTCTCCTGTCACTAATAGTACCACGAACCATTAGATTGTTCAGCCCATAAATTTAGGAGCTATCTTTGTGTTGTCTCTATTCCTTTCTCCTTTCATTAGTAAGTCCTGTCATCTCTGCCTCCAAAGTATACACTGAAGCTAACTATTTCTTTTCATCTTCATTGTCATCTCTTGCCTAGACTACTATAATAGCATTCTCAGTGATTCTGTTTCTACCTTGCCTCCGTGCTATGTAGTTTCTTGCAAGTCACCAAAGTAATTCTTTAAAAATGTAAAATTAGATGACATAATTTCCTGTTTAACACTCTTCTAAGGTTCCCATTACAGTTAGATTAACATCCAAGTTCTTTTACCCTGGCCTAACACATATTTCCATGATCTGACTCTTGCGTACCTCCCTGAACTCCTGAATCAGTCTTCTCCCTGGGTCACTGCCATTCAGCCACACAAGTCTGTTTTTAATTGGCAGACATGCTAAACTAGTTCCCTTTCCCATCATTCAAATCTCAGGTTTCATGTCATCTAAAAAAATTCTTTCCTGAGCCTGCTGTCTCTTGTTCATACCTCTTCCTCTGTCATACCACTCTGTTTTATTCTCTTCTTTAGTGCTTATTACTATTTGAAATTCTCTTATCTTTTTGCTTAACTGTTATCTGCTTCAATGGAATTTAAGTGTTAGAGATCTCAGACTTTGTTTTGTTTACAGGTATGTCTCCAGTACACAGAACAGTTTCTGGCACCTACCAGGTGCTCAATGAATATTTGTTGAAAGAATGAATGATGCCCAGGATACTTTATAGAGAAATTAGCCTTCTGGAGTGTTTTCTTAGGGCTGTAAGTGGAAGAGACATAAGTATAATTTCCATGTGATAATGCGTAATGTACCGATATAGAACATTGACTCATTTCTTAGACAATTGTGAAATAAAATAGGTTGTTTCCACCTTTTGAAAGTGCTACTTGTTTATTTTTCTTTTCTTTTTTCTTTCTTTCTTTTTTTTACAGTAGAAAAGAAAAGCTTCTCTTAGAAGGGAAAGTACACTTCTAGACGTGGAAGCAGGCCTGAGCAAGAGAAGTGTGGCTCAAAAGGCTATTTTTCTTTTCTTTACACATTCTCTCTTCTTAAAGATATATGACGGGAAAGAACATCGGAAAGGGGGATTGTAAGCTAAAGCTTAGGGAACTGATATTCTAGCTGAACTATGTGGGGATAAAATAAATTCTGAGAAATGTATCCCAAGTGTTGGGGATGGTGGTGGTGGTGGTGGTAATGATTATGATGATGGGGTAGAGACAGATTCAGACCTGCTGTCCTTTTAGCAAATGAAGCTGAAGTAGATTTTGTAGTCTGAAAGACAGTTGACAGCGTGGCATGGTGTTCACTGTTTCCCAGGCATGAGGGAATAGGACAGATTCCTGCCCAAACCTTTCATGGGACTGGGTAATGATCAAGACTGTGAAAATTTAAGTAGGTAATGTCAGTCAGAATGTCTTATGACCTGTAGTTTTTGCTTCCTTTCTTCATAGGAAGTTGCAAAAAAAGTTCATGAAGGGCCAGTATACCCGTCACTAAGTTTTTCCCATTGCATAAGTGGAAGTACATTTATTTTTCTCCATTTAAATTTAGTTTTTCTTTGGAGTGCTGATTATAATTCCAAATCTCAAAGTTACACTTTATTTTCCCTCTTTTGAGCTTTCTTTATGACCTCAAGAGAACTTATCTCCCTTAGATGTCTTTGTGTTGACTGATCTTGCTGGGCTGGCAGACATAACAGATTCCTAAGATAAGCAATACAGGATTTTTTAGAGATAGCTAGTACACTATTTATTTACTGACATTTCTTTTAATGCTCTTGAAATCTAATTTTTAAAATAAGTTATGTTCATTGTATATCTTTAGAAATGAATATATACAGAAAGGAATCACAGAGAGACAGTATAGTATAATGAGTAAAAGTGGGCCTCTGGAGCCAGAGTGCCTCTGGAACTCTGCCACTTCCACCTGTGTGTCCGTAGACAAGTTACTTTATATACCTGAGCTTCAGTTTCCTCATCTACAAACTAGGCATACCAATATATCTACTTTATAAAGTTGTTTTGAGATTAAGTACATTATATATAAACAGTTTAGAGTAGTACTTAGTACATAGTACTCCTGTCACCCCTGACAGATGGCAGGAGAGCTGGCTGACAAGAAGGACCGTGATGCATCACCTTCCAAGGAGGAAAGGAAGCGATCTCGGACTCCTGACAGAGAGCGGGATAGAGACCGGGACCGGAAGTCTTCCCCATCTAAAGACAGGAAGCGGCATCGTTCAAGGGATAGGCGTAGAGGAGGGAGCCGGTCTCGTTCCCGTTCCCGGTCCAAGTCTACGGAAAGGTAAAGTAACTTTGTATGTCTGTTAAATGGAAAGGGAGAGTACATTTCAAACTTCTTCATTCTTGCTTCCTCTGATGCCTCCAGGATGAGGACATTAGTGTTTTACAGATTTCTGTACATCTAATGACCCATTAGCTTATAAAGTTTAAGAGGGAACTTGTAAGATGAAGGTCCTGATGATAGAGGAGGTAGTTCATCTGTTCACATAGTTTATGGTCTATCATTGTCATTCATATTTAGCAGTATGACTGAGCTAGACCTTAGAATCACCTCATAACATCCCCAGGAAACACATTTCCCAATTTGTAAAATTTTACTTTGGGGAGAAAATATCATGAAAACCTTTTTAGTGCTGTAGTGAAGCAGGATACTCTAGAAATATCAAGTGATTTCTTAAATTTGCTCGTCTTCAGAGAACGACGGCATAAAGAACGAGAACGAGATAAGGAGCGGGATCGAAATAAGAAGGACCGAGATCGGGATAAGGATGGGCACAGACGGGACAAGGACCGGAAACGATCCAGGTACGTGAGAGAATGAGAGGGGGCTTTAGAGGAGTGCTCTTCCTATCTCTCCTCTCTGCATTTGAGCAAGTTCAGCTTTGTAGGAAAGTACTTTTTTTTTCCCAGTGGATCTTATTAGTAGTTACTGTAGAGCTATTTTTTTAGAAGGCATGTGTCTTTAGAAAGTATAGCCAGTTCTTTTTTTTTTTTTTTTTGAAGTAAATTCAATTTTTATTTTTTTATGCAATACATGGATATATGGATAAATTTTTCTTAAGGATCTTGCAACCCTGAGGCGACGTCCTTGGGTATATAAAATATAAAGCGACAGCAACTGAAATTTGAGCTCCAGGAATGACAATTGGACTTCAAAAACATAATTTAATATTTATGCAATTGCACATATACCAGTAGTATTCTATGCCTCAGCTAGTTTCTTAATCCAACTACCTCAAATGCCTTCCAGTTTGCACATTGGTTAGTGAAGCCACAACCCTTTAAGGATCAGCTTGTTCTTAGAATTTAGAAATTAGTTTGAAAAGGTTACCAGACTACAAGACATTCTTTTAGCTCCACTGGACCATTCAATTTTCTACCCAGAATATACAACATATATTTGTTGGGATAGCTTAATGCCCCAGTATCTTAATCTCCTTCTTTTGGAAACTTTTTATACGAAGTTTTTATTTGGCTTCAAGTGTGTAGGTAGAATTCAGGGAAAAGGACAGAATTCTCATAACAAACACAGTGGAGTTGTTTGAGATCTCTTGTAGATTAAGCTTAATAGCAGGTGTGGGGTAAGGATTGCTGCCACTAGTAGGAAGAGAAAATAAGGATGAGACAAATATAGCAGTACCTAGGAAGGGTGTATTTGGGTGGCCGTGTAGGCTATATTCATTGTGTATTATAAAGCAGGATTTTTTCCTTCAATGTGCAACTGCTATTAGGAATTTTTTTTTTTAATTTATGCCTATAGCACCTGGTCTTCCTAGGTGGTCTCCCATCCAAGTACTAACCAGGCTCGACCCTACTTAACTTCCGAGATCAGACACTGGGCTTGTTCAGGGTGGCATAGCCGTAGACCATGGACTGTGGCTCCACTGGGGCGCGAACCCAGGACCTTCTGCATGTAAAGCAGATGTGCTAACCACTACACTATGGAACCATGTCCAGGAGGAAATATTTTTGATGTCAGTAATGGCGACTCATTTGCCAGAATAAATTAATCTCAGAAAAGAAGATTCAGGTAGATTGGGGCCAAGATAGGGCCATCATTAAGTTTCAAAATAGGCAGAATGACCATGCCTGCAAGGGAGCTTCTGAACCTGATGGATGACCATGGCCAGTCTTGCTGAGCCATGGGAAAACTTCCATTCTCTTTGAGGGCCTTAGCCTGAACCTCATCTAAGGGCTTGGGTAAGATAGCAATATAAACCTTGCCTGTTCTTTTTCCTTAAAGTTTATCTCCTGGTCGAGGAAAAGATTTTAAATCTCGGAAAGACAGAGACTCCAAGAAGGATGAAGAGGATGAACATGGTGATAAGAAGCCAAAGGTAAAGGAGAGGAAGGGTTTTCTCATCTTCCTCTTCACTTCAAGCCCAACTTTGTGATCTTCAAAGAGAGAGAACCTTTATGGACAAAGTCCTGTGTTTTATCTTCAGGCCCAGCCATTATCCCTGGAGGAACTTCTGGCCAAGAAAAAGGCTGAAGAGGAAGCTGAGGCTAAGGTAAGAACTTGAGGCTCTGTATTCTCTAGGGCTGCTATAACAAAACACCACAGACTGGGTGACTTAAGCAACAAGAATTTTTTTATGGCAACAAGAATTTATTTTCTCACTGTTCTGGATGGTGAAAGTTCTAGATCACGGTGTCAGTAGGGTTTTCTTCTTGAGACCTTTCTCCTTGTATGTGATCGTTTTATGTCTTCATGTGGTCTTTGTGTGTACGTGTCCTTGGTGTATATGTGTCCAGATTTTCTCTTATAATTATGACACCAGTCAGATCTGATTAGGCCTACCCTAAGAGCGTCATTTTACCTTAAACATCTCTTTAAAAGCCTTATCTCTAAATTCAGCCACATTGTGAGGTACTGGGATTTAGGACTTCAACATATGCATCTTGAGAGGGGGCACAGTTCAGCCCATAACAGGATCCTAGGTTTGTTTGTGTTTTTCTTAACCGATTTAATGCCTGAGCATTTTCAGGCTCCCTGCCATCTCCCACCAGTGATGTGATTATACCCTGTTCCCAGATCCTTTGTTTATATTTCCAATCTATTTTGTAGCCCAAGTTCCTCTCCAAAGCAGAAAGAGAGGCCGAAGCCCTAAAGCGGCGGCAGCAGGAGGGGGAAGGGCGGCAAAGGGTGCTCGAAGAAGAGAGGAAAAAAAGGAAGCAGTTTCAAGACTTGGGAAGGAAAATGTTGGGTTCGTTTTCCTATGCTATGTAACCCCTAGATGGGATAGGAAAGGGTGAGATGGTATTATAGTGTTACTCATGAGAGCTAGAAAATTTTTTTTTCTGAAGTTTGTAAAAGGAAAAGTTGGGGGAACTTTATGAGAAAAGTATTTTTCTGTTAGGTCTCCATTTCCCTTCTATTGTAAATCTCCCTCCTTTATTCTCATTTGGTGTCCATTGTCTGGATCTCTCCATGCCCTCTTTTTTCTTCCACTGAGCTCTTGTGCAGCTTTGCTTTCTTCGGTCTACAGAAGACCCTCAGGAACGGGAACGTCGGGAACGCAGGGAGAGGATGGAGCGGGAGACCAATGGAAACGAGGATGAGGAAGGGCGGCAGAAGATCCGAGAGGAAAAGGATAAGAGCAAGGAACTGCATGCCATTAAGGTGCAGGCCTTGACTCTGTCTGCACTCCCCCCCTCCAAAAAATAAATGATGTTATTTGGCTATTCTGACCTCTGCATGCTAGATTTCATTCTTGAGCTTGATGGATTCTGTTCTGACCCTGGGCAGGAGCGTTACCTGGGTGGCATTAAGAAGAGGCGCCGAACAAGGCATCTCAATGATCGCAAGTTTGTCTTTGAGTGGGATGCATCGGAGGACACATCCATAGACTACAATCCACTGTGAGTGGCTTTAAGCCTAAACTAGGTTGTTTTTCTTCTCCAATTATAGTTGACATTCAATGTTATGGTAGTATCAGGTGTATGGCATAGTGAGTAGTTATTTATATAATTTGTGAAGTGCTTTCCACCATAAGTCTAGTACCTACCTGACACCATTCATAGTTATTACAGTATTATTAACTATATTCTTTATGCTGTACTTTTCATCCCCATGACAATTTTGTAACCGCCAATTTGTACTTCTTAATCCCCTCATCTTTTTCACTCAGCCCCTTAAGCCTCTTCCCATCTGACAACCATCAGTTTGTTCTGTGTCTATGAGTTTATTTCTGTTTTGTTTGTTCATTTATGTTGTTGTTTAGATTCCACATATAAGTGAAATCATGTGGTATTTGTCTTCCTCTGTCTGACTTATTTCATTTAGCTTACCACTCTCTAGGTCCACCATGTAGCAAATGGTAAAGTTTTATTTTATTTTTTTTATGGCTGAATAATATTCCATTGGGCAGTTGGGTTGCTTCTATGTCGTGGGTATTGTAAATAATGCTGCAGGGAACATAGGGATACATATATCTTTTCAAATTAGTGTTTTGTTTGTTTTGGATTGAATACCCGAAGTGGGATTGCTGGGTCATATGGTAGTTCTATTTTAAATTTTTTGAGGAACCTCCATGTTGCTTTCTATAGTGGCTGCACCACTTTCCAATTCTCCACATCCTGGCCAACACTTGTTTGTTGATTTATTGATGATAGCCACTCTGACAGGTGTGGAATGCTCTGATGATTAGTGACCTTGAGCATCTTTTCATGTTTATTGGCCATCTTTATGTGTTCTTTGGAGAAATGTCTGTTTAGGTCCTCTGCCTATCTTTTTACCTAGATTGTCTTTTTGGTGTTAAGTTGTATGAGTTCTTTCTATATTTTGGATATTAACCTCTTAACGGATGTATTGTTAGAGAATATTTTCTCCCATTTAGTAGGTTGTCTAAACTAGGTCTTTTAAAGTAGGCAGTTGCTAGAGAGGACTGATGACTACAGAGATAGAAGTAAGATAAGCTGGTATGGGGAAATTGGTAAACTGGTAGTCAGCCAGGCCTTTGGGTGAGGAAAGACCCTGGCTAGGAAGGGGAACTGGTACATCTTAGTATTCTGCCCTTCCCTCCGGGTGCTGTAACAGCTCTTTCTCTTTTTTTCTTCTTCTGTCTTAATCCCAGGTACAAAGAACGGCACCAGGTACAGTTGTTGGGGCGAGGCTTCATTGCAGGCATTGACTTAAAGCAGCAGAAACGAGAGCAATCACGTTTCTATGGAGACCTAATGGAGAAGAGGCGGACCCTGGAAGAAAAGGAGCAGGAGGAGTGAGTGGTCAGGGCTGGAGTGGTTGGGCATAGCCCAGAGTTATCAGAAAGGAGATGGGGATGCTGATCCCACTTATCCCTCATGATTCTACTCCAGGGCAAGACTCCGCAAACTTCGTAAGAAGGAAGCCAAGCAGCGCTGGGATGATCGGCATTGGTCCCAGAAGAAGTTAGATGAGATGACAGACAGGGACTGGCGGATCTTCCGTGAGGACTACAGCATCACTACCAAAGGTGGCAAGATCCCCAATCCCATTCGATCCTGGAAAGACTCTTCTCTGCCCCCACATATCTTGGAGGTCATCGATAAGTGTGGCTACAAGGTAAGGAGGGGGTAGATTGGTCCAGAAGACCTGACTTGTTTCTACATCCTAGGGGATATAAACTTTGTTCCTTGACTATTTGGTGCTTTCTCTGCCAGTGGGAACCAAGGTAACGCTGTCTATCACTTTCTGGTGGAAGTATTGGCGTTCGGTGACTATGTTTCTTTTCAAGTCCCTATTCCTGTGAACTGTGCTTGGTATCCTCCCATTATGCTAGCATATATGCCTACTCTATTAGCAATAGCTCAGGAAGTATAATCCTGTGCCCATTATTCTCTCTGGGTCACTGCAGGAACCAACACCTATCCAGCGTCAGGCAATTCCCATTGGTCTACAGAATCGTGACATCATAGGTGTGGCTGAGACTGGCAGTGGCAAGACAGCAGCTTTCCTCATTCCATTGCTGGTCTGGATCACCACGCTTCCCAAAATTGACAGGTGGGGTCAGCTGATACCAGTTGGAGTGCTCTTAACTGGGTAGGAATGGTGAAAGTGGTTTTCTTTTTAAGTCTGTTATCGTGGAGGTCATCAGAAGCCTCTTCTTTAGTCTGGGTCAGATATTAGGGAATAACTGGATCGTAGTATCAAAGAAGTGTATGATTTTATTGCTGGCAAGGACCACTCCCTGGAGAACTTAGTTATCCAGAAATCAGATCTTTAAGGGAGCTCATTGCATCCTCTTCCCACCACCCTCCTCATTTCCATAGCTGCCCATAAGTGTGACTTTGTCCTGCTCCTATTTGTGGTTGGATGAGAACCAAAGCTCATGAAACTGTGGAATACCCCATTTACCACAGGATCGAAGAGTCTGACCAGGGCCCTTATGCTATCATCTTGGCCCCTACTCGTGAGCTGGCTCAGCAGATTGAGGAAGAGACCATCAAGTTTGGGAAGCCACTAGGCATCCGCACTGTGGCTGTCATTGGCGGCATCTCCAGAGAAGACCAGGGCTTCAGGCTGCGCATGGGTTGTGAGGTTTGTTCACCTGGCCAGCAACCAGCCTGCTGTTTAGGCTGTATTGTTTCGGGACTCTGTTTCTAGTTTCTGTCATAGATGTGAAGTTAGATGAAGAAAGGGCTGGTTTATATCGATGTGCTATTGTTATTGAGAACTTACTAGGGATTGTGCTATGCATATCATTAATTCTCACAACTACATGAGAGTACGTAGGGGTAGCTCCATTTTACAGATGAAGCTGGGGCTCAGGTTAATAAGTGATCCAAAGTCACACACAGTTGGCAGTGGACAGAGCTGAAATTCAGATACAAAACCTGTTTTCTTAGTCACTCTGCCAGATCAAGTCATAGACTTTGTGTGTTGTTTCCTTCTCAGAAGGATAGGAGAAGAGAGTTTTTTATAAGGCTACTGTAAGAATTGAGTTTTTTTAGAGACTTCTTAGTATAATCCCTTTATATAATCCCCTCCACAGTATCCTTTAGTCTCTCATCCAAGAAAGTTCCTGCTATTTTGCCTCCTCTGTCTAACCCCTGGATTTTACTCAGAGGCCCGATTCATTTCTGGGAGAAAAAAAAAACCCAGGATAGGAACAAGTGATTTCATGCCTTTACTGTAAAACATAACTGGAGGTTGGGTTGCTAAGTTCTTTAGCTTTGGGGGTCTAGTGTCCAAGTGGGTGGACAGGAAGTTGAAGAAAGAGGTAGCTGCTGAGGCCACATATAATTCCACTGTACTCCCTAGATTGTGATCGCTACCCCGGGACGTCTGATTGATGTGCTAGAGAACCGTTACCTGGTGCTGAGCCGCTGTACCTACGTCGTTCTGGATGAGGCAGATAGGATGATTGACATGGGCTTTGAGCCAGACGTCCAGAAGATCCTGGAACACATGCCTGTCAGCAACCAGAAGCCAGACACAGATGAGGCTGAAGACCCTGAGAAGATGTTGGCTAACTTTGAGTCAGGAAAACATAAGTACCGCCAAGTAAGGCTGCTTCCCTGGGCTGGGGCAAGTTGCCAAACCTGCTCTAGGGCCCTTTTTACCCTAGGTGGGCCCAGAGTACATGTTTCCAGAATGGTGAGGCCTGCCTAAGTACGGCTTTCCAAAGGTCCTAGCAGTGTAGTCATTTAGCTTTGCTCTGGAAAAATTCCAAAGAGTCATGTTGCTGCCCACCATTGGTGCTAGCAGCGCTTTTAGCCCTTCCTGTCATCATAAGATGTCAAGCACAGGTACTGAAGAAAGAAGTAGGAAGGCAAAAGACAGTATTTTCTAAGGTGGCGGCTGTTAAAGCTTACATTGGCTTATTTTAGATTCTTCAACCTGGACTGTGCTGCCTGTGGTAATGGTAGGATATGTGACTCTGTCTGCCTGGGCCCAAGGCTGAGCCTCCTGTTTTCATAGACAGTCATGTTCACGGCCACCATGCCCCCAGCTGTGGAGCGTCTGGCCCGGAGCTATCTTCGGCGTCCTGCTGTGGTGTACATTGGCTCTGCAGGCAAGCCCCATGAACGTGTGGAACAGAAGGTCTTCCTCATGTCAGAGTCAGAAAAGAGGTACGGAGGCAGCTGAGCCAGAGGAAATGGGATAGAGAAGGAGCTTTTTTCCTGTGTGACTGGTAGCTGGATTCCTGTGTGAGAGGATTGTTCTGGTTGAAAAGCTGTTTTCTTATTCAGGGTGCCATGGGCATCAAAGAGCCTGGAATTGGTGTTGTAGATCAGGGTTGGGCATTTTACTTGGAATGAGGGGTGGTAGGCATCTCATTTTTCTCCAAACTTCTCCCTAGGAAAAAGCTGCTGGCAATCTTGGAGCAAGGCTTTGATCCACCCATCATCATCTTTGTCAACCAGAAGAAGGGCTGTGATGTTTTGGCCAAATCCCTGGAGAAGATGGGGGTGTGTCTGGCAGGGGAGGGCAAAGTCCAGTCTCTTTGGTGCTGTTTTCTGAACCTCTCCAGTATTCAACAAGTCAGGGCCAGAAGGAAAAGGGAGGTTTGATGGGGATAAGGAGGCCTGGGTCGATTGCTATGACATTGTCCATTCCAGCAGTGCCAGTTAGAGCTAGCTCCCTTGAGTCTTCCTCTAAGTGGGCTGGGGCAAGGGAGAGGTTTTGAGACACATACCCTGGGAGGATTTGAGGATGTGGAACAGAATGGGTCAAAGTTTGTTGTGTTTATGTATGTTTGGTGCTGTCGGGAGGGAGATGTTGATCAGTGTCCTTTCCTCCTGTACGGGTGTTTGAGGGGAAGAGCGTGTCCACTCCACTCAGTGCTTAAACTTCCTTAAACTTCTTGGCCCCTGCTTTCTCCTCTTATCTCTCACCCTCATTCTCTTTTTGACTACTCATCTGTCTGGCTCCACATCTCACCCCTAATTTTACCTTTGACCTTGCCCTGGTCTCTCCCATCCTTTCTTCAGCTCACCTGTTGTCTCCTTACTTATAGTTGCACCCATTCTTTCTCCTGCCTGCTTCCCTTTCTCCTCCTACCCTGCTGCTCTTTGCAACCGTCCTTTTCTGTCCCCACTCCTCTTAATATCTGTGTCTTTCCATGATCCCATTACTCTTTCTTCACTTCACCATTCTCCCAACAGTACAATGCTTGTACACTTCATGGTGGAAAAGGCCAGGAGCAGCGAGAGTTTGCATTGTCCAACCTCAAGGCTGGGGCCAAGGATATTTTGGTGGCTACAGATGTGGCAGGTCGTGGTATTGACATCCAAGATGTGTCAATGGTGGTCAACTACGATATGGCCAAAAACATTGAAGGTAAGTGCAGGAAAAGTAGCTTCAATTTGGGTAAAGAGAGACCGTCTCTTTCTGCTCAAAGTATAGTACTGAGGAGGCTGCTGCTGCCATCTCTCACAACTCTGAGCTTACAGTAGCTTGTTCCAGTGAGAAGGGCTCCTACTCTTTATCTCATGTGAGTGTGTTGTCCCAGCACCTGAGATAGCACTCTTGTCTTTGGGATGGAGAAGACAGAGCTGAGCCCATCTTGGTCTTAGTGTGGTAGGGTTACCCCATAAGTAGTGTGGTAGGGTTACCCCATAAGTAGTGGTCTTGAGAAGAGCACTGTGGGCTCTGCAGGTCCAGGAAGCATGAGCTCTGTTCACTGAATGGAGGTGTGGGGAGGATGATGCATTTAGAAGCAAAGGCTTCAGACACTGCTCACCAGGGCATCTGGCCTGGTGCCCTGAGTGACATTCCTTTCCCACCGTTTCACTCCCCAGATTATATCCACCGCATTGGCCGCACAGGAAGAGCAGGCAAGAGTGGCGTGGCTATCACCTTCCTCACCAAAGAGGACTCTGCTGTGTTCTATGAGCTGAAACAAGCCATCCTGGAAAGCCCAGTGTCCTCCTGCCCCCCAGAACTAGCCAACCACCCAGATGCCCAGCACAAGCCAGGCACCATCCTTACCAAGAAGCGCAGAGAAGAGACCATCTTTGCCTGACAGAGGACTCTTCTCACAGATTTAAAGGCAGGCTCTGAAGCCTGTTCTTCAGGACCTTCTCTTTTGTCTTCTGGGGGCTTAGCTAACAATCAGACTCCCTGGCCTAGACCCTCAGGTTTGAAGGCCTGAGTGTGGGACTGCAAAAGGAGAGGAAGCTGCTACAGGAGGCCAGGAGAACAAATTACCATCAATTTTGGCCCAGCTCTGCCCCCTGGCGGCCTCTGGGATTGCATTGGGCCCTCAGCTCTTGCCAGTTATGGGGGCAGCCATTGGCATTGTCTCTCAGGATGAACAGAAATCTGGCTGCTGGAAGATGACTTCTTCGGCACCGACTTGACTGCCTAAGCTGCAGCAACATCATTGCCCTAGATGACCCAGGGGATCTGGCACTGTGAGGATTATGGACCTTGGACTCTTAATGTCATTTTGATAGTGTTTGCCCTTTTGGATTATAAAACAAGTTGAGAGCCTTGTTTAGAGCTGTGCACGGCCCCTGTGCCAAGGGGTGCTGTGCACTCTAGGCATCCCTCACCCAGGGAGTTTTTTTTAGTAGATTTGAGACAGGGTGAGCTGGCTGTGTCTTGAAGTCACTGAGTAAAATTCCTGTTTTCTATTCTCTGAAAAAAGTTTGTATGTTCTGAGAATAAATTCAGGAATATTAAGGCTGTGTATAGTTCTAGCTAAACTCCCAGGTTCTCCCTGGTACCACAGAAGACATACTTGTGAGATGAAAGAAAATCACATCTAGAGCAGAGTCTACGATCTCAATTGATAGTCTAAGTCTTGACAGGAGGCACTTAGGAGCAGAAAAAGCTATTGACAGCTTCCCTCCCTGCTCTGGCTTCATATAACTTATAGCTCTGGCCTAGAAACCCTCTAGGGAGCTTTGTGCAGGGTGAGAAAGGAAAGCACTTGTGAAATTGGCAGGTGAGGCACAATCAGGGCCACTCTCACAATCTGATGCTGTGTGCCTGACACCCAGCTCCAGGCTCCCCAGTTGCTGAGGCTGCTGCTCATGGGGAGATAGAGATGGGCACCAGAAGGAAGCATCAAGGAGTGATGATCTAGGCCCAGCTGAGTTAGGTTGTGGGGAGAGGGCTGCAGGGCCTGGGTCCTTCCCCAATAATGCTCTTATTCACATGTTCTTCTTTAACCCTAAAATTTCTGGGCCAGTACATGGAGTTTTAAGTTGCAGCTACTTCGAGAGCCTTTTGGCCTAAGGCAGGGACAGTGTAAGGCTGTGACTCAGCCTCTTCCCCACCTCCCACCAAGTCCTTTCTGTGCTGCTGGATGTTTCCCTCCAGGCACCTGGGCATGAGAGGGCAGGTGTGGGGCTGCCTGGGAATATAGTTCCTTCCCCGGCCTGTCTTTTTTCTTTCCACCTAGTGGGTCCTTTGTGAGAGAAAGGAGGCCAGAGTACTTCTTTGCCTCCTCCAGACTTGGGCCTCAGTGAGGAACTGGCACCTGAGCAGACAGAACAGGAGCCTGAGGGACTGTGCATGATGTTTATTAGTGATGACAGTGAGGTGGGGCAGGGTCCTGTGGAGCATGCTCTGTAGATCACACACTAGAGCCGTAAGGCAAGGGTAGCTGGGTAGACAGGGCCTCTGGGGGCTGTCCACTGTGTCCTCTCTCTCCTCATCTAACCCTAACTTAAGCAGCAGCTATGAAATCAGGGAATAAAGTTTGGGGCCCATATCCCCCAGGAGGCCTGAGGGCCAAAAACAGAAATGAAAGGATGCAAGAGCAAAAGGATGAGTGGGGCAAGGAGGCCCCCAAAGTTGTTCCAGACATTCATGTCCTCCCTTCCCAAGCCCCCAATCCAAGTTGGCTCTTGTCTACCATTTGGCTTGACCATGCTTCTGGTCCCTGGTCCTGTCAGCTATTATGAAGCTTCCTGACAGGGTAAGGAGAGCCCTTCTCTTCCAGAGTTTCAGCTGGCCTGCTATTCCAGCCTTGTTTGTGGATGCCCCACCCAGCTGACGGATGGGAGTGCCACTCTGTTGGGCTTTGATTGTCATTTCTAGTGTGTGGCAGTGAGGTGAGTGGAGGCCCTCAGACCCCAAAGCACAAACCCTGAGTCCTTTGGCTATCAGGACTTGTGTCTCCTCAGGGACCTTGTTTCTTCCTCATGCCATGTCGCCCACACCCTATCCTCTTGCCACTTTGAGGGGGCATCCCTTCCCTGAGTCTGGTGGGAAAGCCCCTACTAAGGGGATCCTGGCCTGAGGGCACTGCCCAGTGGGGCAGCTTCTTGTGCAGGAGGAGAGGAAGGTGCCAGGGGTGCAGCACACGCAGCTAGTACCTGGAATGGGAGCCTAGGGGGTCACTGCCCAGGAGGTGAGGGGGCCCCCTGCTTCTCCTAGAACCTTGGGACCACAGGCAGACCTCGAGCTGAGGCTGGGCAGGGGGTTGTGGGGGCTGAGCCTAGTGCCAGCCTAATGCCAGTCTAACGCCAACCTGCCTAGAGTGGAAGTCCCAGCCAGCTGTGCCTGCGCCTGCCAGGGTAAGACAGGAGGCTGTCAGTAGCTATCCTTGGGCCAGGGCCGGTTGCGCTGCCAGTTCCGGTCATTATGGTTGTGCTCCGAGTCCTGGGCGAGGAGTCGGTCTTGTGGGTCATGCCCATTAGCACTAGGCAGCCCCGAGGTGTGTTGGCGGTGAGGCTGGTACAGGTCCTGGTAGGCATCTGCATAGTCCTCCTCCAGGTGGTGGGAGCTACGCTGCGAGGATCCTGTCCAGGCTTGGCGGGAGCTCTCGCTGGCCTCATCGGAGGGCATCAAGCTGTCCCGCTCGAGGGGCGAGTGCTCCTCGCCACGCTCTCCCAGCAGCTGCTGGTTCTGGGGGTAACACAACAGCTCTAAGTGAGGAAGTGCAGACCTCACCTCAGCCTCCCTCCCACCTCTACTAGGATGGGGGATTGTTCCCCATCAACTCTCAGTCCCTGGGTAGAGGAAACAATGTAAAGAAGGGAAGCATATTGGAACACTGTTTCTCTTCAGGTACAGAAAACTGGAGCTTTTGACTCCTGCAAAATTCAGGCTCTGCCATCAAGACAGACCAGAGAAAGGTATGAGAGACTTTCTTTTGAGCCCTAAAAAAGTAACTTCTGATTACCCATTTCATTGATTTATTCCCCCTCATCAGGAAGTTCCTTCATCCATCTGCTCTAGCTCTGTACAGCAGATCTGAGTTCTCTGATCCTTTGGCCTTCAAATGAGGCCAAGGATGATCCTTTGTGCGGGGACGGGGCATTATTTTGGCTGGCTTAGCCTGAGCATCAGTACCCACTGGAAATGGTTACCTGAAGTCCAGGGATGGCACTTGGAGGGCCCAGAAGTCCAGGGCCAGGGGCTGGGTGGTGTGTAGCCCGCCAGTAAACCTCTAGGTATTCAGCCAGGTGCTCACAGGCATCCTCCAGCTGGTTCTCATCCAGAATCACATCAAATGACTCCTGGGGAGGGAAGAGGAAGGGAGAATGTTTTCTTCCTCTTAGCAGCAGCCTCCCACCCATCTCCGTCACTCCCCCAGTCCTGGAAAAGCAAGAGTAGGCATAGGAGTAGCTGCCCCAGGCACTCACTGGTGGGCACTGAACCAGCTTATCATATGCCATCATCTGTACAGTCAGGTGTTTCATCTGTGACTTCCCACGGGAGCGGATGAGACGCTGGAGTACCTGAGAGGAAAGAGGGCAGAACAAGGCCTGAAGTCTCTGGGAGTCCCGAGCAGAGCTGGGCCTAGAAAGAACTGGGCATGTCCCCCACTTGTGATCTACCATCAGGAAAGGGAATTCAGGAGCCTTGGGACAAGGACCAAGCCGAGAGGAGCACATTCTAGCACTGCAGCTCCGGGGGCCTCCTCCATCTCAGCTGCTGACTAACCTTTGGTGAAGATACTTTGACGAAGACAATGATGGGGGCCAGTGAGGTCTTGGCCAGCTGTGCTGGGTGGTTGATGGTGTCAGCATCCAACACGACCAGCTGCAGGGACTTGGCCAGCTCGAATATGCGCTCGATCTCACTCTGTACTTCAGCTATGGAGGGAGTGAGTGAGCCACAGTGCTCACCAGTGGCTCCGCCCACTTCTTCCTCCAACAGGGCTCGGGGAAGGGGGGCTCCCCAATGGTGAAAGAGAAGGAATTGGTAGGAGAGTGTGTTCATCAAGGCCTGAGCAGGCAGAGGAACAGGGAATTGAGGACATTGCGGTGAGTTCTTGCAAATCCTGGGGCAGGTAGAGAAAGGGGGAAGAGAAAGGTAGGAGGAAGGTTCTCGGTAAGGCCTGAGTGGGCGGAGAAGCAGGAGCTGGGGACTCCTCACCAATGCTGGAGCGGGCAGAGGAACGCTCGATGATGGTCCTCTTGCCAGGATTGTTGAGTACAGATCGCTTTGCTAGTGAGAGGTCAGCTGTGACTCGGGTGATGGAGATCCTGGGGCGGGGATGGAGAATTACAGCTCACTTCTAAATTTCAAGTGCTAGGCCCCTGCTTACTCCTAACTTTCCCTTTACAGAAGATCTTGCTACAGACATCTAGACGGAGGCAATGATCTTCTCCCTAGTTCTCATGCCACTCCGGGTCAGGGCAGCTTACCTGCCATCAAACCTATGTTTGAGGAAGTCAAAGAGAGCCTTCTGCATCATGTCTGTGACCTGGGTGGGAGAGGTGGGGGGAAAGACATGGATCTGACTGAGGGCCCCCTTGGAGAGGGGCAGCATCCCCAGTCATGGCCATGGAGCCCACCCCCTCCACACACAGACCTTGATGGTGAGGTAGGGAACACACCCTCCCACGGTTCTTGGGGTCTTCCCATGCAGGCTTGGCAAAAGTGACTCTTTGGGTCAGGGACTTCCTCTTACCTCATAACCTTTCAGAGAGGGTCCCACCAACACCACAGGCCGCATAGAGGGCACCACATCATATGGGGGTACATGTTCTGCCTGCAGAATTGACCTTAGGTCAGGTAAAGCCATGGCTCTGTGGCCTGCCCTATGCCTGACTGGGGCAGATTGAGAAGTTCTGGGATCCCTTCCCTCTCTGTTCTGCTGCCCAGAAGCCTAACCCAGCAGTCATGAGCCAAGAGCCCCCCAGCCCAGGTCCCTTCCTTGACTCACCTGCTTTTGCTTCTGCTTGGCTTTTTGGAAAAGGAAATAAAAGATTAACGTTGTGAAGGGGGAAAAGGCCCTGGGGGGCATGTATTCCCTTCCCCAGGGGAGACACTGGGCTTCTCCCAGCTCTTCTAGCCCCGCACCAACCCCTTCCCACATAGTTCACCTGGGGAGAATCTCTTTGCCCCTGTGTCTTAGTGACCCACCTACCCAAGACAAGTGGGTTGGGGGAAGGCTACCTAGGGATGGAGGAGGGGAGCGCCGGTTGCCAATGTCACTCAGGCTGGAGGGGTTTCCGGATCTCCTGAGAGCAGAAAGGGCAATCAGTAAGCATCTTTGTGTTTGTGTGTTCTATATGTCATTTAACAGTTGTAAATACTTTCTTATAGTTTAGGTAGTGAAGAAGGTATGTTTGTGACACATGCATTGGTGTATGTGTGTATATTTGTGTAGTGTAAATGTATATAGCTGGGTATGAATGTGCACATTTGGGGGGAGTGAGATACGCGTGCATGTACAGTGAAATGGACTTCGGGTAGAGTGCACACGTGGGCAGGGGGGCAGGGTGGAGGTGGGAGGCGGGGTTATTGAGTCACAGCCCTGCTCTCACCTGGCCTTCTGCTCCTGCTTGAGCCGGATGCTCTCCAGGCGCTGGGGGCTGGGGATGAAGGCAATGTCCCCGCCCTCTTTCACTAGCCTCCCGATCCACCAGTCATTGCTGTACTTCTGGGGGCAGGGTGGAGTGGGAAGGAGCAGTGAGAGGAGGCCGCCCTGGCTTCAACCCCAGCTCTCCAATGTGAAGGAGCCAGGGTGGTATTCACAGAGTTGGTCTGACGAAGGCAACACACAAGTGGAGGGGGCAGAAGGCACCAGAGGGAAGGGTAGCCAGATTTGAGACCTCCAAGATTTCAGTATGAAGAATCACAGCTGTCACAGGGGACCTAAGGGGCAGCTAATCTAACTGCTCACTTTACACATATGATGACAGGCCCAAGCCAGGCCTCAGAAGGAGACCCTAGGGATTTGGTCTTGGATATGAGGGATGTAAGGGTGTGTTAAAGATAAGAGATGAAGAGTTTGGGGACTTATTTATAGACTGAGGACTAAAGTAAGAGGCAGGGGACCGGGCAAAAACAGGGAAATTAAGTGGCTTTTAATTGGTGGGGACAGGGGGTGGTCACCTCTTTAATGTGCAGAAAATCTTTGGCCTCAAAGTTGACTCCAGAGCCCTGGACTGGGCACTCCTCATCCAGTACGCCACAGTAGCTGACATTGGTCCTCACAGCAAATGCCACAGGTTTGTGCTGGAGAATTAGGCCATCAGTGCCAGTGAGAGGAGCCTCAGAGTGCCCCTTCCAGTTTCAGTGTCCCATCGTCCACCCATCACACACACACAATCTTTCACATTCACGTACATTCTGCCCATTGACCCCTCAGGACTCAGGACAGAGAACAAGTTTCCACCCAGCCTGGCCTGTTTTGCCCCTCGCCTACAGCAAGAGGATACCTTGGCCCTCTCAAGCTGCTGCTGAGCCTGGCTCTCCACTTCACGTCGGGCACTCTCCCGGTCTTCTTCCAGGGAGACGTCTGAGTCCAGAGATGGGCGGCTGGTATAGGAGTCGGCTGAACCCTGGCATGGGGGAGAGGCTGTGACCCCTGGGCTCAGGTGGGAGGGGCATAGAGAGGCACCCTCTGAACCCTATAGCAGCGCATCCATGAACCCCAGCCTCTTCATGTCCACAGGGGTGGCTGGGCCCCAGTGGTCCCTCCAATTTCCCTGAGAAGGGCCCCAGTGACTCTGGGACTGTAGGAAAGCCACCCAATCCATGTGCTAAGATCTGGGCCCCTCCCCCCAAGCCTATTAATACCGCAGCTTTGAATAGAGCTTTCACTTCCCTCCTTCCTCCCTATTCTCCCCTCTACCACATCCTCTGAGGCAGAGGGAAGGGAGATGTACTAAAGATGATATATTGAAGATGATTCTGAATCCAGGCGACTCAGCTCAGCCTTCTTGTTCACATCAGCCTGCAAAGTAGCCTAGACATTATCCCTTCAAAATGCCTGGCAGGAGTATAGCCAGCTAGGAACAGTCAAAAGATGCTGGCTGGTATGGCACTGGTCCTGAGTGTCAAGATACAGACATCCACCCCATAAATCTCATCTCCCCCAGTCCCTACTCTTCCAGGTTGAAGAGGACACAGAGATGCCGACTCTTGGAAGTTACTTCCTTTCTACTCTCCCCACCCCCACTTTCTTTCCTCTCACACCTGCTGGGGCAACTGGCCAGGTGTGGGCGGCAAACAAGACACAGACTGAGAAGGCAACACAAAGCTATCTCCCTGGGTCTGTAAGGCTGGGCCATGCCCACCACCTGGCCTACATCTCCCTCCCCCTCCCCCGAGGGGAGATCAGCCCTGGAGGAAGGCTATGTTGGTGCCAGACAAACCAGCCAGAGGAGCAGTATTCTGGAGATGCAGGGAGGGGGTCTTTGGTAACCTTAGCCAGGACAGTGTCTGAGTCCTGGAAGGTCTTTGGACAATGAGGGTGCATTTAGAGGGCTGCAGAGCTCACATTCAAGGTTGTGAGGAAGATGCACAAATGAGTAGGGGAAGCTGGACCTTAGGATAGGAAGATAGAAGTCAGGATGTCTGGGTTTCCCCCTGAAGTCTAGGGAAAAGGGAATCTTTTGTTTTCTGCCTGTTTTCCCTCTTTATGATCAGAAGCCTGAAGTGGTATTCCCATCCATTCTGAGGTACAGTTGGCAGAGATAAGGTAGGAGCCTAGATAAGGGCTTCACGTGGGGTGGGGGGAAGGGGAATAGAGAGAGAGAGAGAGATGGAGAGAGGGAGAGAGAGAGAGAGAGCGAGCACATGTGCGTGGAAGGGGTTTTATGATATTTTAGGCTGAGGAACATTACTTCAAGCCTTACAGTGCATGATCACCTACAGAAGGCAGCAGAGGCCAGACTCCTAGTGGAGAAGGCAAACACACACTTGCTGTCCGCCATGCCCTCTGCTTCAGCCCCACAATGGGCAACAGGGTTGGTCAGCTTGATATCAGCCCAGGCCCTAGAGCCTAAGCTAAAGTCAATGTCTGTGGTAGACCGAAGGCATGAAACAGCACAAGGAAAAGTCTCTTATTTGATAAAGGAGTGGAGTCTACCTGCTATTCCTTTTCTCTCTTGAGAACAAAATAAGGCTGGCTTGGCAGTTGGCTAAAGAGTGGCTGAGTCCCAGAAAGAACCTTTGCACTGTCAGTAGAGTGTGGGACCTCTTTCCAGGGGTCTTAGATACAGGAAATACCTCTGTGGGAGGTGGCTGATTGAAAAGAATAGGGGCCAACAGGCCAGGAGGCAGGTAGCAGAGCAGGATGACCACCATTTTGCTAAGTATCCATCAGATGCTTCCTGGATGCCCAGACCTATGCTGGGGGAGAAGTCTGGCCTTTACTCTCCGCTCCCCAGGCTTTCAGCCTAATTTTGTCATCTTAATGTCCCTACCTGGGGTATCTGGGTTTCCTGGACTCTCACCCTAGAATGGGAATGATAGGATCTCTCCCTAAATGTTTAATGAGTCGGGCTCATACTGGAACCCCTCCTCCATCATTCCTAAGTTCTCAGAGCTCACCCATCTCTCATGCTCTGGTATCATTTGGGAAGACCAGTGCTGCCCTGCCAAGCCTACTCTGGGGTCTTGCCTCTCCCACCGCATTATGCCAGAACAGCCAGAGGCTCAGTACTTTGGAGCTGCCAGGAGTTGGCACAGTGCCCTCATGGTGCCCCCCTTGCCTGGTGAGTGTGTGGGCAGACTGCAGCTCTACTCTTGCCTGGCACGGGGGAAGGAGAGGAGGGAGATGAGCCCGTGGATTTATTTAGAGCCTGATTTCCCTCCTACTGCTTCAGAGGGGGCCTCAGGGAGAGCAAGGAGCCAGGCAAGAGAAAGGGAAGTGGGGGAGGGTGATCCAGGGACCAGAGAGGGGTGCGCAGTGAGCGATGGGTTAGCAGGCTGCCCCAACACCATCCACGTGTCAATCTTTCCCTTGCGACGACAGCTCTTGCCTTTTCTCCAGGGATGGGAAGAACCTTCTAGGGCCCTCCAGCCCTGCAGGAAGATTTGTTTTCAAGCTCACCTTGACACCCTGGGCCATGCCAGCTGTCCCTTCAACTGTCAGAAAGAGGTGTCCACCAGAGCCTTGAAAATCATCTGCCATGTAATTAGCCCCGAAGGCCCAATGGGGAATTTGGCCCAGCAGGAGCCCAGTCCCAGAAAAGGACTGATAGCTGCTTATTCTGAACCCTAGAACTCATCTATCCTGGGCTTGGCAGCAAGATGTGGGAGAAGACGCAAACACTCCACTTTCAAGTGCTCTACCCTCCACGCCTGTCAGGGACCCCTTCCAAGCCATCTGTCTAGTGGTCCTTTCCTAAGGAGGCCTTCTTGCAGGATGTTTGAGAGAAGACACTGAGAAGCTGCTCCCCATCTTTGCCCCATCTTTCCAGGCACTCTCCCTGCTCTCTGAGCTCCGGGAATCACTGCCTAATGAGCTGATTTGTCTCAGTGGGTCAGGAGATAAAAGCAAAGAGGAGAATTAAATATTTATTGGTTGCCTGGTTCTCTGAGCAAAGAGCTTCCTCTCCATCCCCAGGCCCTCAGCTCCTCTGTCTTCACCTCCAGGTCCTCCATGCTGAGCAGGAGCTCCGGATGCCTGCTGCTCTGAGGCCGCCTCAGCCGGAGGCGTGGAATGGATGGGACTCAGTCAGCTGGCTCACCCATGTGCTGGGTGCCCAGTTTCCAGCCTGGGAGAGAAGCTGGGCTAGAGGCAGGATGAGGAAATAAGGCAAGCTTAGGATGGACGGGGAAGGGAATAATGGAGGTCTTCAAGTTTTGTGATCTTTCTGCCTGAAGAGGCTGGTACCCAATTCTCTGGTGTTCTCCCAGGCTCCCTAAATTTGTCCTTTACTGGAGGCACAGGAGGTCTGGCTTGTCCCCCTCCCCAAGAAACTCATCTACTGTAGGGGTTGTATTCAGACCCCATAATCCACCTGTGGAAACTCCAGACATGTTGTGTGCCCTTTCTAAAGAAAGCCCCCGTACCCTTTTCCTCCAGCCCTTCTTCCCTCTACCCCTCTGTCCTGGGCTCTGGAGCCACCTGCTCAGGCCTCCCCCCAACACTTCCTCCTAATACACACACCCAATGCCTCTTGGTCTACGACTGGGGTACAGAGTAGCCCTTGGCACGAAAATCCATCTCCTCACTTCCCTGGAGCTCCCCCGTCATAGGCCCTGCCCCGCCACTGAGGCGTTTTTTCGAAGTCCTGAATTGGGTGAAGCAGAGGAGGTATCATCCCACTTCCCCACCCCCACCCCCACCCTCACCGTGGGCACTCACCGCCTCCGAGTCCTCAAACCCGGGCACGTAGGAGTCGTCATACATGGGGGAGTCCGAGTGGGGGGAAGCGAGCAGCGCCGGGGGCGGGAGCGGCCCCGAGGCAGGGGCGGCCCGGAGGCAGGGGCGAGGACGGCGGGCCGCGCCCGAGAGATGCCACAGAGCCCCGCAGCCCTGCGGGTGGCGGCGCACAGCGAAGGAGCGCGAAGGAGGGACCGAGCCGCGAAGACCAGCTGCTCTGAGCTCAAATCACCGCTCCCCCCGTCCCACCCCCCCAAAGCCTGCCAGTCCCACCCCGAGCGCGGCTGAGGAATCTGGCGCCGGCTCCTACAACAATAGTGCCCGCCCACCTGACCCCCCCTCTCTGGGAGAGGGCGGGGCGGCGGCCACCCCGGGAGCCCGAGACCCGGCTGGGAGAGGGTAGCGGACGGGAGCTGGGTAGAAGGTGGGTGCCCCAGCACCTACAGGCCAGAGGGGCGGCGGGGAAGAAGGGGAGGAGAGACTGCGGACGGGCGGATCTAGGCTGGGAGGAGGCGGGGCGAGAAGAGATGCGGGGACAGAGACGCTCGGCAACCCAGGAAATACTCCGCCGGGAAACAAAGGGCTGGAGCGGGGGAGGGGAGGGGCCGCGGAGAGCCGGAGGGAGACGAGACCAGAACCGAGAAAGGAGCGGGCGCAGGTTACGGGGAGGTAGGAGAGAGAGAGAGAGAGAGAAAGGAGAGATACGGGCAGAAGGAGGATGGGGGGAGACAGGAAAATGGAGAGACTGGGGGAGACAGAAGAGGCGGGATGGGGGCGGGCGGCAGAAGGGGGAAGGGCCCCAGGTGAGCGGGCGGCGTGTCTGAGCCCTGGTGATCCCAGAGACTCCAAAAGCGAACCCCTCATTGGTACTAGGGAGGAATGGATTTGGCGACCTCAAGCCAATGCCGTGAAAGTAGCCCCCGCTCCACCTGGTGCTCGACCCTCTCAGTGCTGGGAGCCTGCAGTAAAGAGCCGCGTCGCCTAACCGGTGCAAAAGGGGAGGTTTTGGTTCCCGCCGCCTGTTGCGCAGGCAGATTTCATCCTAGTCTGGCCAGGGTCGGGGTTCCCTTCCTCACTTCCTTGCCAAGAACTGTGCCAGGCATTGGCAAGGCATCCATGAGAACTGGGCTGTTTTAGGTGAGTCTAAAAGAGCAGGAAAGGAACCAGAGGGTGGAGGTAGGGGGATTGTTGTGGCTGGGTCAGAAGGTAGGATCCTGACCCCAATGCAGTAGGAAAGGGGAAGGGCAAGTCTCCCCAGAGTCACTAGTTTAAGGTCAGATTTCCTCAGCAAAAGGATGGGGGCGGGGTGCCCGGGATCCTGGTTGGAGGCACCTGTACCACTCACTTTGCACCTGTCCTCCTTCAGAAGAGCACTGAAATTTGAGGTTAGAGACAGAGCAGCAGCCCTTATTTTGAGCGAATTTCCCAGAATGTCCACCCACTTGAGCTCCCTCCTTTTTCCATCTCCTTAGCGAAAGTTTTCCTTTGCATTTTGATTGCCTGCCTGCCCCCTACCCAACCTCCCACCTAGAGGGGGATGTGAGATGGACAGAGGAAGGCTTCTGAGTTCAGTCCTTCTCCATTCCCAGTTTCTAACCCCCAGGAGGGTGAATCGGGAATCTGCTTGTCCTTTTACCTTCCTGGGCTACAGGAGAATTAAAAATCCAAAACTGACAGGGTTTAATGAGCTCTATTAGAGAAAGCACTATTCATGGGAGAGAAGGACCAGAGATCTATTGGAGAAAGCACTGTTCACGGGAGAGAAAGACCACCCAAACCAACTGGCTTCTCACTTATATCACTTGTTCATGTTCCCTTAGCAAGAAAAAGAAAGAGAAGGGGCCTAATCTTAAAACCGTCTTTAGTCTGCCTTTAGTCTGTTTAGTCCTGTAAGTGGTGCAGTTCAGCCCTGACAAGCCTCTTCCTCCTGCTGGATTTGGCAATTTTGTCAGAGCCTCTATTGGCTAAGGGGACCAATCACTACTGGGAAAGGCGGTTTGCTTTCACAGTTCCCTCTCCTGAGTCTAGCATCATTTGGGGGTTGGTTATATATTGAAAGTTCCCAGACACATTGTCTTCTCACTTTTGTGCCTTCTCCCAGCTCCTCAGTATTCCTACCCTCTTTTACTCTCTGCCTCTTCAATTCCTTCTCTTCTTCCAGAGGGACAGAAAGGAGGATTGAGGTGTGAAAGAATACAACTCTCAAGGTGCTCTCTCCAGGGAGATAACTCTAATGGAGAGGATAGCTGCTGAGGCATCTGCTTTTGTTTCCATCCCTAATTCTACTCTCCTGGCCTCTCCTTTTGGGACTCCCCACCACCAGCAGGTCCTGGGGTCTGTAGGTGACGGTGGACCTGCCATCAGCCTCATTTCTTCCTCACACACCTTGTTGTCTTCATCCCCATCTGGAACAGTGTCTGAGTCTGCTCCTGAAGCATGAGTTGCCATGCCAACCACCCCCAGGAGATAGGTTCAGGTTCCTCATACCTGGGTCCATCCCCTGGGTCTTGCAGAGCCTCAGAGCCTCTTTCTCTTTCCCCTATCTGAGTTGCTACTCAATGCCCCCTGCCACTTCTCACCTCACCCACACCTGCCTACTCCGGTTCTCAGGACAACCTAGTGACTTCCTGTCCTGTAAACAAGACATGTACTTGTCAGTGTCCATGTGTCCCCTAATCCCTTTTCTTTTCCATGACTGAACATAAGGTGAGAGAGCTGAGGAGAGGTGGGCAGGAGAGGATTCCAGGAGAGGATTCCTTCTGCCCTTCACTAAATAGGAAAGAGCCGTTAGACTGGAAGCTATTAGATACTCTAGGCAAGGAAGCAGGACATAGGAGGAAAGCCCAAATAACCAGGTTTGGGAGTTGGAGTTCTTGGGACCCTCTAAAGTACATTCTGGCTTATCCTGTAAGTGCACTAGGAACCTGAGCAGATCCTAGTCCCTGAGCACTGAATGGGGGAAAACTGAGGCAAGAGCTAGGACCTCTGAGAAGTCTTCATCCACAGCAAGTCTTTAAGATCTGGACCAAGCCAAGATCTGGACCCTAGCATTCTAGCTGCTCGGCTGCCCCCAGGTAACCCAAAGTGGGGCACAGGGGAGTTTGGCAGAGCCCTCCTCTCTCAGTTCTCTTTTCTACCCCCTTTACTAGCTCCCCAGTCAGTCTTCCCCTCCCCTCCCAGGCCCAGTGCTTAGAAGCTGCCAGCTCTGGCTGCTGCCTTCTTTCTTACCCCCTCTTCCACCCTTAGCCTCAATGCCGTTCTGCCTTCCCTCCCCATCACTGCAGTCTGCCCCAAATGCGGGCCCTCTTCATAGCTTGTAATGGGTCTCTCCCACCCACTCGGAGGGACCCTGCGTTTACCTCATTCAGCAG
>NW_006439717.1:1502954-1504823 GCF_000325575.1 Pteropus alecto
GGAGCCGGACCCGGACGCAGCTCTGCACACAGGCTCCCGCCTGCACGCCGGGCCTCGCCCCACGCCCGCCAGGCTCCGCCGCCTGCTCCCTTCTCTCTCTTCAGGTTCCCTCCCCCTTACCTCCTCCCTCCTTCCTTCCCTCCCTCTCTCTCCCTTTCTCGCCTTCTCTGTTACTCTCGCCCTCTCCCGTCGCCTTTCAGTCCTGCCCTCTCCATTTCTGTCTCTTCCTTCTCTCTACGATCCCTGTTCTGTTTATCGGGGTGTCACCCACTGTCCTTCCATCCACATACCTCTTCTCCCTTCTCCGTTCTCTCACCCTCCGCTTCTTCCTCTACTCCCTCCCTAGAAAAAGGACTCTGGAGCACCCACCGCCACAGGCAGAAGTAGCTTAAGGGCCGGCAGGACTCTGGAGCTTGGAGCGGAAGGTTCTGATCCCCCGGACCAAGCTCCGTGCGCCCGCGCCCAGCCTGTAGCGCCGGAGGAATGAAAGCGCCGCGGTCCCAGAGGGCGGCTCCGATCGACCTCAGCAGAGGAACGGATCGAAAAAGAAGAACGCTCGTGTACCACTCGCTAGCCCCAGCGTCAAGGCGCCCCCTCTGGGTTTCGGGGAAGCCACGTCCATCCCTCTGTCCCAGGCCCAGACCCTGTGGCTCCGGCGGGATGCGCCTGGGGAGGCTCTACTGTCACTCCTCTCTGGGTGCTGGCGCCGCGGGACTGCCCGCAGAAGCAAAGGGCGAGGCGACGCGGCTCCTCCCCCAAAGCATGCAGCGCCCCCTGGACTTACTCGGAGGGCGGCCGCACATGCCCTCCAGGTGGCGGCACCCGCCCCAGGGTCCCATCAGCTGGCCGGCAGAGTTCTGGCCCTGCCAGCAGGAGGCGCTGCCCTGGCCGGAGCAGAGGGGGCGCAGCCGCGAGCCAGACCCCCACCCAAGCCTAGGACAAAACCCTCTCACTCCCCTCTTTCCAGGAACTGCGATACCATCGACAGACCCTTAGTATGAAGACTCCAGACTGCACTCCATTCCCACCTCCATGGGGCTCCTTTTAGATACTTGGCCCCTCTGGAACTCTAGACCGCTCCTACCTCCATCCTGGTCTCCAGGGACAGCCACGCTTAGTCCCGCAGCGACTCGGCAGGGCCTGGGGCAGCAGGGAGTAGAGTCGCGGGATCGCTCCCCTGGTCAGTACCCCTCCCGCCCCCTTCGGCGGGCACGTCAAACAGGACAAGCCCAAGTTCTGGCGGGGGAAGGGGGAGGCAGGGGTGTAACCCCAGCCAGCTCTCTCCCTGCACCCTCTGAACGGATCAGCCTCTCATTGGTCCCTCCATACCCCGACACTCCCAGGTTGGACTCTTCTTCATACCAAAGACGGCGGCTGGGGTACGGGGAGGGTGCAGCAGATCCCCTTTTGGAGACGACACACACCGAAGCTGAATGACCCGGGTCCCCACCGGCTAGAACTCTTTCCTTTTAGGTCGACGGCGCCCACCGCCCCCGTAACCTCCCCCCTCAACCTTCCCATCCCCTGGAGATCTTGGAAGACTTCTCTCCCCATCTGTTTAGCTGACCTTCCACTCGCCCTCATTCCAAAGGGAGCTGAATTGGGGGAGAATAAATTCTCTCTACCCCCAGCTCCTCCTCAGGCGGGGCTTACTTAACCTGGAAAGCACTTTGTGAGGGCACCTCTTCCTCTCCGTTTGTGGTCTAGTCCAGTTGGTCCAAGGATTCTCCTACTACCTGCCTACCCCCAAGTTACTCAGCTTCAACTATTCAGAGGAGATAAAGAGGTTGTGTGCGTTTTTAAAATGTGTATAGTTTTTATTATTTATTTATTGTTTTTGTTTTGGCTGTAAAAGAGAGAGCAGAAGTG
>NW_006439717.1:1504936-1506497 GCF_000325575.1 Pteropus alecto
TGCTCGCGGAGGCAAGCAATTGTCCCTGGTTTTCCCCTCCCTCTCTCCTTGCCTCCCTCCACTCTCCCAGAACCTACAGCCTAGAACACCGTTTCTCTCCACTCCTTACTTTAAAATAGAAATATCAATGACTTCTCCCTGAGCCTATCAGAGGGAATCTGAGGTGCACAGGGGCAGCTCTGCAACCTTTACTTTTTCTCATTTCCACTCCAGCTGCTGGACCACACAACCCTCTCCCTTCTGCCAGGAAGAGAAGGTACGAACCTCAGAGCTAGAGCTGGGAGCCCAGCCCTCAGGCCTCCAGAACTATCCTCTCCTAGTCCTCTCAGTGTGAGATGATTGGCAGGAAGCCCTGTCTGGGACCCACACCCTCTTCATCCTCACTCTCCCTCCCTTGGGTCCCTATCTCTGGCTCTGACCTCATGGTATTTGGCACCCTGCTAAGAGGGGCCTCTAGTTTGGACACATTCCTGGACGCCATGCGTTAGTTTGGCCCCTTCAGGTCCTCAGCGCCAGCATACTGCCCCCCAGAGCTTCCCAGCAGCCCTCATCCCTTCCCTCTGGCTTCAGCTCACTCTATTTTCTGAGCTCCCAGGCCCCCAGGTCGTCAGGACATCAGGATATTTGGCCTCTGCTAGTCCTTTTGGCTAGCCTTTGTGCAGACATAGCTCTGCACCAGGGGGTTGCCCTACGGATCTAGAGTTGGGTTTCAGTCCCTGTTTACCTCCTCAGTAAGGAATAATCTGTACAACTTTATTTAGTGGCATTAACATTTGAAAATCTGTGTACCCCAAGGACAGAGAACAAAATTCACCATGTCCTACCCTTTGTATTTGTTCCACTGAAACCAAATAAGATATCCCGGCCTCTTTTGAGCAAGCTTGGAAATAGCTTCCACAGTGAACACCCATTGCCAATTCCAGATATTACTCTGGGAAAGTTCCTCCAACATCAAACCTCAATCTCTCCTGCTGCGATCTTTGTCTTCTTTTTCTGGGCTCCACCTCTGGGCCCATGGTGTTATTTGATGCTTCTAGGTACTTTCAGGCTCCATCCCCTGACGCAGCATTTGCTATAAATATGCATGAAGAGTTTCTTGCTGACAGTGCCCAGCAAGATTGTACCTTCCTTCCCATGCCAGGTCTCTTTGGAGGCACTAGGCTCTCAGCTATAGCTTCAAGAACAAACTCTTGCCTATTCTGGGCAGACAGTGTGACTGATCTGCGGATTGGGGGTTCTCCGGTATCTGGGAAGGAGGGAATGTGAGAGAACTGAGATGCTTGGCTCTCATTCTCTTGCCGCCCAGAGTCTGGCTCAGCCTGGCACATAGTAGGTGCTTGATATATGTTTATTTATGTCTTAGATCTAAGTTTCCCCTCTTGGTTCATTGCATGTGATGGGTGATCCCATTTCTCCGGAGTGGATTGAAATAAGGAATGAGGATGGGACAGGAGCAGAACTCTAGGTCTACCCCAGGTGGAGGAAGGGTATTAGCGGCAGGATCCCAAGAAGGTCCTGGAGAAAGGGGCTGGCCTAGACTTTTTGGCCTTCTCTCCTTCAC
>NW_006439717.1:1506530-1519791 GCF_000325575.1 Pteropus alecto
CACAGCACTGTCAGGGCGTTGCCCTACCGAGGGGTCAGTTCCAGTCCTTCCTCTACTCCCACATGTTTACAAGCCAGGGAAATTAGGGTTGAAAAGAGGTGGGGTGGGGTGGAGAACAGGGTGTGGGTGATGGGGGTGTTTCTGAGATGTTTGACTCAGATTACAGGCCTAAGGGGTAAAGCTCTTTGGGGAAATGTTCCCCAAGTGGGGAAGTTGAAACACCCTAGGGCTTCCAGAAGTCTGGGACAAAAGGGTCTTGGTTATCCTTTAGGAGGTGGGAAAGTTGTCTGACAAGAGGCTGAGGGTGGCCTGAGAAGGCTCACCTGACCCTGTAGTACAGCTGGAGTGAGTGGGGGTGAGGCTCTGTGTTTTCTGTGTTGGGGTCCTTCTTCTCTGTCCCTCTGGCTCACTTTAAGGATCTGAGCTGTGGTAGCCATCTCTAGCTTAGAATGAGATCATGGTGCCTGCAGCCTCCCTGGCAATGAATTATTGAAAAGAGCATAGTGCTAGCTGCTCATTGCTGCTGCCCCGTGGGCCCACCATTGCCTTTCACCCCGCTTTTCACTGCTCCTTCATCAGCTGTGAGGTGGGTGAGGCCTGGTAGGGGTGTTAGGGAGAGGCAGGACCTGGATAGGGAAATGAGGACTCAGGTCTTGGGGAAAGGGCCGGTGAAGAGTGTGGCTCCTTGTCTTGGGTCAGGAGGGGAGAGGGAGCTGGCAGCCACCCTGGAACCAGGCTGGGAAGACTGAAAGACCCTTGAGCCCAGTGACTGCCCAGCATTTGAGGTCTGAACTCCCCTACGCCTCTGGGGTTACACAGAGCCAGAAGGAATCTGAGTCCTGGAGTCAGCACCAATAAGGCATTAGGTCATTCAAGGGTGCTCTGTGCAGAGCCCTCTATCCCTTCCAGGGAAACAACGTCCTGCTGAGAATGTAAGAGAACTGTAAAGCTACTGGGAGCCAAGTGCAGGCTGAGGAGGTTGCAGTTAATTATCAGGGTCTTGGATGGACCATCTGGCCTGGTGGAAAGAGCACAGGATTTGGATTTTGAAAACTAGAAGGCAAGTCTTATTTTTATCACTTATAGTTGTGGGCAAAGTCATTTATCTCAGCAACTGAGTTTTCTTACCTTTAATAAAGGGAAAGAACAGTGCTTGCTTAACAAGAGGTTCTGCGAGAACTCAACAGGAACATCTGTGTTTCAGAAAATGGAAATGGCTGTGTAAAAGTAAGTTGTTATTATTGAGGGTAAGAGCTGATAAACAGAGAAGCGGCATGTGGTGGAGAGAACCAGAGTCATGACCTGGGTTTTAGCCCATGCCCTGTGACTAACCCTTTCCACTTCAGAAGTTAAAAGACTTTTCAAAGGCCACAGTCAGTCCATAGTGGGATCTGGATTCAGACCCAGCTCTTCAGATTCTGCCTCCTGTGTTCGTTCCATTGAACCGTGTGGACCACTGACCTTCCATGTGCTCAGCACTGAGGACTTCCTCTGAGAAGTCCCCACACCCAGATGCCACAGAAATTAGTACTTCATTCCTTCCTATTATGCGTGGCCACACCCCTCTCTCTTTCAAGAATAATGAAGCAAGTACATTTCTTGATCTCCCCTGAGGCGGCAGGAATAATATTATCGAGTATTGGAATGCGGTTTAAAAAATAGCCTGGTATTACAGAAGCTGTACTTATGGATTGTAGAAAATTAGAAAATACAGATAAACAAGATCAAACAAATCAAAACATAGTATTCCCACCACCTAGAAATCACCGCCATTAACACTTTGGGTATAATCTTTCTGGATTTTTTTTAAAAAAAAATTTTTAAATTGAGATATAACTCAATTATATAAAATGCACAAGTATTAAATGTACAACTCGATGTTTTTTTTTTTTTTGCATATATATCTGTATCTGTGTAACCACATCCAAAGCAAGGTCTACAACATTATCCTCACCTCAGTTTTCCTTGTGCTCCTTCACAGTCAGCGTGCAGCCTCCTGTGGTAACTTAATGTCTCTTCAGGCTCTTATCACCATAGATTAGATTTGCCTGTTCTTGAACTTCATATAAAAAGGATCGTACAGTGTGTACTCTTTTGTATCTGGCTTCTTTCCCGCAGCAGTCTATATTTTTAGATTCATCCTTGTTGCATTTATCAGCAGTCTGCTCTTTTTTATTGCTGTGTAGTATTCCATTGTTAGAATATACCATAATATATCCATTCTCCTGTACATTTGGGATGATCCATTCTCATGACCATTTAGGATGATTCCAATTTTGTCTCTAATTGAATAAAATTGCCATGAACATTTTTGAGCATATGCCATTTGGTAGACATAAGAACTCATTTCTCTTCGATATATATACCTAGAAATAGAATTGCTGGGTTATAGGGTAGGTTGTATCTTTTTTATGCACACGCATACACACACAAATGATTTTTAGCAAAATGAGATCATAATGAACGTACAATTTTAAACTTACTTTTTTTCAGTCAATGGTCTCCATATTTCCACTGATTAATTTTTATTTTCCCTAATCCCAGTCAATATTCAAATCTCCCCCATTGGCCCCAAAATGTCTTTTACAGATGATATGTCCTAATCAGCACCTAATTAAGGACCACACATTCCATCTGGTAGTTGCATCCTGTAAGACCTCACCTATGTCCTTGCTGGATACATCAGTTCCTTGTCATATGGACCTCTCGATGGGGCAGCACGCAATAGGGCAGCTTACTTCTGAGACAGAGAGACAGAGGGGATAGAAGTTGCATCTTTTTGTGATTTTGGAAGTGACTTTTCATCACTCTTGCTGCATTTTATTCCTTAGAAGAAAGTCATTAGATCTAGCCCACACTCAGAGGGTGGGGATCACACAAGGACTTGAATACCAGAAGGCAAGGATCATTGGGAGCCATTTCAGAGCTGTCTACCAATACATCATAGGTGTTATTCCAAACTTTATCACATGGGAAGATACATGGCAATCTAAAGGGCACTTTCATGCGTGTGTGTGTGTGTGTGTGTTGAATTATTCTTCACTACACATGGATTATCATAATCTTTTTAATGCTTAGGGCATCTAAAAGGCTTAATGTGTGAATACATATATATTATCAATACATATATATTAACATATATATCAATACATATGTATATTTATACAGAGGCAAAAACTCCTACTTTCATTTTATAGCTGAGAAAACAGCCTCAGAGAGGGCCTCCTTTTTCACCTTATCTAAAATAGATCCCTCCAGTAACCTTTAGTCACATGTTAATTTCCTGCAACCCATTTTTTTTAGTAGGCTTTATTTTTTAGAGCGCTCTTAAGTTCACAGCAAAAGTGAGGATAAAGTACAGAGTTCCCATATGCCTCTGCCCCCTCATGTGCACAGCCTCCCCTACTATTAACTTCCCCCACCAGAGTGGTACTTTTGTTACAATCCGTGAACATATATTGACACATCATAGTCACCCAAAGTCCATCGTTCACATTAGGCTTCACCGGTGGTTTTGCACAGTCTATGAGTTTGGACAAATGTATGACATATACCCACCATTACAGTAGCACACAGAATAGTTTTACTGCCCTAAAAATCCTCTGTGCTCTGCCTGTTCATTCCTCTCTCCCCACAGCCCCTGGCAACCATCGATCTTTGTACTGTCTCCATAGTTTTACCTTTTCCAGAATGTCATATAGTTGAATTCATACAATATGTAGCTAGATTCTACAGTACAGGTTTTATGGTCTTTAACTTATTCATTTGTCTTCTCATTTATTATCTTCCTCCCTGGGCTGGAATGCAAGTTGCATCAAGGAAGGAACCTTGTCTGTCTTCTTTACTTACCACTGTATCGCCTGTACCTAGAATTGTGCCTGCTACCTTATTGGCATTAATGAGTATTTTTTTGAAAGGAAGAATATGTTTTGAAGTTGGTCTATGTCACATTCTAATTCATTGAGATCCACTGGTCTCCTTGACTTCACAGCCCAAACTGATCTGTTCAACACACCATATCGGGAGGGAGAAAAGGTAGTTGTGAGGTGGCACAGAGAAGGGAAAGGGCAGGAGACGTGAAGGAAAGAGAGAAGGAGGGTAGGGAGCAAATAGCTTTTCTACAAAACAAAGTTGACCCAGGGGGCAGCTCTGGAAGGCTCTGCTTTCTCTTAGAGTTCTGCCGAAGGGCGAGGGGCAATATGTAATCCCCTTGTCTTGGTTCTTCTTAATGTAGCTGAGAGAGGCTCACACTTGTTTTAAGCAAACGAAAACTACTTAGTACTAAGGAAAAACAAAAAGAAAATAAACAATTACCTCTAAAACAGTCCAGGGTAAACTGAAGTATAAAGTTTCCATTCTTACCACAGCTAATTTTATGGCAGGACTCCCAGACTTGGGCTACCCAACTCCAAAGGGCATTTTAGAGCTGTGAGGTCCCCTTTGCCTTTCTGGTTCCCTTGACCTCCAGCTCCCAGTTTGTCTGCCTTGGTGGATGGGGGAACACATTAGACTTTTAGATGCCTTAAGCATTAAAAGGATTATGGCAATCCTTGAGTAGCGAAGAATAATTCAATTCAACTGTAAAAAATTTTAAGAAGTCTAACAAAATTCTGAAAATTTACATGACAAATTTGATATTTTGGGGAAAATGTCAAATATCAAATTATTTCTAAGTAAATATTTTTCAGTGCCCCTGCTTTGCTGGCACCTAGCATCCAGGGCACCTGTTGGGTAAATATTCACTGTTGCTCGCCCCCGCCCCCAGCACTTTCCTTATTCAGAGTATTCCCCTGCTGGCATTGAAACTCTGAAGCCTTGGCATTTTCCCAAATTTTTATCTTGAAAAAATTTAGACCTTTCTGTAGGGTTAAAGTTGCGAGAATAATTCATATTCTTGCATATACCTTTTACCTAGATTCACTGGTCGTTAACATTTCTCCACATTTGCTTTAGATGTATGTTTTTACTGAACCATTTGAGAGTTAGTTGCAGACATCAGCTTTATTCCTAAATACTTAATCTTGTATTTACCAAGAACAGACGCATTTCTATATAATCACAAAACATTATCTCACTCGGGGAATGCAACATTTATTATCCAACACACAGTCTTTCAAATTTCCCCAATTGTCCCAACAATGTCTTTATGACTTAAAAAAACGTCGGATCCAATCAAGCATCATGCATTAAATTAGTTATGTCCCTCTAATTTCTTTAAAACTCTATCAGTTTCCTAGCTGGGTTTTTTTTTCTTTCATAATATTGATATTTTTGAAGACTGCAGGTCAATTGTTTTTAGAAATGCACCTCAATTTGTTTCTTTGTGATTAGATTAAATTTAAACGTTTTTTCATGAGAATTACCTAGGTGACATTTTATCCTTCTCAGCGCATCGCCTGGGAGCATATGATCATCAGTTTGTCCCATTTTTGGTGATGTTAAAATTGATCACTTGGTTAAGGTGGCATTCGTGGCATTTTTCTTAATCAGGGAGGATGTTACCTTAAAGAGGAGAGAAATGAGGAGAGCCGGAAGGAAGAGTGAGGAGGACAAAAAGAAGAGGCTCTAAGAAAAGCTGTGGTTGTTCATCATTTTTCCTGGGGCTAAGACTGCGTGAAGCGACTAGGTGCTTCCTGCTCCTGCTGCAGTGGACGAGCCTTGGATCTGGCCTGAGCCAAGCCCAGCAGCGACTGAAGTATTTTCCTCCCTACCCTACCCCTTCCCCTAAGCCCAAGTCCTGAACTACGGGGGCTGAGATCTACCTGGGTCAAAAACCAAGTCAAAAGAGGATCCTTGCCGTGAGTGTCTGCCCCCCGTGTCTGTGTATGAGGCTGGCAATGACGGGTGCGATAAATGATTTCTGGCAGTTGGTTCTCCACCCTGGGCTTTCTCCAGGATCTTTTCTCTTCTTGATCTGAAGGATCAAGCACAATACAGAAAGGGACACCACTTTTTTTATTGATGACGGTATCTATAAATCAATGACAACCATCCCTGCCCCATATTCTTTTGTTCGGGGTTGATGAGAGAATTTTAGTGAATTTGTATGTATCTGTGAATACAACCCTAAAATGGGAGCCTTCTGAAGCTTATGAGATGAGAAAGTATGATATTTGTTAAATATTATTCTTGTTAGTCCCTCTCACCTCTAACACATATATAAAACTGGCCTCCTGAACCATTTTTGGCAAGAACAAAAGCAACTGTTTCCATGGCAACCACTTAGTCTGCGAGACTGAGAAACAAAGGGAGTAGTGTCTCTTTACTACTCTAAAATATTTTAAGGAAAACTGAGCATCATGATATTCTACTAAACACTTCAGTAGTATCTCTTGAAAAGAACTTTATATAGCATCAAAATAACATTATTCCTACTAACACAATTAAAAATAATCCCATCTGGCACCCAGTACATCTTCAAGTTTTCCCATTTGTAAGAGGGGCTAATTTTGATGGGTTTGGGCTAAGGAGGGACTTGAAAAGCCCTCAAAAAGGAAATGGGATTTCAAACAAGGCCTTGAACACTCCCGTCATTGTGGCAGGCTGACTCCAAGAGAGCCCCAAATTCATGCCATTGGGTAACCCTTTCCCTTTGCCTAGTGGGCTGGCCTAGTGACTTGCTTCTAGTCCATAGAACACAGCATAAGTGATGGGATGATGTTTCTGTGATTAGGCTACTAGAGATTGTGACTTCCATCTTGCAAATAGACTCTCTCTTGATAGCTTTGATGAAACAAGCTGCTGTGTTGGAGAGGCCCGTGTGTTGGAGCTAAGGTCTTCAGTCCAACAACCTGCAGGAACCGAGTCCTATCAATAACTACCTGAGCGTGGCGTTTATTCTTCCTTATTCGAGCCTCACATGAGACTGCAGCCCTGACTGACACCTTGATGGCAGTTTTGTGAGATCCTGAGGCAGAGCACCAAGCTAAACCATGCCCAGACTCCTGAGCAACAGAAACTATGTGATAATAAATGTATGTTGTTTTAAGCTGCTAAACGTATAGTAATTTGTTATGCAGGAATAGATAATTAATACACTCATTTACTAAAACACCCTGGCATATGGAAGTCATTGTTATCGTCCCTTTTCACTGTGGAGGAAACTAAGGCTCAGAGGCTTGACCAACTGTCCAACGTACCGGTCATTTTCTTGGTTGCAAAAACAAAAACAGTCACCAACTAATATGAGCAGAAAAGACATTTATTGAAAGGATAGTGAATAACTTTCTTACAGAATTGATGAAAAGGCCAGAGTACTAGGCTTAAAAAACAGGCAGGAAAAAAAGAAAATTAGGCAGCAGGAAGCATGGAAGAGTGGTTCAGGGCTCCTGCCACAGTCACTGGATGAACTCCTCTGATAGCAGAAAGGATTCTAAACTGCTCTAGCTTCTTTATATTACCAGCTCCAGACTCAAAAAGCCTTTGGTGGGAGTGCCTGATCATCTGAGCTGGGGTCAGCTTTGCACAGGGTGCCTGGGATCAGCTCATAGTAGGTGCTCAAAATAGTTTAACTCATAAACCAAAGATGAATCTAGCAATAGGTGGAGGGCTAGCTCAGAAACCGATGTGGCCTTTTACTTTAATGTAATGACATTACTAGCCCTTCCCAGGATTTCCGGAATTTCCAATACTGCTTCTGGGAGCACGTGGATTGGGAGAAGTTTGTAGATTGAGTAGTGAGTGTGTAGTGAAAAGCCATTTATCACAGGCTGCAGATTCAGAAATGGGCCACCAGGGGGTAAACAAGACTCAGAAATCTACTAAGGGAGCTTGGGGACTTACACTGCACAATGAGGTAGTGGAGAAGGCTGAGGAAGCCTGATTTGACTGGGGCTCTTGCTGGCTGGGCTCCAATGACCTATCGAAGGACTAGCAATGGTGTGGGCACCAACAGGTTTCTCTTATATTCTCTCATATTGTGTGCCCGGCTGCACCCTCTCTCCATTGTAGAAACTTTGGGCTTCCCCGGTCTTTGCTCTGAGATCTTGGGAGGACTTTGGACTCTTCTTTTTTTATGGCATCAATTCTCCAACTGTAAATACTCCCCCGACCCCATCAACTCCAGGTTGGCACTGGAGTAGAGTGCCGGTGTGGAGTGAGGGGTGTGCCTCTGGCTCTGAAAATGGGGCAGGGTTGGGATGGGCAGTAAATAGCTTCCCCAGCCTAGAACTTTGTATGGCAGTATGGCAGGAGAAGGTGAGGTCTGTCTCCTTTGGACTGTAACTTCCAGGGCCTAGCACAGTGCCTGGCGTATATTATGCCCTTGATATATATTTGTCAGTTTTCCATAACTACTTGATAGGGATAAACCATGCAGAGAGAACCAAGGCAGGTCATTAGGGTGCTCCAAAACATTTCCCGAGTCCTTCCACTCCTCAACAGTCCATTATTATATCCTTGTCCAAGCCACTGCTCTTTCTACCTGGACCCCCATAATAGCTTCCTAAGTAGTTTCTCTTGGATCTCTTGATCTCCCGTTTTATTCTTCACCAGGAGGCCAACATGATCTTTTAAAACCATAGATCAGATCATGCCACTTCTGAGCTTAACATCTTCCAGAGGCTTCTCATTACACTTTGAATGAAATCTGAACTCCTTACCCCGGCCTATGAGCTGTGCGCTAGCTAGAGCATGCCTTCCCCTCTGACCTCCTCTTGTACTTTCTTTCTCTGACACACTGGGCTTCAGTTTCATGGACTTTCTTTCTGTTTCTTGAACACAGTGAGCTTGCTGTTGCCTTAGGACTTTTGCATGAGCTGTCCCTTCTGCCTGGAATGCTCTTTACTCAGATTCTTTGCATGGCTGATTCCCTGTCATTCAGGTCTCTATGTAAATGTTACTTTCTCAGAGAGGCTTCTGGAAAACCCAACCTAGGTTTCTCCCCCAGGTACTTCCTATCCATCCACTATTTCAATTGTCATCATTGCACTTATCATCAACTATCTTTTCATCTATTCATTTGTTTCATGTCCCCTCCCACTAGAAGGCAAGCTTCATGAGACTTCGTCTGCTGAGTTCAATTACTCAGAACCGTATCTAGAACCGTATCCTAGAACTGTACCTAGCACATAGTAGGCACTCAATAAATATTGTGGAAAGAATGGGAATGAATGAATGATGGGGAGCTAAGGAATGGGAAATGGAAGTTTGGATCCCTCTGGAGTTTATAGTCAATCATTCCATTCCTGTGGGTGGTAGTGGTTGTGGGACTGGCAGTGGCCAAGGCCTCCCCCACCCTTGGGACCTAGAGGAAGCCAAGAGTCTGGGGCAACTGTCATGTTAGAGATGGTGACGTGGACAGGGTATATTTGCCAGAATGAATGAATGTGGATTGTCTTTACACATCTTTCTTATTTTCAGAAAATGCAATATACAGAAACTGATCTTTAAGACAGAAAAGTTAGGGAATGGTGATTTGCACTGTAAAAGCAATCTTTGCTTTGTAAAAGGGAGTAGGCAGAGGCTCACTTAACTATTTCCCAAACCATTCCGGGAAGGCTCAGGGGACTGATGCCCATTCATTTGTTACGTTATAGGGCGTTTTCAACACTGGATATTTATAGAGTGTTGTTTAGATACACAACAGCTATATGGAACTTACATTTCCCCTTTGTAGGAATTTCCCCTTCCTGAAATGAGAGGTTGAGAATACATCACTCTGTGACTGTGGCCTGTATTAGAAAAACCAAGGTCATTGAGACCAAGCTGGACTTGAAGAAATAGAAACAGCTCATGCCAGCTGCCCGCTTCTCTGTCTTTTTTTCTTCTGTTTGGGTTAAACCTTCTGTCAGGGTTAAACCTTCCAATTGATCCTGGACTTGCCGTTTCTTTTCCACTCTGGGATAAGGAGGTCCTTTCTGAATATCTTACTTATAGTAGTGGTTCTCAAACTCGGCTTAGCAAGGCTGGTGTTCCACAAGCTGGATCACAGTGTTCTGCCGTAAAAACTGAGTAATAACCATCTTGTCCCAGTTCAAAGAAAATAATAATAGATAGAATTTTCTCAATTTTAAGCCTTTTACAATATTTTTTTCCCCTAAAACTTTGGTGCCTGTGATTCTAGACTCTATTTGATATGGCATATTAATATATTAATATTTCATCATGTTCTGCTGAGAAAACCCTTTCTTTCAGAGGCTCAGAGTAAGTCTGAGAGCCACTGTCTTAGAGACTCCATGTTTCCTACCAACCTACTCACCTGCAAGCTTTTTAAAACAGCCTTGGCGCATTTCAGAGATAGATGATTTGGCTGAAATCATCTGGCACATGCAATCCTCTGTCACAGAGGGGGTTGGTGAAAAGCCCAAATTCTAACTTGCTGGCCTAATGAGGGATCCCTGGCTCTTTGCAGTTGGTCAGCAGTAGCAGTTCTCACACTTTTGGGGTCATGAAGTTAGAGATCAAGGGCCTGCTGTCCCTATCCTTCAATGTACATATTCCCCACCGAGAAATGGGGACGAAGCCCACCCATCAACAAAAGAATGTCTGTGCTTCTGAGGAAATATCGGGAAGGCCTGGTGCAATTCATGTCTGTGATATATATAGACATAAACATAGTGAAGCAGATTGGAAAGAGCAATGAACTGGGGTCAGTGGCTATGAGTTCTGGTTCTACTTCTGTCACCAACCAGCTGTATGACCTGGGCAAGTTATTTCCCGTATCAGGGGCTTGGTTTTCCATAGTTAGTGTAGCACAGTGGTTACAAACACAGACTCCGAAGCGGGACTACAGGCCTTCAGACTCTGGATCTCCCACTTCCTCTCTGACCTCTCTATGCTGCATTTTTCCCGTCTCTAAGATGAGGGTGATAATAATGGTATCATGAAGTCGTTATGAGAATTAGAAGGGCTTAGAAGAATACTCGGCACATAAGAAATGCTATATAAGTACCTGTTGTTATAATTACTAAAAATACAGTGGCTGAATTGGATCATCTTTATGACCTCTCTGCTCTAGTATCCTATACATTTACAAATTCAATAACTGAGTGTTTCCCATGTGTCTAGCACTAGCTCATGTTTCTTATCTACGAAATGAGAGACTAGAATCGTTTTTAAGGCCCAAACAGTCTATAGTTCTGTAAATAGATCCTCTATAAGGTGCCGATGGTGGCCACCCTCCAGGAACCCAGATGGAATTCAGGAGGGCAGACCAGCCATACATTAGCACATCAGCCATACGTTAGGGTACAGGAGGCCAGTGTAACTTAAAGCACTCGGAGATGGACCTCTAGCATATTTCTCCAGCTTACTTGGTTTGTGTCCATTTTTAAAAAAAATTCCAATAGAAAACAAAGCCTCCATTTCGAGATATAAAATTTTGTGATGCACACATTTCTTTTTCTCAATTTTCTTTTGTATTTTCCCCACGTGGCCCATAAACATTATTCTAAGAGGTAAATGGCAGAAATTGGATTCAAGTTGGAGAGGAAATTTTGAAAGTGGTGAGAACACTAGCTACTTAAAGGCGGAATCAGGCAAAGAGGGCCCAAAGGTCAAATTACAAGCCAGGCCTGCACAAGTGAGAATCATACATGACATAATAAATTATCCCTTTCTCATTTTCATTTCCCATTTTCAAATGTTTTAACTAACATTTTTCTAGCTGATCTTCAAAATCCTGTAAGAAAGACAAGGCAGATGGATAGTTTCATCCCTATTTTATAGATGAGGCTCCAAGAGAGTAAGTGATGGTTTACCCAAGGTGTAGAGTATGCAATTATATATGCCTGATAAGTGATAGAAATTAATTTCCCTAAGTCTTTCCCTCTCTTCATGGCCTCAAGCTCTGTCCTGGGCTTAGGAACCACAGAAGGGATTTGGCATGGACAAGAGTTGGGCCTTGAAGGACAAGCATGTACAGAGGTCTGGGTCTGAGGAGCGAGCAGCTTCAGATATCTAGGTTATAGGACCTCAGGTGGGGAAGGGGTTGCCAAGGGAGGAGGAGCTACAGGTTGGGTTGAGGGAACCAGGAGCGGGCCTCCAAGGGATGCCAAGCAAGTTGCCCTCTTCTCAGCTCTGAGGAATGGCATCTCTTGTAACATCAGACTCACCTATATCCTGAGAATTAACCCTCTTCCCCTTTCTGGCTACATCACCTTTCTAATCCTGAAATGGTTAAGGCAGCTTCCACGTGATTTTCCCATCACCCAGGTAACTTGGGCTGCTGCTCCATGCTTGAAACGTGGGAAATAAATAAAAGTCCCAAACAATTTATCAGTTCGTGTGCCTAGCAATGAACCCCACCTTCCACCCCCCCACCCCCCCTCAGCAGGGAAGCACAGTCGTCCCTTATTGGGAAGCACCGATTTAGGCTGACCCCTTAGTTCTTGTACGAATGCAGTAACACTGCATTTATTTAGGAGTGGTAAACTGGGGGAGGGATTGTGCACTTTGGCAGGTGCGGGGGAGGGGCTCCCCAGAGAAAGTGAGGCCAGCGAGCAGCATGGAGAGTTCCCCTTCCCTCGGTCCCCCTTCTGGGCTCTGGGTGCAGCAGGTTTGTGTCTCGGCGGATGCCCCAGAGAGTTGGGGGAGGAGAAGAAAAGTGGTGCGCGTGGAAGCAGGCCGCATACACCTGGAGCCTTGTGGAATGAAATCTTAATTAATTATTAAACTGAGTTCCCGAGGGAGGGAGCCGGGCCACGGCAGGCAGGGCGAGGGCTGGGGGAGGGAGGAAGGGACGGGTGAGAAGTGGGCGCGGGGCGCTGATTCTGCCCCTGGGGTCCCGGTTAGGAAGGAAGCTGACCCTCTGGGCGAGGGGCTGGAGGCAATCGCTGCGCGAGGGTGGGTTTGCGGGCGCGCTGCGAGACCCCTGGGGTGAGGGTGGGAGGAGAAGGCTGGAGGATGCGGCCGGGGGGAAGAGGGAACCCGGAGCCGGCTGGACCTTCCCCCCCGCCGTCCCCTCCCTTCCCAGGGTCTTGATCCCAGAACAGTGGCCGCTTGTCTTCCAAGGACTGGGGGAGGGAGCTGCCAGAGGAGAGGAGGGGGCGCGCGCAGGGAGGGGTCCCCTTCTTTAGTCTCCCCCTACTCCTACTCTCCTCCTCGCGAAGGGTGTGGGCCGCCCAGCCCCGCGTCTGAGGCGGGGGAGGGGTGCCCAGACAAAAGGAGCTTGTGCCTTTAAGGCGGGGAGTCCGGGAGCCGCGGGGAGGGGACTTCTGGATCCGGGGTAGAGGGCGGCTGCGCTGGACAGCAGGGAGGGGGCGCGGGCCGGGCGGACGGCGGACGGTGGCAGGGACGACCGGGACGCGCGGGCAAGGAGCAG
>NW_006439717.1:1519908-1533490 GCF_000325575.1 Pteropus alecto
CGACCCCGGCGGGCAGGTGAGACGCGCCTGGGAGTGGGGTGGCGGGGGGAGCGGGCGCTCGGTGCTCCGTGCGGCTGGAGGACTCCCGCCCGGTTCCGAGAGTTTCTTCGGGAGGCGTGGAAGCGGGGATGGGAGTCTCGAGAGTGCTTTCGGGGAGCTCGAGGCCGTTGGGGCTGGAAGAGGGCAGTGGGGGAGGTGATGGGGGTACCGCGGCTCCCTGCCCTCACTCCCTGCCGCACGAGCCCCTTCCTCCCCCCGGAGCAAATTCCCGGCTGGCTTCGACCTGTGGGAAAGGCGTGCACTGGGGGAGGCGTTGTCTTGAGGTTTATACCGAGGGGCCGTGGGGCGAGCCTCCTAGTTTGGGGTAGAGCGTGATTGTGTTTCGGGGAAGAGGAGGCAGCCTAGGTGGAGGGGACGATGCCTCTGCCTGCAGGAATTCTCCTCCTCTCCCTCCAGACCTTGGGAATGAAAGGGGTGGTGTCAGCGCCGCTGCAGGTTGGGCTGGGGGAGCAGACTTTATTCAGAACCGTCTCTGAGGCCTGACTGCAAAGCTAGAGGTGGAATCAGGCGGTGGGACCCTTTCCCCATACCCTCCCCTTGCCAGAAGACCCCTGCAAGGTGGAGCAGGCCTTGTGGGGCTTTTGTAATTGGAAGTAGAGGTGCGAGCCTTCTGCAGTGTTTAGGGAGACCAAGGGCTAGGGAAGCGAGGAGGTGACGCTGGACCTCCAGGCCCTGGGAAGGCTAGTCTACATCTGGAAAGGCCTGGAATCGAGGCCCACGTCTCAGCATGGTGGGTGGTACTGGCACCGAAGGGCCCTGCCTGGGCAGTGCCTTCTGCCATGAACTTTCTGAAGTCGTTTTAAATCCCCTGAAGCCTCCTTTTGCCAAGGAGGGCAGGGGCAGAGGGGCCCTGGAGAGAGAATGGACAGGAGGTGGCCAGGAAAGAGGTTGGGGCAAAGCAGTAGGCAGAGCCATCCTTGGGCTGGGCCTTGGCCTGCCTCAGACTCTGGGTCTCAGGATGGAGGATCAGGGTTTAGGAACGACTTGAGGTCTGGGAGGCACTGGGCCTTGGTTTGCTAGGCTGAATGGACATAGGTCTGGCTGTGGGAGCCTGTGGTGCCAGGAGCAGCAAATCTGTACAGAGCAAAGAGACTGGGAGCCAGGGGAGGAGGAGGTCGGAGGCACAGGCTCAGGAGCCTGTCTCTGGGAAAGAGGGAGGTGGTCTGTGGTTTATAGTGATGAGTTACTGGACAAAGAGGATTGGGGGGACTATGTAGGGAAGTTTTTTGGCTTTGAACAGTGCCCTTCCCTGTTCCCTGCCTGGCATCGGATGAGTTCTCCAAGATGGGCAGTTCCTGGAGTGGAGCCCAGGGTGGGATGGTTGCAGTTGGTTGGACAATTACAGAGCACTGAAGCTGTCCCCTTGTGGGAGTCAGAGTGTTCTTGGGAGGGTCATGGATTCCCTTGGATAGTGTCTGCCCCTTCCTCTGTGGGTATGAGCCAGATGTTAGGATGTGCTTCCAGGGGGCTGGGAACATGGCCAGAAACAGGTCCTTTGGGAACAGAGGTCTGGGCCAGTGGTGGGAGGGGAAGAACAGGTCAGGGGACTGGTGAGTGGGAGGAGGGTGGGAAACCTGCTCACTCTGGGCTCTGTCTCCAGCAGATCTGGAGACTGACAGCTGAGGACACAGGGACTGACAGAACTACACTGCTGACAGGGGAGATGGCTGTTGTTGCTCATGACTTTCCTGTCTTTCCATCTCTTGGACACTGGCATAGTTTTGGGTTCAAAGTGGCATAGGATGGGGAGATGAACTACTTATTGAGTATGTACTGTGTGACAGGTACTGTTAGATTCTTTCCTCACAACTGTTACTATTCCCATTTTACAAATGAAGAAACTGATTCAGGGAGGTTAAAGAACTTGTCCAAGGCCATGAAGATAGCAAATAACCACATAAGATTTAAAATCTGGTTTCTCTCCAAAAATCATGTTCCGAATGAAGTATTTTGAAGAGCTAGGCTTTCTTTGGTGACTTTTTGCAAATGCCAGTCTGACCAAAGTCTTGGGTTTCCGATCTGTCCCTCCAGATGGTGCTGTTGGTGATACTAAGGGGCTGAAGGGCACGCTGCTCTTTGGAATGTACGAGAAGGAGTGCCAAGAGTACTTAGCTGAGGATGAACCAGGGGTCGGGGTTTCTGCTGTGCAGAGAGATCCCAGTCTGCCTTCTGCTTCATAGGCCCCTGGGGGTCTACTTGGCGTGCCGCTTGTCTGGTGTGCCACTTGTCTGGCTGGGCCTGTGGCCACCTGGGGCAAGTGCTGGGTACTCACCCCTTGTTTCCTAGTGAGTACAAATGTCAGTGCAGCTAGCTCTGCAGGTTTAAGTACAAGGATCCCCTCAGGGTGCCCTGCGGGCATGGAGGAGTGTGGCCCTGATGCAGACACAGGCATCCGTGGATGACAGTGCTCTCATTCTCACCTTCTCCAGAGCTGGGCTCAGCTAGGAGACACATCGAAAGTATCATCATGGGGTCCTCCCACCCAGTTTGAGACACTTCCCTCCAAGAGACCTGAGCTCTGGAGCTGACTTGATTTTTCATGATCTCTGTAACTTGAGCCAGCCATATAAAACTGTCAAATCTGTCCTGTTGCCCCAGGTGGTTTTGGTGAAGATCAAGTGGAATTAGGCATGTGAAAGGACCTGAAAAGTTTAAAGCACGGAGAAAGTGCATTGGGAGTATTATCCTTCCCTCTGCCCACTCAGTGAGCATTGATTTAGACTCTAGGGGTATTGCAGATGTAGTAGTGAGCAACACAAGCCAAAATCCTTGCCCTCATGAAGTGGACATTCCAGTTAGGAGAGACAGTGAACAAATAAGAAAAATATATAGAATGGCAGTTGCTGATAAGAGCTGTGGAGAAAAATAAAGCATAAAGCTGGGAAGAGAGATAGGAGCTCCAGGAAAGGGGGTTGCTATTTTGGTAGAGTGGTCAGGGAAAACTCACGATAAGGGGACGTTTGAGCTGTGACCTGGAGGAGCTCTCCTTCCAGGCAGAGGGAACAGTAAGCAGCAAGGTCCCAATGCTGGCCTGTGCACGGTGTACTGGGGACCAGCAAAGAGTCTAAGAGAACAGAGTACAGTGAGAAAGGTGAAGAATTCATAGGATTATCATTATTAGTTATTATTTCAGGTTAGCTGCTCTATAGTAAAGCCTGTGGGCTTTCTATCTTTTCAACAGAAACTTATTGAGTCCCCATTATAAGTCAAGTTCAGTACTTGGTGCTGGAGATAAAGCACTGAGCAAAATAGTTATAATCCCCACCCTCACAAAATGTATAGTCGGAGGGGTAGAGACCCACATTCAACACGGTACGATTTAATTATAATTGTGATAAGTACTGTGGAGGAAATGTACGGCGGGTAAACAAGGAACCAAACTTAGCTGGGACATCTTTCCTGAGGAAATTCCATGTAAGCTGTGACCTGAGGGAGAAGTTGAATTTAGCTTGGTGAAGGGTGCGTAGTGTGTGAGTGCATGTGCATGTGTGTGTGAGTGTGAGGAAGGATGTGGAAGGATTCCCTTTTGTACAGAGGTCACTGTCTGGCATCTTGCAGACTGAATCTATTCCACTGATGTGATTTACTTGTCTAGCAGTGTTGAAAAATGTGAATTACTTGCCAACATTTAAAAATCAGGAGACGTCTCATTAAAATTTACATTTCTTTTTTTTCCCAATTTCTGTTGAAAAATCAGATCAGGCTCTGCTGGGATGCCAGGGGCAACAATCTACAGGTGTGGGGTGGTGCTTGCTCCTATGCTCAGCGTGTGCACTCTCCTGAACTAGGGGTCTCTTTGCTCATGGACAGAGGCACATGAGTTTGTAACCACCAAGAAGTCAGTGCCTTTTAAGGAAGAGTCAGACAGATCTGGGTTAGAATCCTGGTTCTCACACGTATGTGACTGCTTGATCTTGGGCAAGTTACCTTACTTTTCTCTGTACTAGTTTCCATACCTGTTAAATGGGGATACCATCGTCTGCCTCGGTGTCATTTTATGAGGATGTTGTGTCTGAAGTACTGAACTTGGTGATGGGAAGTGCTCAGTTAGTGAGAGCTACTGGTAGTGGCAGCCCGTGATGGTGGTATTAATACCATCTCACTCCTTTCCTCCTTGCAGCATGTCATGGTTCAGTGGCCTCCTGGTACCCAAAGTGGATGAACGGAAAACAGCCTGGGGGGAATGCAATGGGCAGAAGCGCCCGCGTCATGGGACTCGGACCAGTGGCTTCTGCGCACCCCGCTATATGAGCTGCCTCCAGGATGCACAGCCACCCAGCCCCACCCCTGCAACCCCACCTCGGTGCCCCTGGCAGGAGGAGGCCTTCATCCGGAGGGGTGGCCCTGGCAAGGGCACAGAGCTGGGGCTGCGGGCCGTGGCCCTGGGCTTTGAGGACACTGAGACGACAGCACTCGGGGCAGCTGACGTGGCACCCAATGTGGCACCCAGGAGCAGTCGATCCTGTTGGCGCCGTCTGGTTCAGGTGTTCCAGTCGAAGCAGTTCCGCTCAGCCAAGCTAGAGCGCCTGTACCAGCGGTACTTCTTCCAGATGAACCAGAGTAGCTTGACGCTGCTGATGGCAGTGCTTGTGCTGCTCACGGCTGTGCTGCTGACCTTCCATGCCGCGCCTGCCCACCCTCAGCCTGCCTATGTGGCCCTGCTGGCCTGTGCGGCTGTCCTCTTTGTGGTGCTCATGGTGGTGTGTAACCGACACAGCTTTCGCCAGGACTCCATGTGGGTGGTGAGCTATGTGGTGCTGGGCATCCTGGCAGCTGTGCAGGTTGGGGGTGCCCTGGCAGCCAACCCCCACAGCCCCTCCGTAGGCCTTTGGTGCCCTGTGTTCTTTGTCTACATCACCTACACTCTCCTACCCATCCGCATGCGGGCAGCTGTCTTCAGTGGCCTGGGCCTCTCCACCCTGCATTTGATCTTGGCCTGGCAACTCAACCGTGGTGATGCCTTCCTCTGGAAGCAGGTGGGTGGTCAGGGAGTTAGGCATGGGGGCACCAGGCCAGGAATGGGAAGGGAGTCTGGTAATCAAGGGTGGGCGAATCAGGGGTGGATGCTGGGTATAAGGATGTCCGGCTATATCAGGGAAGAGAGGCAGGTGACGGAAGGCCAAGTTTCAGGGGTTGGCCTCCATTTGGAGCGGAGGGCACTACTGAGAAAGGGAGGGCTCCAGGACCCAAGCCTATACTTTGTCACTGTGGGTCACAGTCTATAGCTCTTTGGCCTGAGGCTCTTGAAATAATGTAACATACATAGCCTATAGAGACATAACGTAGGGCTGGAAGTGGAAATGTGATGTTTCAGGCTCAGAGGGCTGTGTCAGCTACATCTAGGCCTTAGCATGTCCGGTCCTAAGTTGACACCTGAGACTCAGGCCCCTGTGTCATCTTTGAAAAGTAGCTGTAGGTGGAGGTCTGGAGGGATCAAACAGGTTTTGGATGGAGTTAACAAGGGAGGAGTTGTCTCTCTTCTGGACCAAGGCCATCTCTGAGAGGACAGTGAAGGTGATGAGTGAGGTCAGTTCTCACCCGGGCTGGGAGTGGTTTGAATGGGGTTGGAATGTAGAAGAAAAGGGTCTTAGGGTCTGGTCTCATCCTGGCTTCTCCCATGCTCCCACTGAGCACCAGGGATCTGGCAACCCTGCCTTAACTTTTTCTGCCCGGCTGGCTGTTGTCTCTGAGTTCTCAGTGGTGTGTGAGGTTGGGTTTGACAGCATGGTGTTGAGTGAGAAAGACGTGACTGCAGAAGGACCTGGTTGTCCAATGGGTTGTGTTCTTCTCTGAGATCCTAGATAATGAAACTCGCCTCTCCTAGCCTTAGTTTCCCAGTCTGTAAAACTGGGATAAAAATAGTATCTACCTCATGATGTTGCTGTTAGGGTCCTGCCCCCTCCCAGAATGAGCAGAACCCAACAGGGTAGCCTTCTCATCTGGGACAGGGAGGTGTAGGGAGTGCTACAGGGGATGGTACCCAGTGAAGGGGTATCAGGAAGTCCCTTTCAGAGACATGAGCTTGTGGAGTCTGCCATCTCACCTCATCCCACTGACCAGGGAGCAGAGACCAGGGTGTTTTGAGTAGCTGATCCTTCAGGGGCTGCTGTAGGCACAGCCCCCAAAGCCAGCACATCTCATGATCCTGCCATTGGCACCCTGATTTAGAGGGTGCAGTCCTCTGTCTTGCTCAAGGTGTAAGGGAGCCAGCCTCTGCCTTGCCTAGAGCTTGTGGCCAGTAGCCCACCTGGCCCCACCCACAAAGAGGAAGTTGCCTGGGGCTCCCAGAGTGAGACGCTGGGTGTTCTGGCCCAATGCCCTTCCCTGCCTGGCCTGTGCTCCCGGAACAGAATGTACCTTTTTAAAAGTAACTTTATAGCTCTTTTGTTTGTGTAGCACGTGGCTGCAGGGTACTGTCAGACCTCTTAAAGGGCCAGGGTCCTTCCGCCCCTGCTAGCCCCCTACTTCCCTCTAGAGTAAGCTATCACTCTGGGCTTTGGACTTGAACTGTGCTCCTGGGGGAGGAGGAGCTTGGAGGTGGTACCTCCCTCTCCCCTGTTGTCCTCTTTGGCTGGCCAGAGGTGGGTGAGTATCTCTTCCCTGCCCTCAGCTGGCATGGTGCCCAGAACCAGGCCCGGGGCCTGACCGGGAAAGAAAGCCCCATGGAGGTCAGGACTATGCCAGCCTCCCTATCCCCCCAGGGGCACCGGGCTGCGGCCTCATCCAGTGGGCCCTGGCAGGCACATTTTTGGGAGGAGTAGAGAACGTTGCCTCTGCCCCTGTGCAGTCCCTGGGGCCAGGGCTGCCCATACCCCTTCTCTGAGCTGAGGATCATTCTCTGTGCCCAGCTTGTCTATGGGTTCTGGATGGGGTGAGGTTGTGGCCTCCTTTCTAGGCTTCTTGGGTAGCCCCTTCTCAGATCCAGCCCCACTCATGCTCATGGGAAGGAGCCTTCAGTCTCCTGTGACCCATTCATTGAGACACACTGAGACTTTTGCCCAGTGACCCCGGCCCAGCCTGAAGTCTCCTGTAGTGCCCTGGCATCCATTTTTTCTCACAGTCCGATAGGGGTCTGTGTACAGATCTATTTCAGTCTCTTGTCCCCCTTCCCCTTCCCTCCACCATGACTCACATTTTCCTCTTGGGCTCCTGGGGCCAGGAAGGGAAGTTGCCTGGTTTGCCCCCCCTTTTCTTCTCTCCCACTGGGGGCTATTCTTAGAAACTCTCGAGGGAGATAGTGTGCCCCCCTCTTCACCCCTGCTGCTGGGAGTGGGGCCTTGTAAGCTGGACTGGGAAAGGAGACTGGGAGGCCAATTCCAGAGTGTCATAGCTGGAAATGGCTTAGGGGTTAGCTGGAACCACCCCTCCACCCTACCCAAGAAAAGTGAAACTGAGGTTCCAGAAATTAAGGGACCTGCCCAAGTTTGCAAGACTAGTTCTGGTTCTGGGCAGAGCCCAGAACTCCTGGCTTCCAGTTTGTGCTGTTTCCCTCCCTTCTCCCAAAACCAGAGCCCTGCCTTAGCCAACTCTGGGTGGAGCCACAAATGCCAGGTTAACCCCTGAATTTCCAGAAATGATGAAGCCAGCTTCCCTTAGACTTGCTCTCCAGTCAGTGCTGCTGATGATGATTGAGAGCTAAACATCCTGGGATCAGGGTCCCAGGGTGTGGGGCCAGGCTGGGCCAAGAGTTGGGGGTGGCCAGGAGTGTTGGTGGCCCATTTTAGTTAGGAAGGGTTCTTTGCGTCTGAAGAATTGATGATTCCCAAGCCTGGGCTCTGAGGCTGGCCCTTAAGAGCTTGGGTGAGTGGAGTGAGTAGGAGCCTTGGACACATGGAATGTACTGTACAGTAGGGTTAGAACATAGGCTTTAGAGTTCAACTGTCTTGGACTCAAGTACCATACCAGTCACTACCAGTGGCATTGTCTTGGGCAAGTTACTTAGCTTCTCTGGGCTTGAGTTCTTCACTTTTAAAATGAGATAGTGTTACCTATATCATAGAGTTGTAAGAAATACATTTGTTACCGTACAGAAGACACTTATAGAATCTAGGCAGCAAACATATTAGCTCCAGTAACAATAATAATAGTAATTGTTATTATAGCAAGGCAGAGAGGGACCTTAGAGATCTTCTGATTCTCCCTCTCCAGGTTCTAGATGAGTGAACAGAGGCCCAGAGAGATGGGGTGACTTGTCCTGGGCCCTCAGGAGGATGTAGAGCTCAGGTCTCCTGAGCCTTGTCCTGTAAGGAGAACCACATGCAGAAGCAGCAGCATTTGTCTTTTGATTGGGGAGTTTGTGGGCAAGAGAATCATAATATGCTGGGCTTAGGCCTGTGACCTACCTGGCCCTGGTTGGTGCTTCTGCTCTCAGGAGCTGTGAAAAGATCTCATTTCTAGCCTTGGAATGGTCCAGAAAGGGAGCTAGAATCCTGTGGGGAATAGGGAAGATGTATTGCAGGGGTGGGGACAGCTTGGGGACAGACAAGGGCACAGGGTCCTGGCTTCTTTCCCAAAAAGAGTACATTTACAGAACCTAACTAGTCATGCCTGTGCATGGGTGGGTTGGTCACCTGTCTGCCTCTGCTACCTCTTGCAGCTCGGTGCCAACATGCTGCTATTCCTCTGCACGAATGTCATTGGCATCTGCACACACTACCCAGCTGAGGTGTCTCAGCGCCAGGCCTTTCAGGAGACCCGCGGGTACATCCAGGCCCGGCTGCACCTGCAGCATGAGAATCGGCAGCAGGTGGGGCTGCTCTCACTGACTGTGGCCTTCCCCCTCCTCACCCCAAATAACTTGAAGGTTGGATCCGCTGCCTTATACTACTCTGTGGAATAAGTGGGAATGGTTCCCTGCTCGTGCATCACAGAGGCTCTATGACACGGGTTCCTGTCCTGTCTGAGGATGGGAGGGAGTAGATGGGAATACATCTGAAGGGTGGTTGAATGGGGGTTGGTCAAAGAGGGCTGGGATGTCCATCTGCTGAGGGCTCCAATGCGAGAGGATCAGGCCACAGTCCAGAAAGGAAGCTCAGGTCTCTAGAGAGGTCTGGGAGGGCTCTGGGGATTTGGAGGGACCAGGAGGGATTAAAATGTGAGGCCAGGTAGATAGTGGTACCCTGTTGAAACCACTGGTCTAGGAACGCCTGCTGCTGTCAGTGTTGCCCCAGCACGTTGCCATGGAGATGAAAGAAGACATCAACACAAAGAAGGAAGACATGATGTTCCACAAGATCTACATCCAGAAGCATGACAATGTCAGGTAGGGTGGACTGGGAGGATACCGAGAGGGCTGGGGAATCGGGGGGTCTTTGAGGGCCATGTGGCTCTTCCATCTTCTGCCATCTCCACAGCATCCTGTTTGCAGACATTGAAGGTTTCACCAGCCTGGCATCACAGTGCACTGCACAGGAGCTGGTTATGACCCTGAATGAGCTCTTTGCCCGGTTTGACAAGCTTGCTGCAGTAAGTGTGCTGGGGCTCGGGGGCAGGGCCGATTGTGGTGAGAGCCTAGCCTCATTGGTGGCAGCCTGGGGGTGTGGGGGCAGAGTCTGCAGTGAGGGTGGTGGGCCAGGCAGGTCAGGTGGGCAAGGGAGTAAAGGTGACTCTCCCCTAACACTTTCCCCTTTAGGAAAATCACTGCCTGAGGATCAAGATCTTAGGGGACTGTTACTACTGTGTGTCAGGGTTGCCGGAGGCCCGGGCAGACCATGCCCACTGCTGTGTGGAGATGGGGGTGGACATGATTGAGGCCATCTCGTAAGCAGCACCCCCTCCCAGGCTTTCTGGAACCGAGGGTGCCTCAGACTGCTTCTGCCCTTTGATATGTCCTCAGGGTTTTCCCTCAGTCTTAGCCAGTATCTCTGCCTTTGAGATCCATCACTGGGGAGGGGGATAGGTCTTTCTTCAGCCTGTATAAAGACCCCTGTGTACCTTAGACTCCAGCCAGTGGGGAGGAGGAGATAAAGGGACCCTGGGTAAGGGGGATAAAGACTAGAGAGAATGCCAGCCGAGCAGGCCCCTGGAGACAGCAGTGATTCCTCCTTTCCTAGCTCAGTTCCACAGATGCAGCTGGGGCCCTGCTGGTGAACAGAGTTCTCAAACATTTGTCCTTGAGCCCCATGCAGCCTTCTGCTCACGTCCAGCCAAGGCTGTCCTCCTGCGCCCTGCATCTGGGTGTGTCCTTGCCCTCTTGGCTCTGAGGAGAGTGGAAGGCCTGGGCTCTAGGCTGGGTGTGGGGAGATGGAGCCAGGAGCTGAGCCAGGAGCTAAGCCAGAGCCACCTCCTCCTAGGCTGGTGCGTGAGGTGACAGGTGTGAACGTGAACATGCGCGTGGGCATCCACAGTGGACGTGTGCACTGCGGTGTCCTTGGTCTGCGGAAGTGGCAATTCGATGTGTGGTCCAATGACGTGACTCTGGCCAACCACATGGAGGCAGGGGGCCGGGCTGGGTGAGTGTGGGGTCCAGGTGGTGAGGATGGGAGCAAGGTGCGAGAGCCCAGGTCTCACCCTCCTGTCCTGGCACAGCCGCATCCACATTACTCGGGCCACGCTGCAGTACCTGAACGGGGACTACGAGGTGGAGCCAGGGCGTGGCGGTGAGCGTAACGCGTACCTCAAGGAGCAGCACATTGAGACCTTCCTGATCCTTGGTGCCAGCCAGAAACGGGTCAGGCCAGAGTGGGTCGGGGGAGGGACAGGCTGAGCAAAGGACAAATGAGGGGTGCAGGCAGAGACCTTCTCTGGGCCCCTTTCCTAAGCCTGTACTCGTGCTGCCCACACAGAAAGAGGAGAAAGCCATGCTGGCCAAGCTGCAGCGAACGCGGGCCAACTCCATGGAAGGGCTGATGCCACGCTGGGTGCCTGACCGGGCCTTCTCCCGGAGCAAAGACTCCAAGGCATTCCGCCAGATGGTGAGGGCCCACAGCACCAGGACCTGGGCCTCACTTTTTTGTCTCCCCGGCTCTCTGTCCCCTGCCTTCGTCTGCCTTCCTTGTGGCTGCCATTTCCATGTATGATTTTTGTTACTGAAGGGATGATTTCATTCCAAGGATCCCAAATCCCCCAAAGTATACGGGAGAAACCCTCAGCACAATTTTGGGGATGGGGAAGCAGGGCAGATGGCCTTCTTCTCACTGCACACTCTATCTCTTTCTCCAGGGCATTGATGATTCCAGCAAAGACAAGTAAGTCAGGCTACTGAGGCAGGAGGAGGAGGAGGGAAGGCAACTGCATCTGGGACAGGGTTGTGGGGAGCAGAGGTTCCATTTCCCCTGGACTTCATGTCTGGGAGCAAAGTGCCACATACCTGTTTATACTCCCTCTTCTGCGTGCTGCCCATGCCCTTCCCTTCTCATTGCCTCTCACGTGGCTATACTCATGCACCTGGTGAAGCCATGTCCCCTGCCCTCAGCCGGGGTGCCCAAGATGCCCTGAACCCTGAGGATGAAGTAGACGAGTTCCTGGGCCGTGCCATCGATGCCCGCAGCATTGATCAGCTGCGCAAGGACCATGTGCGCCGGTTCCTACTCACCTTTCAGAGAGAGGATCTTGAAAAGAAGGTTTGGGGGATGCCAGGGCAGACAAACGAGGGTTGGGGGAGGAAGGGAGGTCCAGGCAGGGAAATCTGAGCACAGGTAAGAGAACAGGAAGAGGTTTCTGGGGAATGGGAAGGTGACCACAGAGTGCAGGGGTGATTCCTATCAATTGGGCCAACTGCCTCTCCCCCTTGAGGCCTCTGGTAGTGTGCTGCCTCCCCAGGGCAGAGCCCAGCACCAGCTCAGCCTCCTTTCCCTCAGTACTCAAGGAAGGTGGATCCCCGCTTCGGAGCCTACGTGGCCTGTGCCCTGTTGGTCTTCTGCTTCATCTGCTTCATCCAGCTCCTCGTCTTCCCACAGTGAGAGCCCTGCCCTTCCTCACTCAGCCTCCCTTCCCTTCAGCACTTCCCAGAACCTTCCTAAACACCCATGAGCCCACCATCCCTGCAGCTTGCACCCTACCCGTCCTGGGGAGTGGGATAGGGACACCTAGATCTTCCAGAGTTAACGATTTCCTGGGCCCTCTTCTGCCCCAGCTCAACACTGATGCTTGGAATCTATACCGGGATCTTTCTGCTGCTGTTGATCACCATGCTGACCTGTGCCGTGTACTCCTGTGGCTCCGTGCGTAGGGGGCTTTCCAGGGCTGGTGCTGGAGGGCGGGCTGGGCCAGGGGTGGTCACATGGGGAGAGGGAGAAGAAGGCTGTGCCTCTCTTATTGCGCCGTGGGTGGCCTTACTCCTGGTTGATACAGCCTCTGACTCTCATCTCTTGCTACCCACAGCTGTTCCCTAAGGGCCTGCAACATCTATCACGTAGCATTGTGCGCTCTCGGGCACACAGCACCGCTGTTGGCATCTTTTCAGTCCTGCTTGTGTTCACCTCCGCCATTGCTAACATGGTAAGGGTCCACCCCTCCTGTGCCCAGGCACTGCTCTGGGCACTGGAGTACAGAGGAATAAGGCACATTTCCTGCTCTTGAAGCCCGTTCTCCCACGTCTTGTCATCCCTTATTGAGAACTTGGGCCTCTGGGGTATAAAGTACCTGGGCATGGTCCTCATAACCCCTGCCCTCCTTGGTTACTCTGATATGCCTCCCCCTACTTTTGCAGTTCACCTGTAACCACACCTCCATACGGACCTGCGCAGCCAGGATGCTGAATTTAACACCTGCTGACATCACTGTCTGCCACCTGCAGCAGCTCAATTACTCTCTGGGCCTGGATGCTCCCCTGTGTGAGGGCACCGTACCCACCTGCAGCTTCCCCGAGGTGTCCAAGCAGTGCTCAGGCGGGGTGGGGGGGCATCCTGATCAACACCAGTTATTGACCCCTCTGTGCCAGGCCTGGTGATGGGCACTGGGGACCTCACCAGGATCTCACCAGAGTCGCCAACTCTAGGAGCAGCCAAGGGTCCTGGTGTGCTGTAGGGGCTGGCTGTGGAGGGTGAAGGTGGTTTGGGTGTGAGGTTGTGAAGGGGAGTTTTGGTCAGGCAGGGGAGTATAGGGCTCTCTCTGCATTGGGGTGCCTTGGCCTCTGCCTTCACCAACACCACTTTGCCATTGCCTCTAGTACTTCGTCGGGAACATGCTGCTGAGTCTGTTGGCCAGCTCTGTCTTCCTGCACATCAGTAGCATCGGAAAGTTGGCCATGATCTTTGTTTTGGGGCTCATCTATTTGGTGCTGCTTCTCCTGGGCCCCCCAGCCACCATCTTTGACAACTATGACCTACTGCTTGGTGTCCATGGCTTGTGAGTTTGTCGTCAGGCCCTTTTGTCCCCTAGAAGCCTCCCTGACCTTGCTGGGTCACTGTGAGCCTCTCTAGTGTCCAGGCCCCTTATGCTCTTGTAATGTCACCACTCACCCCTCACATGGGGGGAAAGGAGGCAGTGCGGGAGCTCTCAGCATATGATGCCAAACGGTCACCTAAAGAAAACCCCAGTCCTTGGAAATCCCTGTGTCTTTAGGCTAGATATTAAAAAAAAA
>NW_006439717.1:1533530-1559238 GCF_000325575.1 Pteropus alecto
GCCCTGTGTTTTTAGGCTAAATATTAAAAAAAAAAAAAAAAAAAAAAAAAAAAAATCCATCTTGAATTCATGTGGTACTTTCATATCCACTCTTGTAGTTTCACATAGCTGCTTGGTGGCAGAGCCCTGGCTAGGAACCAAAACCTCTGACTCCTACTTGAGGGCTTTGCCTGCGACACTGCACTGGCTCTTCTGTTATAAAACCCCATCCCTTGTGATATGTGGCCATAGCTTAGTGAAGCTGAAAAAGCCTCTGGAGTGCCCTGGGTCTGAATCCCCGCTTTGGCACTCATTAACTGTGTGACTTTGAACAGGTGAGTTTTCTCTGAGCCTCAATTTCCTCATTTCTAAAATGATAATGCCACCTATATGACAAGATAATTGTAAAGATGATGGTAGCTAATATTTGTTGAAGGCTTACCACATGCCCAGGCACTGTGCTAAGCCTTTTTACGTGCATGATTTAGATCTGATCCCTCTTTTATTGATGAGGGAATTGAGGCTTAAAAGAGTTAAGCAACTTGTTCCAGGTCACATAGCTGGTAAGTAGAGGAGCCAAGAGTGGCACCTCTGCTTTTAATGAGTTAATATAAGCAAAAGCCCTAGCCCAATATCTGATTTATGGTATGTGCTCAGTAAGTGCAGCTTCTGTCACCCCTTCCATCCCCCGACTCAGCAACCCAGGATGAACCGATAACTTTGTCTCTTGTGTCTTCCTGCCAGGGCTTCTTCTAATGAGACTTTTGATGGGCTGGACTGGTGAGTGAGGGCTCTGAGGCAGTGAAAGGTAGGGCAGCCAGATGCCTCCTTCAGACACTGAGCATGCTTCTGCTTACCTTCAGCCCAGCTGCAGGGAGGGTGGCACTCAAATATATGACCCCCGTGATTCTGCTGGTGTTTGCCCTGGCCCTGTATCTGCATGCTCAGCAGGTGGAATCGACTGCCCGCCTGGACTTCCTCTGGAAACTGCAGGTGACTGGGTGGGCAAGGGAGGGGGAGGATTTTGAGGACAGAGTCTGGGCCAATCTAGAAATGCATTTTGTTAGTTGGCCAGGGCTCAGGCTCCCCAAGCCCACCCTGGCTCCATGCTTTCTCTGTGTCCATCCCCTGTCCCTTTCCCCGTCACCCTTTGCCTATTCTTTAGGCCTCATCTGTCCATGACTTTCTTCTACGTGGTTCCCTCTGATGCCCATCTCCCGGCGTTGGCCACTGCAACCACCCCTTGTGAATGTTGGGCAGTGGGTGATGGGTGTGGTGTCCACAGGCAACAGGGGAGAAGGAGGAGATGGAGGAGCTCCAGGCATACAACCGGCGGCTGTTGCATAACATTCTGCCCAAGGATGTAGCTGCCCACTTCCTGGCCCGGGAGCGCCGGAACGACGAGCTCTACTATCAGTCGTGTGAGTGTGTGGCTGTCATGTTTGCCTCCATTGCCAACTTCTCTGAGTTCTACGTGGAGCTGGAGGCAAATAATGAGGGTGTGGAGTGCCTGCGGCTGCTCAACGAGATTATCGCTGATTTTGATGAGGTACTTGTCCAGTCAGCTGGTGCTGGCAGAGAGTGGGGAGAACTTTGGCTGAGAAGGACAGGATTGGAGGGCATGGGTGGTTCTGGGAGGAGGGAGGGAAATTTGATGAGACCCAGAGATGTCAGGGGCAGGGGTAAGAGTAGGTACAGTGGAGGCAGGATGGGGACTCATGAAGGCGTTAGAAGAAAGAAGTGAGTCCCAGTGGGACAGGGTCGTCATTCTTGGGGAGCAAAGGAAGACAAGAAGATCTGGAACAGGATAGGTACCAGGTAGATAGATGTCATTGAAGAAGAAAGCAGTAGTCTGTGAACAGAGCCCCATGAGGCCAAGTAAGCAAGATGGTCCCCTGAATAGAGGAAATGGAAGCGAAATGTGAGGAAGTGTCCTGAAGATCAGGTCAGGAGTGGGCCCTTCACTGTTCTGGGTGGGGTGGGGTGGAGTCAGGGGTGGATTCTTTACTACGGGACTAAGTTTCCGAAAAAGCGAGCATTGCAATAATTGATGCCTGATATCCTGCGGTTCTGGGTTCTGTAAGTGGGCTATTCCTTTGACCTGAAGCTTTATGCTCAAGACCTGGCCTGGGTTCTGAGGGCTGCCTGGTGAAGGAGGCCTGTTTCCCTGGCTCCTTGGTCCTGCACTGAGAGCAGCAGCTGGAAGTGGGTCTTGCTCTTCCAGAGGAGGGGAGCTGTTGAGACAGGGCAGTGAGAGAGTGGGCCAAGGCATGGCAAGGAATGGGCCCTGGGGCAGAGCTGGGTTTGGCTTCTTTGCCTTGACAGCTGGGTCCCCCTGTGCTGTCTAGATCATCAGTGAGGAGCGGTTCCGGCAGCTGGAGAAGATCAAGACGATTGGTAGCACCTACATGGCTGCCTCTGGGCTGAACGCCAGCACCTATGATCAGGTGGGCCGCTCCCACATCACCGCCCTTGCCGACTATGCCATGCGGCTCATGGAGCAGATGAAGCACATCAATGAGCACTCCTTCAACAATTTCCAGATGAAGATCGGTGAGAGGACCTTGCTGCCTGGCTGGTTTTCCAAGGGCTGTTTCTGGGGGAAGCTGAGGGAGCAGGCGAGACGGCATCACAGATTCCCCAACAGGACTCGTGTAGGATTTCCTTTTCTCCCTACTCCCATGTTGTCTGGTATGAAGGACAGAGATCACTTATTGAGAACCAGCTATGTGCTAGGCACTGTCTTAGACTTTTGTGAGCACATTTTAATCCTCACATTATTATCCCCTTTTACAGATAAAGAGACTGACTCTCAGAGAGATTTAATAACTTGGCCGCCCAGAACAGAGATTTAATAACAACTAGTAAGTGGCTGAATTGGGATTCAAAACCAGGTTCAGGTAAACTCCAGTACCTGTGCCCTTATCTATGGCCAGTCTAATAAGAGGCAGTTCTTCTCAGATGAACTGAGGATGGGAGTGATAGCATGGATTCTGGAGTCAGGACTCTCTGGTTTGAATTCTGGATGTTCCACTTACTGGCTTATTTAGCAAGTCATCTAACTTCTCTAAGCTTCACTTGCCTTATCTGTAAATGGGGATAATGATACCCAACTTTTAGGGCTGTTGAGAGGATGAAATACTAATGGAATACTTACCAGAGGAGTTGGCACGGAGTGTGCATTCAGTAGATTAGCGACGTATTAGTTACAGCATAGCTGTCTTGACTCAGGGGAGCCCCTCAGCTAAAAGGCCCAGATTTCTAATTCTCTACAACCAGGACACTTGTCCCTTTGCCACTTCTAAAGGTTCCAGGAGGTGGGATGACTCCCTGGGCTGACCCTGGAACAGCCACTTGTCTCAGTGTCTTGCTGCTCTCCCCACCACAGGACTGAACATGGGCCCAGTTGTGGCAGGTGTCATTGGGGCTCGGAAGCCACAGTATGACATCTGGGGGAACACAGTGAATGTCTCTAGCCGTATGGACAGCACAGGGGTCCCTGACAGAATCCAGGTGAGGGGAATGTGAGCAGAGGCTGGGAGGGGTATGGACCCAGAGGGCTTCTGCAGGTCTCTCTCTGCAGTTGCTAGGACAGGGGTAGGGTGGCAGTGTGCTGTGGTTGGTGGGGTGGGGATTGGGGGAGGGAAGCTAGCATGATGAGAGGACCCCTGGGCCCCTGCAAATGTAGCAGGAAGGATCCCAGGCTAAGCAATCTCCCCTCCTACCCCCCAGGTGACCACTGACCTGTACCAGGTTCTGGCTGCCAAGGGCTACCAGCTGGAGTGTCGAGGAGTGGTCAAAGTGAAGGGCAAGGGGGAGATGACCACCTACTTCCTCAATGGGGGCCCCAGCAGTTAGCAGTTACAAATTCAGCTGAAGGGACCAAGGTGGGCATTTGAGTGGACTCTGTACTCGCTGGGTGGAGCTGTGGCAGGGGACACTGAGCCTTCAGACCCTGCTTACCACAAAAGGGAACACCCCAGCAGACCGTGCTTGGACCATGCTCGTCTGCCCTCAGGCTGGAGAATGAGGGGATGCCAAGAGGAATTTGCAAGTGACTTTCTTTTTATATTGGGGCAGGACTGTTCCCTCTCCTTTCCTCCAGCTTTTGGGAGCAGGGGAGGAGGCTGCAGCAGAGGCAGTGGGAATCCTCCTGCCTGGGAGGTGAAAATGGCAGCTTGCCATGCCTGCCCTTTCCCTGTCTGGGCAACAGGCTCAGGGCTAGGCTTTTCCTTTCCCCTTTTCCTGGGAGTATTTCATACAAAGACTGGCAGGCATGAGGAGTGCCTATTCCATGCTTGCCTTTGCTATGCCTGCATCCCCAGCATGGTTCTGGGGATCCCCCACCCTAGCCAGGTCTCCCTCCTAGGCACAGGGCATAGGAGGGATATGCCCTGGGGACCTAGTTCTGTCCATATTTCAGGGGAATGTTTCCATTTGCCAAATCCTAGTCCCATGATCTGTCCCCAAAGGGGAACAAAGGGACTTCTGACAGCTCAGATTTAGCCCTAGTTCCTGCAAAGTTCCAGGGAAAGGGGCGTCTGGCCTCACTGGTACTGTGAAAATGCCCAGCCAGAGAGCAAACCTTTGTGTGGGGATGTCAGATCAGGAGCTGGAAGTTCACCTGCAGGTGCCAAAGAGAACGGGCCGGCCAGGGAGTGGGATGGGGCCAGACTCTGATCTGAGGGCCCCAATGGGCAGGATCAGGTCACTCTGCCCCAGTGTTCTTTTGCTGTCTGCTGGCAAGGGGGCACACAGCATCTCTACACCTTCTGTTGCCAAATTAGAAAAGGGCCAGGGTATGGAGGAAGATAACTCTGATCCCAAACCTGTCCTCCCAAACCTCTGGCACTGGGGAGGGCCTGTGTGTCTGTGTAATGTGCGTGCATGTTGGTCTTCATTTGCATGTCTTTTCCAGGGCCGTGTGTGTCCTTGTGCTTCTGCTCCTCAGCTCTCCACTCTGGGCTGCCTCTCTCCCGTGGTCCTCTATCTTCTGGGAATAAGGCAGGATTCCGTTTCAAGGATGGGGAGGGATGCTCAGGTTGCACAGGAGTGGAGTAGGGTGTAGTAACAAGAGGAGGGGGGCCCTGGGGAGAGGTGTCCTTTTGTGCCAAATCCCTAAGTGCCATTTGGGGGCCACGTGTGCAGCATGACTGTCCTCCTGCCTGGGGCAGGGACCAAGCCTGAACTGTCTGGGATTTGGTGGTCAGAGGCTCAGGAATTTCCAGGATTCCCCAGCTGGTATCCTGGGACGTGGTATGCTTTGGGACTGGGGTAACACGGGATCCCTCTGAGGACCCAGATACTGGTACTAGAGGATGGGGCAGGGGAACCTGAAACTTCGCCTTCCCAAGCCTTCAGCCTGAGTTTAGCATGTTCCTGGCACCCCAGTCCCTGTGAAGCCTACAGGGGTTGGCAGGGGGGTTAGGAGGCTAGATTTCCTTCCTACCCCTGCCTTCCTTTTATCTTTTTCTTGCAACTTCCTTGCCTCTGGCCTGAATTAGTTGGTGTCTTGGTTTCTCTGCCTGTACCTATTTAAGCCAGAGGCATTAGCTTGAATTTTGCTTGAAGACTGCTTCGTCTTGGAGGCGATCAGAGAGGCTGAGGAGAGACCCAGAAGTGCTGAGTTTGGAAGTAGAAGGGGCAAGTGATGATATCTTGTCCTTCTTCATGCCCTTTCTGACTCTAGTAGAGGCCTGGTTTCTGGCTCAAACTGCCTGCCTTTGGGGCTCTTCATGCATCAATCAAATGGGCCCTCAGGTACTTACTTCATTAGCCAAGGCAGGAGGAGGGGAAGACTAGTTGGTCCAGACAGGAAATCAGCTCTCCTCCCCGCAGCCATATCCTTGGATAGGAAGGGACTGCTTGGAGCCATGGGGTATGGGTGAGGATACAAAGAGACTAGGATGAGAAGACTTCAGTTTTGGGTGATTTGTCTCTGCTTCTTGCCAGGCGGGAAGGGCCTGTCCATACCTTGGCTCCCCTACCACAGTGCCAGCCATGGCCTTCCTCCAGGCTACCATTGTCCCCTCCTCACCAGTTGGCGGGGGAGTCAGTGGATGGGAGGTCCATGGACTTCGGTTTTTATAATGTAACCACTGTGGGGGGGAGGGTGATGTATCATGTATTTCAGTGAAATATTTAATATATTTAAATATCAATAAAATCAAACTCTTTGTAAAACTCCTTGTTCTCTGCAGCTGTTCTGGGCCCGGGGTTAAGTGAGAAGTGGCAGAGCCTGGTGTAGGAGGCAGCCTCTCTCATCTGCACCCTCCTGCCCAAGAGAGGTGGGCCTCCTGCCCAAGAGAGGTGGGCCTCTCTCATCTGCGATCTGGTTTTCTCCCTGCTAAGGAGAAGCTGCAGTGTCTTCAGAGAGCATGACTACTCCAGGCCCTTCAGCATCATGAGGAATAGTGGTGTATACCCAGATCTGTTACTCTGACTCCTTCCGCATATGAGGTCAGGACCCCTGTGGTTGTCTTTCCAGTGCCCTGCTGGTCCCTTCCAAACCAAACACCATAACGTTCTAGCTTCTGGGAGAATCTCTCACATACCTGATCTCATAGGAGTGTGGGCTTTGGGATTATTTCCATCCCTCTCCTTTCAGTGCACACAAGTGACTTCTAGTCCAATCTGTTTACTCTGCTTCCTCAATCCCCTCCTCCCATTAGTCATCCATCAGAACCAGGATACCTTCCTCTTTTCCCTTCTTTGCCCTCCTTCCAGTCCATCTTGTCCTTTTGCAAACACATCCTGCTCAATACAGACTGAAGTTTCTGTCATTGAGAATAGAGTGATCCATAAATCTGGAAAAGAAAGGGTCTCTGATTCAGCCAGGCCAGGCTGGAGTGAGTGAGTGAGTGAGTGAGTGTGTGTGTGTCTCTGCATGTGTCCTAAAATGTAGCTCCCAGGACTGCCTCAGAGCAGAATGGGCTGTGGTAGTGATGAAGTAGGGCTACTGCCAATGGATGGTGGCTGGAGGGGCAGGGAGGCAGCAATGAGGGGAGGAGAAACTCCCCAGACTCCCACAGGAATACTATAGACACTTGTCTTAATGCCTGCTCAGAAGTCATATCCATAAGGCGAAACATAAGACAGACAAATCTTTAACTCTGAATGCCACCACTGCCCAGATTCTGGGGCCAGCTTAGCTTCCCCTGGTAAGACCCAAATCCCTTCTATTCCCTGAGTGGAGATGCAACAGTTTCTAAGGATTTAAGTGAGGGGAGGGAGTATTCTCCGTGGTCTCCCCGCCTTACTCCTCCCAGCCTAACCTGGTCATTGGGCTTTTGATGAGGCAGTGGCGAGGGCCCCGGATCCATGGCATGGTTTCCTCTGGGCGCACTCCTGGATCGTGGGACCTCCAGAAGCTGAAGTTCTGAGCATCAGTCAAGGGGACTCGGAAGACCTGATTGGGGACTAAATGGTTTGGGGAAGGGCAGGTTATCCAATTTCTTTTTCTCTGCTCCCTTTTCTGCCTCAGGGCAGCACAAGCCAAGCCTAGCCTAGCAACTACGCCTGACCAGGTGCTGAGAAGTCCTGGGAATTTGGTCACCACACCCAGTTTTACTTCCGGATTCCAGCATTTCACACCCTTCATGGTCAGTTGAATCAGTCTTCGTTCTTCCTGCTGCTACTAAGCCCATCTCTATGAGAGCTTTCCTTGCGTGCTAAGATAGAGGAAAAACAAGTGGATAACCTACTGGGGAAATGTGCAAGATGGGTCCACGGGTTTATTTTTTTTTTCTAGGCTTAATCATCTTCATTCCCTTCCCTCTTCTCTGAAGTAACTCTTTCCTGTGTTCATTCCAGGTACTTCTCTGAAACTTAGCAATGATACCACCTCATGTTTACCTACTGCTAATGATATCATTTATCAAGTGCCCATCATGTTCTAGATGTTATATTAGGTGTTCTTCAAAATTTGAAATAATGTCAGACCTCTTTAGATTTTTTTTTTGTATTTTCACTATCTATTTGGATAAATCGAATCATACCAGTATGTAAAATTTGTATATTTTTAAAACTTAGAATTATAGCCTCATATTCTGGTTTATAGTCTTTATAATCATTATTGTAAAAAAAAAAAATCCCTAATATACCATTGAGTAGACATTACATTTTGACTTAGTTGTTTTCCTATTATTGATAATAAGCTTTTTAAAAGTCTTGCTAATAGAAATAACTCTTAGATACTTCATACATATGTCTTTTTTTAAAATTTCTGAAAGCATTTTAGTTTTTTAAATTGAACTTTCATTTTGAGATAATTATAGATTCACAAACAGTTGTAAGAAAAGATACACAGAGAACCTGTGTACTTTTCATCCATTTCCCCCAACAGTAACATCCTGCAAAACTATAGTACCATTACAACTATGATATTAACATTGATATAGAAGTTCCATCACTATGAGATCCTGGAGTTGCCCTTTATAGCCAGCCACACCTTCCGCCCCCAACCTGCCCTTGGTAATTAATCTTCATTTCCATAATTATGTCATTTTAAGAATGTTATATAAATGGCATCATACAGTATGCGATCGTTTTGAGACTGACTTTCTTTACATAGCATAATGCCCTGGAAATTCCTACAAGCTATTGTGTGTATCAGTGGTTTGTACTAGATGCTTTTAAAATGTACATTTTCTCTAACCTTCACACAATGCTAGAGTATTCCCATTTTCAGATGGTTTGGAGAGGTTAAGTGGTTAAAGGAACCTGTCCAAGGTCACAACTTGTTTGGAGTTTAAACTCAGTTCAAATTCCAAAGCTAGTGCTCAGTCTACCACTCCTTACAGCATAGCATATAATAATACAGATACTTTTATAAACTCTTGTTTTTGGTTTGATTCTCACAGCAATTCTGTAAGATTGATAGAGTAGGCATTTTCTGTTTCTTGTTTTGTTTTCTAATGAATGAGGAGGGAGGTTAATAAAGGTTAAGTGACTACTCAAGGTGAGACATTTAAACGAGGGAGAATTGGGACTCAAACCTGGATCTCCTGCTTCCAAGTCTGATTCAATTTTTACTTTATCTTGCTCATTCCACCATTCAGGTCTACTTTCTCCCTGGTCTTCTCAATCTCTCTTCTTGACTTTTTTTTCCCTCCAGCCCTATAACCATGCCCTAGCTCATCTCAGACATTCTTTAGGAACTCAGATATATCTACTCTGCCCCTAGCATGGTGCCCACTCCAAGATACTTACATGTCTTTAACAAGACCTTTTGTACAGCTTCATGGTACCTCGTATGGCTATTCTGGTGCACAGAATAATTCTCATCTTCTGAGGTAATCGGAGGAAGTCTAGTGGGCAACAGTTCCTTCTGGTCTGAAATAAGAGCAGACTTGCTGAGTACTTGATGAATGGGACTGTTTGATTCTCTGAGTGGAGTTTCTAGTCTCCATGCCAACCAGGCACATAGCAGGGATCTCTCCTAGCCACTCACACATCTGATTAGCGAATCTTGGGATCCTAGGAGTTAAATCATAGTGCCTGTGACAGGGGTGGAAGGGAGAAACCAGGGATCATGAGACCTCCTTCACAACTCTTTCTCTTCCCCGACCCTGGTTTTGAGTGGCTTCCTGCTGGAATCAAGATCTTGACAGATACTTAGGATTAGTGCTGGTGAAAAGGGCACCTTATCTGGATGGACACTCCTTTCCTAAGATTTGCATATTTGCAGAGCTTTAATTGGTGAAATAGCTTTAATTGGTGAAATTGGTTAATAGGTGGAAGTTATGTTTAAGCTAAGTCTTGGAGGATAAGAAGTTGTTAGTGGGACATGGTAGCATCAAGAACATTTCAGACAGCAGGATAGCAAGTGTTAGAAACATTAGTGAGGTCTCAGAGCTTGCTATTGATTTAGAGGCTGATTAGTGCTGGTAAAGTGGAGAGGGACAGGGGATGTGGCTAATGTAGAGTAGAGTAGGGTAGGGTAGGGTAGGGTGGGTAGGGCAGATTAGTATAATGTAGACCTAATGTTCTTTTGAGGGTTTGGGAATCCCCTCTGAGGTAAAACCTATATATATCACTAGGCTGAAAAGACCAGATCTTCCTTACCCAGTGGCGTGGTCTGAATGTTTGTGTCTTCCCCAAAATTTATATGTTGAAAACTTAATGCCCAAAGTGATGGTATTTGGAGGTGGGGCCTTTGGGAGGTGATTAGGTCATGAGAGCAGAGCCCCATGAATGGCATGAGTGCCCTTATAAAAGAGGCCTGAGAGAGCTCCCTTGCCCCTTCCGCCATATGAGGACACAAAGAGAAGCCTTTGACCTGGAAGAGGGCCCTCACCCGTCCATGCTGGCACCCTGCTCTTGGACTTCAGCCTCCAGAACTGTGAGAAATAAATTTCTGTTGTTTATAAGCCACACAGTCTATGGTATTTTGTTATAGCAGCCTGAACAGATTAAGATACTCAGTCTCTCTCGCAGCTAAGACATGGGCAAAGAGTTTTGGCTAGGCCAATCAAATATATCTGTTCCAGCTTTTGAATCAAAGATGAGGTTGCAAAAAAGCAGGGACATGTAAAGTCTTTTTCTGTTGATGGGAAGTTGTAGCAGTGAAGCTGCACTTGTCTCTAGCAGCAGTATCCAGGGCCCAGCATCCTTGGTGCCAGCAGTGCCTACCATGGCATTCAATACTGTAGTTTCTATGTCTAACCAGGTCTGCGGCATGATTTTGAACATCATTTCTGGTTACTATCCACCAAGCTTGGTTCTGTTTCCTCTACAGCTTTCCCGTGCTTCCCTATATTTTAAAAAACTGTTGTAAAATTGACATATAACAAGTTTTACATATTTAATATATATAACTTAATGAGTTTGGAGATGAGTACACACCTGTGAAACCAGCACTACAATCTATTCCATAAACATATTCATCCCTTCCAAAGATTTCCTACCACCTTCATTAATTATTATTTTTTGATAAGAACATTCAACATAAGATTTAACCTCTTAGCAAAATGTTAGTATATAATGCAGTATTAACTATAGGCTCTATGCTGTACAGTTGATCTCCAGGACCTACTCATCTTGTGTAACTGAAACTTGTACCCTTTGACTACTACCTCCCCAGTTCCTCCTCCCCCAGCCTGTGGCAACCACCATTTTATTCTTTGCTACTATGAGTTTGATTATTTTAGATTCCTCATATAAGTGGTATCATGTATTATTTGTTCTGTGCCTGGCTTATTTCACTTAGCATAATGTCTTCCAGTTTCATCCATGTTGTTGCAAATGACAGGATTTCCTTTTTTTTTTTAAGGCTAATATTCCTCTGTATACATATCCCACATTTCCTTTATCCATTCATGCATTATAGGTATTTATGTTGCTTCCATATCTTGGCTGTTGTGAATAATGCTGCAATGAACATGGGAGTGCAGATATCAATTTAAGATCCTGATTTCAATTCTTTTGGGTATATACCCAGAAATGGAATTGCTGAATCATATGGTAGTTTTTTTTTATTTTTTTATTTTTGAAGGAACTTCCATACTGTTTTCCATAGTGGCTGCCCCAATTTACATTCCCACCAACAGTGTACAAGAGTTCCCTTTTCCTCCACATTTTCACCAACACATGTTATCTTTTATTTTCTTTGATAATAGCCACTTTAACATGTGTGAAGTGGTATCTCACTGTGGTTTTAATTTGCATTTCCTTGATGATTAGTTGAGCATCTCTTCATATGCCTGTTGGCCATTGTGTATCTTTTTCTTTTTTTTTTTTAAATGTCTGATCTTATTTGTTACTCTTATAAAAATCTCATTTTTAACTGGACTCAGACTTAGAGGTAGAAGCTCTCAGAGAGGATAGCCTACCTCTTTTGGCAATCTGCTCCTGGAGTTTTCCTTTGGCCTCTTTCATTCTTTTGGCCAAAAATTTAACATATTCTGTGGCTTTTTTCTTATTTTCCTTAGTCTGCTGTCTCTTCAGAGCACTACACTGAGGTTTGTGTTGCAGGGCATGTGGAGTAAAAAGACACTGAATCTTGGATGCTTTGGCCCTAGGTTTCTTACTGTCTTTGGGAGGCTTTCTCACAACATATTGGCAGACATCTTTCTTAGAGAGATCAAAGTTTGCACATTCTGCTAGCTCTTTTGGGCCCTAGGTGACATGGCACAGTAGTATCAGTGAGACCAGGAATATCTTTCTTCCCTTTTTTTACAGTGACCAAGTTGAGAACACTCATATTGGCATCCACAATGCAACCTCAAACAGATTTGCCCTTTCTTTCTCTAGTCCTCCTTGGTCTATAACAGGAATACCCCTTACTGTTGGGCCATAAATTGGGAGTTGCAGGACACAGCCATGGGTCAAGACACCTTGCTTCATGGAGAAACCTCCTTTGTCATTCCCACCACTGATTCAAACTGCAAAACCTTTCCATTCTTCACCGAGTGTCAGCAGCAATTTCTGTGGCCATATGCTTCTCCTAAAAGGTATGAAGTTTGCGTTCATCATCCACTTCAATGAGTTTCTGGCAGCCAGTGGCTGGGGAAGAGATGTTCAGTTTCATCTTGAGACAGCTAACCACCTATGAGGTGCCCTGAGAAAGAGCTTGTGTGCCTTTTTTGGGGAAATGTCTTTTCAGTTCCTTTGCCTATTTTTAAATCAGATTTTCTTTCTTTTTGCTATTGTGATATGAGAGTTTCTTATATATTGTGAATATCAAACCTTTATCAAATATGTGGTTTGCAAATATTTTCTCCCATCTGTAGGTTTTTTCATTTTGTTTCATTTGCTATGCAGAAGCTTTTTAGTTTGATGTAATCCCACCAATATTCTTTCAATAAATTCATGTTCTGCTTAAATAGGATTTGGCTTGCACCTTTGAATCCTGAGCTATCAGGAACTGGATGAAAGTTGGCTATTCCTTCTGGAAATTGTTTGTTGAGATCACTGTCTCACCTCTGGTAGAGAGTGAGGTTGCCACTTTTCTTCTGGAGTTCTTCCAAGGCTCCTGCTTTTCTCTTTCTTCCTGGCGTGGCCCCACTCATTTATCATCTCTGTCCCTCCTCCCTCCCTTTTTCACTCCAACAGAAATCTTTAATATTCCCTGAGATGACATCACTAGAGTGGGGGCACTGTTTGAATCTCCTCCTTCTACAGACAGTTGAGGATTTGGAGGCGGGGGCGGAGTACAGAGTTCTAGAGGCCTGGACTGAACCAGGGGACTGATCTGTACTTCATCACAGGTTACAGCAATGAGAAGATCTAGTTTCCAGAAGCAGTGTCATTTGAGTTTGGTCATTTGATTTGGGACAAGTAGTGGATGGCGGGATGTTCATGGCCAAGTAGATGCAGGCTGAAGAGAAAGAGCAGGAGCACATTTCTAGTGGACAATGGGATCTGGACTGTGAGTTAATTATTGCTTAATTACAGGTGACAGTGGGAGCTCTTTATCTGGCCCTTAGGCTTCAGACTGATTGTCCTTAAGGGTACAGCCAGATGATCTTTTCTATTATCTCAGTTTCCAAGTAGTAGGTTTCCAGGTTTCCAGGTTCCCATATGGATGGTTACTGTGTGCTTGGAGGTGTGCTGGACAGTATCACTTGGACACCTTCCTCATGAACCAAACACCAGTTGGTATGCTCTTCACATCAGTTTTTGGCAAGCTGGAAGGTATTTTTGGTAACCGTAGCTTCCCTAAGCAACCAGGTTTGAAAGCCACCTGGGCAAGGCTGGTGAGGGGTAAGAGTCATGCCACAGCCTCTGTGAAAGGGCATGTTTGGGGTGGAGGAATGCAGTGAGCTCCTTGTAAGCAAATACCACTGTGGCAAAGTAGTAGAATCCATCATTTTGTTGGTAGATGGTGTAACAGAGGTATACTGCATGGTATAGCAGTTAATACCATGTTCCATATGGTTTTGAGAGGTATATAGCTATGAAGAGCCCTGGACAGCTTCTTCTAGAATTGGGCCATAAATTGGAAATTGCTATAATTACATTTAATGCTTTGGATAGACCATGGACGATATCTGGGGTGGTGCAGAAGTACTTGGGTGGCTCTTTCACTTATCCAAATTAATGTTGCAGATTTCTCAATGTTAAAGGCTTCCCAGGGCGACTGTGGTCATCACAAAGTCTTATTTATCCACTACTTTGCTGGGGCTGATAGGCCACAATATTTTCAGGTTGAAGAATTTTCAGAATGTGTGTGCTTCAGTGGCTCCCAGAATTCTGACTTCCACGTTAGAATACTTGGCTGTCTGTTCTAAATGCTTAATATGGAGTGGTAATAATACCTAATGCACATTACTTACAGTTGTCTTGAACTTGGTGTCTCTGCTTGCAGAGTAATACTGCTTTAACTAGAAAATCATACAAGATCAGCTTGAGAGAAATGTTATGGTATCATACATAAGAAATGACTCTAATCCAGCAGGTGATATCCAATGCTGGACATTAATCCCTTGAAGTTGGCTAGGGCATTAAGATGGATTGAAATTGGCTGATGTGCATTTGGAAGGCTGTCTTGCACTTATTGTCTTCTCTAATACAAGGAAACTCCCAGTGCTTTGGGAGGAAGTGGACAGGAGCTTGAGTCCAGGGGACCAGACCAATCCTCAGGGCACATATCAGATATATGGGAGTTCCTTTGCTTCCATGTCCAAAAATACCTTCCTCAAAGTGGTGCACTTGTTCAGGATCCCGAACACAGGGGAAATAGATGGGGATGAGATAAGAGGTTGCAGACTGCTGACGTAAAATGGACTACGTGGATCTTCTAGAGACAATAATAAAAAGAGCTAATACTTAGTGAATGTGCATGGCCGGCACAACTAGAAAAGGTAGGTACTATTATCTTGTTTTACAAATGGGGAAACAGAGGCCCAGAGAAGTTTAGTAACTTTCCTAAGGTCACATAATTAGCATATGGCAGAGACATGAGTTTAACCTAAGCTGTTTGGCTGATGCTCTTGACCACCACACCAAACTAGCTCTTGAAATAATCTAACTGGAACATCCAGGGAAGACCAAGGACTAAGAGAAAACATGGACTCATAGAAGTAGCCTCTTGATGGGCTCCCTTGTGTACAGCTCAGTGGGGGTCCTGTCAAGGGTGTCTGCTCACCTTAGAGCCGACCTGAGTTGGGTGGGGGACATATCATTACTCTAATCCAGAGACAGAACCCTGTCTCCCTGAGCTCTACTGAAATGTGGACTATCATTTCCTGTGGCTAGCATCAGGGGAGCAGAGAGGACTGGAATCTGGTGACCACTCTGCAGTGGACTGGACCAGTCCCAGTGGGGAAAGGCTAAGCCCCTGTGGGGAAAGAGACCTGTCTGCAGTATAGTCACTCACCTTGGAGGTGCCTACTCCCTAGGCTTTGGCAGATCATAGCTATGAGTAGCTTGAGTACCTTCTCCCCTCTAGTTTCAGGATAAGAGATGGTGGTCTGCAGCACCTATAAGATGTATGGGTTGTTTCTAAGATACATTTCTATAACTACAGGTCTATCCATTTGGAAAGGCAGAGGGGCTCAGAGGCTTGGGCCAATTCATTAAAAAACCTGCTGGGGTTTGAAAAGCCAGAACGACAGTGCCCTCTGCTGGAGTCTAAGAATGGCATCCCCGCTGTTTCTAACAGGCAGCTGCGAGAGACCAGGAGACCTAGGAGACTGGAGCAGAGGACATTCCAGCCAGGGTGGGGAAAATCACCTATTATATCCTATGACAGGGTCCAGAAAATGATAATGCAAGTAAGATGTGCTCAGTTTTCTCAAAGACTTCAGACTTTTTCTTTGAAGAGATTCATTTGGAACAGGAATTAAGAGCAACTCTGAAGACTAGCTAGTGAATTCCTCTGAGAAGAGGAATAATAAAGGCAGCAGTGGAGGAAGATAGAGTGAATCCCTTTGAATGTGCAGAGCTTGGAGGTCTTTATGTCTGTGGCTAGCGGGCACTTGCTGGAGAGTCTGGCAGGGAGAAGTCATTTGTCACAAGATAAGAAAAAACATAATCTCTCCTTCCACCCACCCCCATCATTTGCCCCTGAAACTCCTATCAGTGAGCAATGTCTTGACTGTAGATTTGTGTTATAATGAGTTATAGCTTGACCTAGTGTTTTTATATAACAAGGCAAAGGAGTTGTCTCAGGAAAGGGCCAGATAAGAAGAAATTTGTCTGAAATCAAGACCAAAACATTCCTGGGCCAAGAGAAGTGTCCAGGTAAGAAGCTAAGAGTAGGTAGGACAGCAGAGTTCAAAGCAGGTGGTGAGATTCAGCTAAGGAAAGGACAGACATAGGGCCATGTTCCCCTGGGCAGGACAGAGAACAAAAGCTTAAGTATTTAAGAGACTAGGGCATAACGTGAACAAACTGGAAGCCAGGCTGAACCTGCAGGGGCAACCCATATTAGGGTCAGGAAGGGTGAGTCTGGGAAGGGCAGGAATCTACTGATTGGTGGACATGAGAGTTCTAGTAATTGGTCAGGGGTACTCTTCTGTGGGCAGCTGTAGTCACCAGGCTCTTTCAGGGCCTGGGTGAAATATCCTTTAAAGCCAGTCAGCATCTTTTGGTTTTCAAGGAATCTTATGGTTAAAAATATTGCTTTCTAGGTTTATCCTGGCAAGTGTGTCTTGAGAAGTGGACAAAGATATTCCAGTCATAGCAAAGGTATATATTCCATATGTAAATAGTAACTTACATATCATGGTTTATAACTTTTCCTCCAATCATCTGTTGTATAGTTTTATGTGCTAGGTCTTATATGTATTATATACATTATTTCATTTCTACAACGAATCTATAAGAAAGGCACTGTTATCTCCATTTACAGGTGAGAAAACTGAGGCACTCTGAATTTGCTTAGTATGAGTTAGCCCCTGAATCTGAACAACTTTGGGTACTTGATAAAACCGAGTTTCTGAAATTAAGGATAGACCAAAGTATGCTCCCCACACTCCATTTTCTTCTTTGGCTTTTCTATTTTGGTTCTTGAACAGGGGGAATAAAAAGGAAGGAGGCAGGGACTGGCACCATATTTGATTACATGTATTGACTCACCTCTGAGTTTTCATTACTACTATAATAAGGAAAGCTTGAGTAGGCTTTTTTGAGTCGAATGTTAATACACTCACACCTACTAGAAGGAAAAAAACCTATCTTTCTTCAAAGAAAAATTGTGATTGACTTAAAAATATCATTATAGTAAGAGTGTTAAGAATAAAAGGTGTTAATATTAACAGGTTCATTTTATGGTTGTTGTTAAAGCTGAGGAGCCCGTTAAGAGTGTGGTTGATTTGAGCATGAACAGGATGAAGAACTAGCGTCGGTGGACAGAAAAGGGTCAAACCACTTGAGTGAATGTTTTAACAAGGTGAAATCAGCCAGAAAGAGAGTGGAGCCAGAGAATCATTCTGAAGACAAGCATGGATTACAAATTAGAGTCTTGTAAGACCACTTGGGTTGTGGAACTAAGGGTGAGTATAGTCAGGAACTGTGGGTTCCTTGAATTTATGAATGTAGAAATTGAGATTAGAAAGACTGGGGTAAAAACAGGGTGGATATGGGCTTGCTAGGAGCCAAATAGAATCCTGTCTTTTATTCATCATCTCCCTGCTCTCCTTGTGAATTTCCCAAACCAGTTCCTCATTCCTAGTGAATGGAATTTTTCAGGTGGAAGTCTGAATTACATGGTTGAAATCAAACTTGGCAAATGGTAGCCAAGCTGCCTGAATGTCTTTAGGGAAAAGGTAATAGGATCAGAAATATTGTTCTAAGGTTCTTTTTGTTATGAGGTCATGGATGATGGGCAGAGTGAAAAGGTATTTCAGGTGTGCACAATAAAATGGCATGTCAAGAAGGAAATGAGTTAGAGGCTTCTGGCTGGGATCCATGAAAGCAGTTTGTGATCAAAGAGGGAGGTGGAGGTGCTTTGCTATAGTTTTGGCCTTGCACTGCTTCTAGAATTTGAAATTTGCTCCTATGGAGGTGAAGCTCTAGTCTCAGCTCTACACATGGCTGGCTTGTTCTCATTCTTCAGTGTTGCTCAAATATTACCTCCTTTATTATTTTTTCAAAAGTGGGCCTTCACAAGTTACACTTCATCATGGTCATTTGCAAACTCATTTCCCTGTAACAGTCAGGCAGATAATGTTTATGAGTTAAGCAAACTGAGTAAAAAACCCGTCCCATCTAAAGAGGCAGCTGCTGCTTTGCTCTGGCTGTTTGTGGTCATGTGGGAATTTTGGGCCAGTATTGCCTGTTCTAATTTTTGAAGAGAAATCAGAAATGTGGGTTTTACATAATATCTCCTGATTTTTAAATGTTGGTCCAAATTAAAAAAAAAAAAAACAAAAAACACCCTGCAGGCTGAGTCTGGCCCTCTGGCCAGCAATTTATAATTTCTGATTTGTTATTTTGCCTCTTATTTCCTTCCCAGCACTTGTTATAATCTGTGACTATCTTGTTTATTTACTTATTTTCTGTTAGTTACTGTTGTATTTCCAGTGCCTAACACAGTGCCTGGCACAATCAGTTCCCCAAAAATAAACATCTGATGTTAGATGAAAGAGGGAGCCTGGACTGATGTCTTACTTAGGAGCTTTTCATATATTTTGATTATGTATGTGAATTATAGATATGAATATGTGTTTAAATATGCACATATGTATATATGACAAATATTTTCTCTCAGTATCTTGCCTTTTAACTTTATTATGTCTTCTGATACATAATTTACAATTTTTTACTTAGTGAAAATTGTCAGTCTTCTATTAGGCTTCTGGGCTTTATGTTCTATGGGGAGTTTTTCAAAACCACTTTGTCAAAATATTCTATATTTTCCTCTAATGTTTCTATAGTTTTGTTATGTATATTTAGCTTTTTGATCCATCTGGAATTTATTTTTGTGTATGATATGAGGTGGGAGGTCTTTATTACGCTGTGGAATATCCTTTTATTTTACAAAGCATTTTAAAAAATATCACATGCTTTTTTAATTTCTAGTGAGATAGTTGTGTATATCTTTTTAATTTGACATATATATGTGATGTATTATGTTAATATATTTCCTAATATTAAGTCATCATTGTATTCTTGGAATAAATCTACTTGATGGTAGATGACTGTCTTTAATATTTTCTTGAATCTGACCTGTTAGGATTTGTCCATTTATATTTACATTGAAAAACTCAATAAAACTTAAACACTTACTGTAAACTTGAGTTAAAATGGATCTGAGTTAGAAAATTATCATTTTGCAACTATCACAGAAATAATTGATTCACACAGACCCTTCAATAGATGCTAAAACTAGTAGGTGTAAGTTTGATGAAAAATAAGGTACTTACATTTTTCAAAGTATGTTCCTGGAAATTATTACTAATTACAAAACAAAAACAGTAACTTGACAGTGGAAAAGACTGACAAACACCACCTTAATCAAACAATCAAAGTTAACATCATCGATAATGTGATAACATGTCATCATGAGCCTCCAATTAGATGTACTTAAGACATAATATCGCTTATTCCTAGCAAAAATATTCAAACCTAATCTAATCATGAGAAACATCAGACAAATCAAATTAAGGAAAATTCTACACAATGTCTTGCCTATACTTTTTTTTTTTAAAAGTCTATGTCTTAAAACAAAGGAAGGCAAAGTTGTTGTTCCAGATTGAAGGAGACTAAAGAGGCATGCCAACTAAATGCAATGCTTGATCCTTAATTGGATCCTGAAAGGAAAAATTTTGCTGTAAAGGACATTAATGGGACAATTGGCAAAATTGGAATATAGACTATAGCTAATTAGATAACAGTATTGGTGTTAAAATTTGCTGAGTTTGATACTTATACTGTGAGTTGTTATCTAAGAAAATGTTCTTATTCTTAGGAAATATAAACTAAAATATTTGGTGGTAAAGGAATATAATATGAGCAATTTATTCTCAAGTAGTTGAGAAAACAAATATATAGGGAGAAAGAAGGCAAATGTGACCAAATAATAATTGGCTAATGTGGGTAAAGGGTATAGAGAATTTCTTTGTACTAGTCTTATAACTTTTCTATAATTTTTAAATTATGTCACCAAAAAAGTTTTTTTATTTTTATTTTTTCTTGCCTACAGCACCTGATCTTCCTAGGTGGTCTCCCATCTAAGTACTAACCAGGCCTGACCCTGCTTAGCTTCTGAGATCAGACAAAATTGGGCATGTTCAGGGTTTCACGGCTGTAGACCAAAAAAAGTTTTAAAAATGATTAAATGGTCATATAAATTTATTTCCTTTCTATCTTAAATTTGCTAAAATGACATCAAAATAACAACAATATTGGCAATAACCTTCAAGGATAAAGAGAGCAAGGATACAACAACAAATGATATATTTAAGTGTAAATATCTTTTGTAAAATGGAAAGTGGATAGAGAGGTGGTAACTAATCTATGAATATGGGAAAAGTTTTAACTTAAGTTCCTGCAGTGGCAGATATACCTAGAATTGAGCTAATTCACTTGAGAGGCTCAAACTTTAGAATATAACAGGTACCACAGAAGGTGGGAGTAAAGAACAGGTCTGAGAACAGGAAGGTAGTCATTGAAACTGTCTACAGAGCATGTGGCACAACCAGGCAAACCACCTTGCCCCAACAAGCAGATGAAAGATTTTTTTGTTCAGTAGTCCCACTTCTGGGTATCTGTTTAAAGGAAATGAAAACAAGACCTTAAAGAGGTATCTTCACTTTCATGTGCTTTGTAGCAATATACACAATAGCTAAGATATGGACACCTAAGTGTTCGTGTCTGTTAATAGATGAATGGATAAATAATATACACACACACACACAAACACACATACACACAGTAGAGTGTTATTTAGCCATAAGAAAGAAGGAAATCCTGCCATTTATAATAACATGGGTGGATCTTGAGAGCATTATGGTAAGTGAGACAATTCAGACAGAGAGACAAATACTGTATGATCCCACTTATATGTGGAATCTAAAAAAGCCAAACTCATAGAAACAGTAGAATGGTGGTTGCCGGGGGCTGGGAGTTAGGGAAAAGGGGAGATGTTGGTCAAAGGGTACAAACATCCGGTTATAAGAATAAGTTCTGGAGATCTAATGTTATTGTTAATAATACTGTATTACATAATTGAAAGGTGCTATGTAGATTTTTAAATGTTCTTATCACAAAAAAGAAATGGTAATTATGTGATGTAATGGGGGTGTCAGCTAAGGCTACGGTGGTAATCATTTTGCAATATATTAGTGTATCAAATCAACATGTTTTAGCCTTAAACTTACACAATGTTGCATGTCCATTATCTCAATACAACTGCAATCTTTGGAGGAACTGAATCTAAGAGATACCACATTCCTGGATAGGAGGGCTGGCATGTGGTACAGGACTAAAAATTTGACATTTAAGTGAAAATGAAGATCCTCAAAACTGAGACTCTCAATACTCGCTTCTCCTGTCCTGGTCCTAGTATGCTAGTAGACAAGCATCTATCCAATTCCCAGAGAAGCAATTATACAATTCTTCCCTGGAGAAATTGCAGAGATACAGAGAAAAGCTCCCAGTGAAGCCTACAACAAACAAAAGGCTTCTAGTCAGCTTTTCAGTTGCTCACTCTTAAATTATAATGAAGAGCCAAGGATCACGTTATTTAATGATAGTCATTAATGAGAAAAATAGAGATCAAAATAAACTCAGAGGAAAAAGGGCCCAGAGGAGACAGCTAATGCAGGGAACAGAACCTTAAATAAAATATAATATCTATGAAGAACAGAAAGAAGATATGGAAAAGGAAGATCAGAAGACCAAAAATGGCCATTGGAATTTAAAAATATAGTAGTCAAAATAAAATGTTTTGATATAAAGATGTGGTAGTTTATTGGTGGACGTGATGGTCATTTTGAGACTAGGTCATACAAAGGCATTGTGGCTTTCTTTTCTCTTTCTCAGATCACCTGCTCTGAGGAAAGTTAGCACGATGTGAGAACACTCTGGCAGCTTATGGAGAGGCCCATGTGGTGAGAAACTGAGTTGTTTTGTCAACAGCCAGAGAGGAACTGAGGCCTCCAGACATCAGATGACTGCAGCCCCTGCTGGCATCTTGTCTGCAACCACAGTAGAAATCTTGGCCCAGAACCACCTAGCTAAGCTGTTCCTGGATTCCTGATTCAAAGAAACTGTGAGGTAGTAAGTGTTCATTGTTTTAAGCCTCTGTGTTTTAGGATAATTTGTTACACAGCAATAGATAATTCACATAGGAGGTTGGAAGACAAAACTGAAGAATCTCCCAAAGAGTAAAAATTTAAAAACCCAAAGAAAATATAGATAAAGATTAACATGTTAGAGGATCAGTTCAGGTGGTTTTATAGCTGACAAATGGAAGTTCCAAAAAAGGAGAAGAGACACAATAGAGAATAAATTAATTAAGAAATAATAAAAGAAAATTTCTCAGAAATGAAGGGTACAAATTTTCAGGTTGAGAAAGCTCTTGGATTGTCTACCACAATGAATGAAAAAAGACCTACAGCAAGTTCCATCATTATGAAATTTCAGAACACTAGGGAATAAAAAGAAAATTAAAAGCTTCCAGAGAGAAATAAGTCACTCACATAAAGGAATCCGACTGGAAGTTTCATGACAATAAAGACATACTTTTAAAATTCTCAGAAAATTATTTTCCATCTAGAATTCCATATCTAGAAAACTGACAATTAAGTGCAAGGGTAAAATAAAACCATTCTGGACTCAAAAATATACCTCCTACATATTCTTAGAAGGCTATTTCAGGATATATTCCAGGAAAGGGAGGGAGTAAACCAAGAAAGAAAACATGAAATCCAGGAAACGGAATAAAACCTTGGAGAGAGGCAAAAGCAATTTCTAAGACAAGAGCTATGCACCAGGTTGAGAGAGTGACCAGTCTAGTCTATAGTAGGAGAGAGAACGGATGGATTATCTGTTATGTTTTGAGTGACTGCAAAAAAATATCATTGGGCATTTGACAGAACTGTTCACGTATTTGGGAAAAAAATGTGATAGTTACATGGAGAACCAAGCAAATGAAAAAAATGGTGGTGGTTCTTAACTCTAGGTATAAACAAAAATTTGAACAAGAAAGGAAAAGTTATCATAGTGACATTATTTGGCTTTGTAATGAACATTTTTTACATATTTGTAAAGCTGCAAGACCACTGATTTAAACTTGTATTAATGTTATATTCCTGCATCACAAATGACCACAAATTTGGTGACTTGAAACAACATCTATTTATTATCTCACAATTCTGTAAGTCAGAAGTCTGGGCAGGCCTGACTGGATTTTCTGCTTAGTCTCACAAGGCTGAAATCAAGGTGTTGGCTGGGCTGAGGTCTTCTATAGAGGTTCTAAAGAAGAGTCCATTTTCAGACATACTCAGTTTGCAGAATTCAGTTTTTTGTGATTATAGGATTGAGGCCTTGCTGGCATCAGCCAGGACATTCTCAGCTCCTACAAGCCACCCACATTCCTTGGCACGTGGCCCCTTCCATCTTCAAAGCCAGCAGTGATGCGTCAAATCCTGCTCGTGCATCCCATTTCTGAATTCCTCTTTTGCTGCTAGCTGGATAAAAACACTCTGCTTTTAAAGGGCTTGTGAAATTAAATTAGGCCCACTCAGATAATCTCCCTTTCTCCAAATAAAGTAACAATCACCAGAATATTGTGCATCATATTCAGAGGTTCCGCCCACACTCAAAGAGGACATTATACAAGGGCAAGGTATATTGAGGGCTATTCTTACAATTTTGCCTACCACAAACCTAAAACTGATATAACTATAGTGGAAAAACTAGGGTGGGAGAGGGGAAGTACAAGGTAAGATATAAGAAAGCTAAATTCTCAACTGTCATAACAGGAAAGCAATATATAATAACCAAAAATGGGTAAATCAATACATGCATATAAACATTTTCTTTAGAAGTAGAAAGGTTAAGTACCAAAAGAAACAACTAAAATAGTTGAAAATGATGGTTTCTGGAGAGTGGTGAGAGGGCTCAGGGTAGGACACTCTCCATTCATTACGAGTCTTTTTGGCACTATTCTTTACATTTAATATTACTTTGAAAAAAGTAAAAAGATAACTTTTAAGCATTTCCGTTGATTAGACATGAGGGAGATAACTAAAAGATTTGAGGAAAATCATACAAAAATAAGTTTGCTTTGCAAATGCCTGACTCCACTTTAAGTAACCCAAGTGGAAATTGTAGATAATGCATTGAGGGGAAAAATCATCAGTAGACACATTTTCAAAGAAAAAGAGTTAGCACTATGTCAAAAAAATTGGTGAATCTACAGTTATACATATTAAATGAAATGAAAATATATAAAGTATGTATCTTTTCTTGATTCCCCAATTTATTATGTAGTGTTCCTTTAAATTAACCAACTATTTGTCTGATAAGAGTGATTCTACTGTAATTACATTCAACTTTTAATATATATAGTACTTACTAATTGACCCAAGCTTGCTACCTTGATATCTGGTGGCAGGTTTATACCAGGGATCTCCACCTGGTTAGGAGTTTATGAGTACTGATTAGGTGAGCCACATTCCAGGTTCTGGTGGGCCGCGTTTACTTCAAGATGCCTCCCAGAAAGATGGGATCAGTGGTAACTAGTTGCCTTGTGAAATGGTGAGTTCACTAAATTCTTTTTTTTTAATTAATTAATTTATTTTAATTAGTTTCAAGTATACAGTACCTTGGTTAGACATCTATGTAGTTCATAAAATGATTCCCCCCCCCTCCCATTGCTCCCTCACCCCCCTGGCCCTCCAGCTAGCCAACATATTAATGCTAACTGCATTCCCTATGATGTGCTTCCCATCCCCATGACCATCTATCAACTACTAATTTGTACTTCTTTAACCTTTCACCCCGTTCTCCCAGCCCTCAACCCCCCTCTCCTCTTTCACCAAATTGTCCACTATATTTGTGAGTCTGTTTTTGATTAGTTTGTTCTTTTTGTTTCTTAGATTCCACATATAAGTGAAATCATACGGTATTTATCTTTCTGACTGACTTATTTCACTCAGCCTAAGAACCTCTAGGTCCATGTTGTTGCAAATGGTAGGATTTTTTTAATGGTTGAGTATTATTCCATTGTATATATGAACCATAATTTCTTTATCCAATTGTCTATAGATAAGCATTTAGGTTGCTTCCATATCTTGGCTATTGTAAATTGTGTTGCCATGAATATTGGGGTGCATAGGTCTCTATAAATTATTGTTTTGGTTTTCTTTGGGTAAATACTCAGAAGTGCAATTGCTGGGTCAAAAGGTATATCCATTTTTAACTTTTTGAGAAACTTCCATACTGTTTTCCACAGCGGCTGTATGGTTATGTCCCCTTTTAATATCAGGGGTCGTTTCACTTGAACCAGACTTGCTCCAATTTACCTGACCACTGGCAGAAACATTATTTCTCAATGAGACAGAGACAGAGCAAGGCCACTTGGTCCACATCTCAAAACTGAGATGCACATGAATCAAAGTGATGGTACACAATGAATTTATTTTCCATTTGGGAAGATAGTTGTAACACACAGAATCTAGTCCTAGATGTAAGGTGTCTTTAACAGTTGAGCTTTCCTCATAAACTATATGACATCCTGACAGTTGTGAGAATATATATATTATAATATGCAAGCTATTATAGCTTATTAATGACTTTTCCTCACCTTTTTAACAATCTAGCTATAACTATCAGA
>NW_006439717.1:1564341-1613453 GCF_000325575.1 Pteropus alecto
ATTGCTATCTCAATTTGTCCCTATGTATGCTGAACGTTCATTACTATCTTGTTATAGCAATTCTCTTCTTATTATTTAAGCTTATAATGCCACATTCTTAGTAAGGATTGCACTCCTCTGCTTCTATTTGCCTGATAAGTCACTTTACTCCTAATTATGTTTTATTTGTTGTTATTTTCTTTTAGGTGAGCTGATCCCTTAAGTATTTCCTGTAGTGCAGGCCTCATAGTGGAGAATTCTCTCAATTTTTGTATGTCTGGAAAGGACTTAATTTCTACTTCATATTTAAAGGAGAGCTTAGCTGGATACATTATTCTAGTACGGTAGTTCCTTTCACTTAATAGTTTAAATATTTGATTCCATTCCTTTCTGGCTTGTAAGGTCTGTGCTAAGAAGTCCAATGATAATCTCATGGGTTTTCCTTTATAAGTTACTATTTTCTTCTCTCTGGCTGCCCTGAGATTTCTTTGTTGGTGATTTTTGATAACTTTAATACAATGTGTCTTGGTGAAGGCCTTTTTGGGTTGAGATAATTGGGTGTTCTGTTGACTTCCAGCTCATTCCTTAGATTTGGGAAATTCTCATCCACTATTTGTCTGAAAATGCTTTCTAGTCCCTGCTCCTTTTCCTCGCCTTCGATAATGCCCATTATTCTTATGTTTCCTCTCCTGATACTATCAGCTAGTTCTTGTATTTCTCTTTCATTATTTTTCATTCTTTGGTTTCTCTCTTCTTCCTTCCGATGCATTTCTAGATTTCTGCCTTCGATATCACTGATCCTTTCCTCCATTTGGTCAACTCTATTTCCCAAGCTTGCTATTTCATTTTTCAACTCTTGCAGTGTGTGTGTGTGTGTTTTAACTCCAGAAGATCTATTCTATTCTTTTCGAAGGTTTCAATCTGCTTGCTCATCTATTTTTTTTTCTTTTAATTCTTGAAATTGTTGATATGACTTGTTTCGGAACTCATTGAGTTTTTTCAGAAGTACTATCCTGAATTCGCTGTCATTTAAGTTGCATATTTCTATGTCTATAAGCTTATTTTCCGAAGATTTTTCTCTTCCTTTCTGAGATGCTTTGTCCCCTTGTTTGTTCATGATGTTTAATGGACTATTTCTCCTCCTGGGCATTAATGGAAGTGTATTTTGCTGTTTTTCCAGAAAGATTTATTATGTAAAGTTCTCTCTTTAGCCTGCTACAAAGAAGGCGCTTTTCTTTTGGTTTCTAGTAGGTGGCGTCTAAGCCTCTTGGATTCCTGCTTTATATAAAGCCTAAAGTCTTTTATTTTCTTGTAGATTTTAATCAGACTCGCTACTCTCAGTTTCAGTCCCTGTCAGTATTAGCAATAGTTTCGGTAGTGTTTGCTCAGATTCCCCTGGGGCTCCGCAGTGATCGGTCTCAGAGGGTATGGGGGAGGAGACTTCTGGGTTTGGGGTTGGGGGCTGTGGGTCAGCCTCTGTTTTGCAACCGCAGCCAGTAAAAATCAACTGTTATTTCTCTGTGGTCCTGTTCCACTTCTCTGCTTTCTGCCCTGATGACTGAGCCCTGCTGCTGGCTGCATAGAAGTCCTAGCATTTCCAGGCAGGGCTGTTCAGGGAAGTGGCTGCACCTTCTCCCCTCCCCCTCCTCCTGCAGGGAGCTCCAGAGGCTATGAGAGGTAGCTTCAGTCTCGGTAGCATTTGCTCAGATTCCCCTGGGGCTCCACACTGTTAGGTCTTGGAGTGTATGGGGGAGGGGCCCTCTGGGTTGGGGTTGGGGGCTGCAACTCAGCCTCGGTTTTGCAACCGGGGCTGGTAAAAATCAACTGTTTCTGTGGTCCTTTCCCACTTCTCTGCTTTCTGCGTAGAAGTCCCGGCACTTGCAGGCAGGATTGTTCAGGGAAGTCACTGCACCTTTACCCCCTCCTCTTGTAAGGAGCTCCAGCAGCTGTGAGAGGCAGCTTCATTATTTCTCCCAGTCCACCACCTGACACCCAGGGTTTTGACCCGTGGTAGTTCTTATGCGCAGATCCCATGCTCAGATGTGCTGGTGTGCAGTTTGGGTGTTTTTGTTCAGTTTTAGATGTTCAGCTTATTGTTGTTTCAAGGGGAGAGATCTGAGGATGTCTCTTACTCCACCATGTTTCCCAGAATCCTCTGAGTTCTTTATATATTTTGTATATTAACCCCTTATCAGATGTATCGTTAGTGAACATCTTCTTTTAATCAGTTGGTTGTTTTTTTTTTGTTTTGTTGATGGTTTCTTTTGCTGTACAAAAACTTTTTAGTTTGATGTAGTCCCATTTGTTTATTTTTTCTTTTGTTTCCCTTGACCAGGAAGATATATCTGAAAAGAAATTACTGTTAGTAATATCAGAGAGCTTACTGCCTATGTTTTCTTCTAAATGTTTTATGGTTTTGGGTCTTACATTTAAGTCTTTAATCCATTTTGAGTCTATTCTTGTATATGGTGTAAGAAGGTGATTCGGCTTCTTTTTTATTTGCATATATCTGTCCAATTTTCCTAACACCATTTATTGAAGACACTATCTTTACCCCATTGTATTTTTTTTACCTCCTTTGTCATATATTAAGTGAATGTATAGGCGTTGATTTATTCCTGGGCTCTCTATTCTGTTCCATTGATCAATGTATCTGTTTTTATGTCAGTACCATGCAGTTTTGATTACTGTAGACTTGCAGTATAGTTTGAAATCAGGTAGTGTGATATCTCCAACTTTGTTCTTCTTTCTCAAGATTGCCATGGCTATTCAGGGTCTTTTATAGTTCTATATAAATTTTAGGATTATTTGTTCCATTTCTCTGAAAAATATCATTGGTATTTTGATAGGAATTGTATTGAATCTATAGATTGCTTTGGGTAGTATGACCATTTTAATGATGTTGATTCTTCCTACCCATGAGCACGGTATGCTCCATTTATTTGTATCTTCTTCAATTTTTTTTTAATGACTTATAATTTTCTGAAAACAGGCCTTTTACCTTTTTGGTTAATTTGATTCCTAGGTATTTTATAGTTTTTGATGCAATTGTAAATGGGAGTTTTCTTAATTTCTCTTTCTGAAAGTTCATCATTAGTGTATAAAAATGCCAATGACTTCTGGATATTTATTTTGTAACCTACTACTTTACTGAATTCATTGATCAGTTCTAACAATTTTTTGGTGGAATCTTTAGGGTTCTCTCTATATAGTATCATGTCATCAGCAAATAATGAGAGTTTTATTTCTTCCTTTCCAATTCGGATGCCTTTTATTTCTCGTCACTAAATTCTTGACCCAGAAATACAACTTCCTAGTTTTATTTGGAGAAATAAGATATGGTTGAACTCTTAGCACTGAGTTTTCATCAGTAACTCCAGCAAAAGTTTGAGTTTTAAGCAGAGAAAACATAAAGGAGTACCCAAGTCAACAATTCTAGTGTTAGCTGAGCAAAAAGTTAACAACGGAAATTCGTGGGTTAGGCCAAGTGTGTTTCTCCAACAGAGGGTAAAGAGTTCCTTATTTAGAGACAGTGGCAGCCCCATGGCATATTGCTGGGACACAGATGGATGTGGGCAAATGGGGAGGGTTGGTGGAGGGCTACTAAGGGATTCCTAGGGTCCATCAGGGGCAAGTGTTACCTGAAGTTGGATATGTAAAACAGAGCTTCTTTGGTGGAATTAAAAAATGTACAGAGTGCCCAATGGAGGCCTACACAAGATCAGTCCATTACAATCTTAATTTTGTACTTTATGCTTTCCCAGAAACCCGCATCCCTCACCCCAATATAACTTTTGCTTCAGTAAACCTTCACGTGTTCTCCATTCTGCCCAGAATACCCTTTCTCCTCCATTCCTGTGCTTTCAAACAATTCATCTTTTAATACCTTAATCAACTGTCACATATACTGCAAAGCCTACCCTAACTTTTTGTTTTGGTTAGTCATTTAATATCATTTATTCATTCACCCTCTAATTATTTATTAAACCTCTATTATGCATGAGGCACTGCTAGGCATTGTGGATATAATGCAGATCTGATAATTACTCACTGCCAACTAAAAATCCTTCAATGGCTCCCTATAAAGTTAAAATGCTTAGCATGGTCAACAGCATCTTTAATTATCTGGCCCCTGCCTAGTTTTCAAGGCCTGCTTCCTAGCACCTGTCTACTTGACTTAATATGGCTCTCTCTCAAGTTTCTGTTCCTTTTTCTATGCTATATTCCCTTGTATACTTGGTGAATTTCAACCTTTAACACAGTTGTTTGTGAGGTCTTCTCTAAAGGATCCCCCTATTCTCATCTCAAAGCTGATAGTATCAGGTACTTCCTCTTTTGTGGTTCCATAGCATTTCATATTTAATTTAATCATATACTATGTTACCAATTTTTTGTTTGCCTACTTATCTTCATTCAATAGTCAGCCATTTTATGGTAGAGGCCTTATCCTATCCATATTTGTAACCCAAGTCACCAACAGAAAGCCTGGCACATAGTTGGTGCTTAATAAATGTGGGTTAAGTGAGCAAATAAATATATTTATTTGGTTGAACAAATTGGGTATTTTAATAAGGATATTAAATGATAGGAGAGGGCACCTGAATGGATACTCTGCCTACTCCATACTTCTAACTAGTGTAATTGTTAATCTCAGGGGATAAATCTCTAACCCAAAGTACTCTATAGTCCCTTACTTGTTTCTTCAGTTCTGTCCCTTTTCTTTTGCCGAAAAGAATTTTGATATCCCAGTAGACATAAGTTGAAGAAGGACATCTCAGCTCCTCCCTGTCCTCTTCTGGAACGTCCAGGCTGGAGCACTGGACTCTGTGTTTGGTAACCATGGTAATGTTATTAAGAATTACTGACACTCCCTTTGTCTAAAGAGGCACAGAATTTATGGGTTCATGGTGGAGCAGGTGTGGGAGTGGGCTAAGTAACTTCAGGAAAATGGAGGAATTAAGTGCCAGTTACCCTTTTTCTTGCTCCTGTCTTATTTATACTCTAAGTTTCAGAAGGCAGTGAGTAGAAAGAGCACTGACCTGGGCTCACATCTTAAGTTTTGTCATATTCTAGATGCCTGACTTTGAATACAGTAATTAAAAAAAAAATGGTGATGGTATCTATTTTATAGAGTTCTGAGAATAAGATAATGTATGCAAATTTCCTCAGCACTGTTCAGCATATAATGGAATCACAGCAAACAGATTTATATTTAAATCTGAATACAGTCCTCTTAACAAGTCGTTGAGTTATTTCAAGCAGCAGTGTGCTGAGCCAATTCATATTTACTTTCAAGAGCCACTTGCTAAATTTTCAGGAATTCTGTGAGCTGGATGTTAAACAAGCCATTATTAAAAATTAAAGTTATCTAAAATTATAATTGAATAAATTATATTAAAAATAAAAGTAGTAAGTACTAAAAACTCTTCTTTAATTATTTTACTACATTTCACTATTATCTGTGCTCATGTGGTTATTTACATTCTATCTAAATATTGTTCTTTTCTTTCATTCTTTTTTTCTCTTTGCTTTTCAGTTTGGGAAATTTCTGTTGGCCTATCTTCAGACTCACTGATTCTTTCCTTGGTTGTGTCCAGTTTATTGGTAAGCCCATCAAAGGCATTCTTCATTTCTATTACTGTGTTTTTGATTTCTAGCATTTCTTGTTGATTCTTAGTTTTCATCTGTTTACACTACTCATCTGTTCTTGCACATTGTGCACTTTTTCTATTAGAGTCCTTAGCATTTTATTCATAATTATTTTAAATTCCCAGTTTGATAATTCCAAAATTTTTACTATATTTGGGTCTGGTCATGCTCGCTTTGTCATTTTAGACGGTATTTTTTTTTTGCCTTTTAGCATGCCTTGTATTTTTTTTTTTTTTTGGTATACAGTCAGACATGATATATGGCTAGAAGTTAGGCTTTATTTTCTGTTTGCAATAGCTGTAGGTGTTAGAGGCTAAAATTTTCTGTGATGTCATTGTCTTTGGGTTTCCTTAGAGACTCCTTCTTAAATAGCGTGAGCTTATCGTTCTTCCAGTTGTAATCCTGTTATTACATAGGCACCCTACTGATGTGTTGGTAAAATGTGGGGAGATGAAGTATTCTACAATCCTGTTTAAATCTCAGTCTTTCAGTGAGCTTGTGTCCCTGAACTGTGACCCTGAAGGCTGGAGTTGGTTGCTTCCCTTCTCATATTGGTTAGGTTGTTAAATAGTTTTTCTTGAAGGTACACCGTTGTTAAGGAGAACTGAATGCTCTGGGTGTATTTCAAAATGGCTACCTTTCCCCTCTACCTGCCAGAAGGATGAGGAGATTTTTCTTCAATCTTTATAGTAAGATTAGGGTTTACTATATGGGGTTCTTGGAGGTAAAACTCATGAAAATGTGGAGACCACCTAAGGCTGGCCCCCGCAAGAGTATTTTAAATCTCTCGATCTAGTCCAACTTTAGTTTCCAACAATTAGTCAATTGCCCTTTAAGTATTCCTATGAGTTGCTGGTTCCAGTAATTTTTGCTCCTGAGTCAGCCACAAGTCTCTGTTCTGCCTGTTCTGATTCCACCTGTCTTTCAGTTTTTGTGGTAGAGGTTTGCCCTGTTACCTCAATTTTCTGATGCATCTAAGAAGGGTTAATTTTCAGTTTGTTTCAGTTTTTGTTTTTGTTTTTTTGTTTTTTGCTTGTGAGGATGAGAGTGATGACTTCCAAGCTCTTTACATGACAGACTGGAAACCAGAAGTCCCTGTCTATTCCATTAGTATGGAGGAAATACTATGTGATGGCGTGTTCATCTCCTCCCAATTTCATGATCAGTGATGTCACACTGGTAGCCTGAAATTGGCCATGGTGGGACATAACACTACAGAAATTGGCAAATCTATGGGCAAAGGCTTGATTTTTGTTTTATTGATTACCCAGAATTAAAAAAGTGATTGAGAAAAAGTTAATTATGCAGACTAAGTTTAAAAGTGTATCATGTCTGTGGCCATTACATTATCAATAGCAAAAAAATTGAAATATTCTTCCAGTATTCAAAAACTATTATCCAATTCAGCAAAGATATTGATCAAGTCACTGACAAATAAGTCCAACCTAAGTCTCATTGTTTCACTTTCATCTTATTGATTAATGCAAATGAAAATGTCAACCTACAAAGCTATATTCATTTGTCAAATGCACTCATAGGATAGTTCTTGATTCAAGAATTTGGCAAAACTCAATGAAATCATTCTGTGAGAAACAGTTGGCTATAAGGAATTTACAATAAATAAGATTGTACATTTATTTTTATAAATTGTGTTACCCATCCTTTATATTGGTAAATTTTATAATAAACTTTATGTAGATATACATACACATACAACTATTTTTCCGGATAGCTGTTTGTTAATAATTTACCAGCGCACACACACTATGGTCAATTTCAAGGTATCAATGCGACATCACTGAACATGGACTTGGGGATAGGAATAGCATACCATCTTTTCATATTTTAATTTGGAGACTATAGGAATGTTGGGAGAAATTGTTTTAACAGTAGTAAATGGTAATGTTTGACATAATTGAAATATTATATTCATAAGCACAGTGCAAAATAAGATCAAACCATGAAACATGATATAATCCTGTATTAGTATAGTCTTGTAAATAAGAGGAGTAGCCTTATAGGTGTGATTTACAGAAAACAGAGTCCTATTTAAACTAACTAACTAACAACAACAACAACAAAAACTCCTCTAGTTTAAGATTTTGTCAATTGTTTTTTAAGGGCAATGCACCAGAAGGTTAACGTTATTTTGACAATAAACATATACTAACACCTACTATGTGCCAGATGGTGTTCTGTCAGGATGCAGAGATGACATTTAAGATCACATAAGTAGTTAAAAGAATAGCTGGGAATCCTGAGGACATCATACTAAGTGAAATAAACTAGTCACAGAAATAGAAATACTGTATAATCCCACTTATATAAGGTATCTAAAGTAAAACTTATAGAAACAGCAAGTAGAATGGGGGTTGTCAGGGCTGGGTGGAGGGGGAAATGGGGACTTATTCAATGGGTATTGAGTTTCAGTTTTGCAAAATGAAAAAGTTGTAGAGACATGTTGCATAATAATGTGAATACAGTTGACACTACTAAATTGTACACTTAAAAATGGTTAAGATGGTTAAAAAAAAATAGTTGGGATTTGAATCCAGGCCTAACTCCAAAACTTATGTTTAGCAATTACGTTATCACTGTTGCCTTCTTTCTAATAATTTCATCTTTGGTCAAGGAATATTTCCTTTCTGATTTATATGAGTCCTCCTCTTCTATATGGCAGGGTAGCAAGCCATTGGTTAGCAGCCACATTGCCTGAAGACTTACAGATACCAGAAGTTTTTCTTGGAAGACTGGCATACTCAGCCAGGATAGCAAATTCAAAATGGAGTCATCAATTCAAAAGATTAAGTGGATAACCAAACAAAAGCAAGAAGGATTGGGGAGAAATAATTTTGGCTTTTAAAAGACAACATACATGACTACATAACTGAAAAAATGCTTATTCTATTAAAAGAAAAAGTCTGTGATAGAAGAAATTTGAAATCATAAGTTGTTTTGTTAATGTTATAATCTGATGTCAGTAATTCAAATATTCCTAAATCTCAATTTTTTCAGAGTAAAATGGAGTAAAGGCTAACTATAGGCAGTATATGGCAGAGGGCCTGAAATGGAAGGAAATACTTCTGAGAATGAATTAGAATCAAACTTACTGCGTGGGAACAGCCATGTCTCGAAATGATAAAACTCAAAATAGTAATAAAGACAAATGATTCTATTACCCAAATTTAATCAAGATAAATTGAGTGTTTCAGAAAAGCAAAAATACGGTTTGCTAGAATGAAAAGAACAATTAGACTTGTTTTTAAAATCCACACTTATAAGCGGTGTACTTAATCTCCCTGATCCTGTTTCTTTATTATAGGGTATTGAGCATTTATTTCACATTTCGTTTATTTCATTTATTGACTACTAGGACCAGGACTATAGTAGGTAGGTGCTAGGGATACAAAAATGACGAAGGCATTGTTTTTGCCCTCAATACCAATGTAATCTAGTAACTACTATAACATCTACTGAATGTTTTCTATGTGCCAGGTACTATTATAAATGCTCTTAACTCATTAAATCTTCATTTAAAATCCTTTTCACAACCTAAAACTTAGGTACTATTACTATCATTTACATTTGTACAAGAGACACAGAGACTCCTGCCTAGGGATTAAACAGCTATCAAGAGTTGGAGCTGGGCTACCTCTTGACAGAAGACAGAAACTTACAAATTTGTGCATGTGCAGGTTGGTGCAAACTCTCCACAATGAAGCAGTTTTAGTTCGCCCATTCTCAAAACAAGTATTAAAATGTTACCACCTCTTGGGGTTGTGCTGATTAAATGAAATAATACATTTAAGGGTATTATGCCTGAAACATGGTAAAGCACTAAATTAATTATATTAATTTCATTTTATCCCTTTACGTTGTATCACCGTGGAGAAGCTAAGAAAGCTTTCAAAGCTTTAGCTACATATCACATGCCGGCTTTTCAAATGCGGAATTTACTCCGCTACCAACAATGTGAGAGCTTTTTACTTGTTTTATGTTACGATATACGAAAGGGCCACTCTCTTTGACTACTTTTTTCAATTTTTGACAGTCTCACCTACTTACTTTGTCAAAATCTTCATCTGTCCCATTTTATATCGCCACCTCTGCCACAAACGAAGTACTCCGAGGAGCCGCCAGGCGGCGCGTGGGCGGGCGCCTCGTCGCGCCACAAACACTGCCTCACCTACCCGCCCAGTGGCGCGAATGCTCAACCCAGTTCTCGCGGGAGGAGGCGTGGTTTTGGACGAGAACTTCTAACCTCACCCTCCCTCCCAAGGGTCACATGACTAACGCCTGCTGGTCCCCTACTGGCTGCTTAGTAGGCTACATGATGTCGCGAGGTCTATTCCGGAAGCAGACACTTGAACTATACTTCTCGGCGGAAGCGTGTCACAACCTAGCCGTCCACCCTTAGCGGAAGTTCGTCACGGCGCAGTTGCCTTCGCACGGCGGATGTGTGTCGCCGCTTAAGTGACGCTGAGAAGTGCTTGCAGCCTCCGCCGCTGCCTTCTGGTTGAAGCACTATGGAGGAAGAGAGGAAGAACAACAAACGGTGGTATTTTACTCGAGAACAGCTGGAAAATAGCCCATCCCGTCGTTTTGGCCTGGACCCAGATAAAGAGCTTTCTCTTCGTCAGCAGGCGGCCAATCTGCTTCAGGACATGGGACAACGTCTTAACGTGTATCCTTGCGGCCTAGGCCTTCGGCCTTGGAGTCAGTCCCGCCTAGCTCGCGTCCAGGCCTCAGGCTCTGTCAGGGACGAAACAGGGAAGAGAGTGGGTAGGGGCTGGATGTCCAGGTGGGAGAGCCTACGACGGGACGGGCTGAAGTTAAGTCTTCGCGCGAGGGTGGCGAGGCGGAGTTAATTTCCCGCTCGCACACCGGTGCCACCAACCTTGCTAGGAATTCGTATCCTTCCAGGATTTGTGTTTAACCAGCCCTTTTTAGGCCCTTTTTGGTGTGTTCTGATTTCCTGTTCTAGTGACAGATTCTGCTTTTCTGCTATGCTCTAGGGGTCTGGTTGAGGTTTCACCGTTGATGGCTGCCTCGAGCTTAGTGTGTAAAGAGAATTTTAAGAAATTCAATACCCAAGTGAAGGGTGGCCCAGAATTAATGCTCAGCTTTGATTTAAAATCCGTTCTTCCCACTTACTAGCTGTTTTAGAAACCTGTCAAATTTGGTATTCTGGTCTGTAAAATGGGGTGATACCTCTTGCATTTGATTTTTGTGCCCAACACAATGCCTGGCACTCGAGTTCAAACAGTAGCTAGCTACTGTTAAGAATGTTATAAAATTTCACAGGAGGGAGGGATGTAAGTTTAGATTTTAGGGCTGTAGACCTACGGATCTAATGGTTTAAAAAACTTGCAAAATACTGTTTTGTGTTTTTTTAAATTTAAGATAGAGCTAATGTCTTCGTTTTTCTCATATTTCAAAGGTGAGATAATTAGTGATCCTCCCAAGCATTTTATTTTTGCTTTTCACTTTATGTTTATTATCAGTGCTTCAGTGTAGGACATTGTATAATGACTAACGACATGTGGATACCAACAGTTTTTTTCAAACACCACGTGCCAGTATTTTCTGGTAAATATCTATTTTTCCCAAAACAAAATAACCAACATAATACAATTTTAGTTGACGGTGATACCATCAGCATAATTCACCCAAATTACAAACATGGCAATACTTAAAAACTGCACATTATTTCACTATTTCATAAAAATTCTTTTTGAACTTCTACAAACTTTCCAGTGTAAAAAGAATCCTCAGAAACTTAATGATAACGTTAAATTGTAGAATACTCTCTGGAAATGTAGGGAATTAATTTTCAAATTTTGATTTTAAGATTTTTTTTTTTAATGTTAAAAAATGTGAATGTGTTGAGAAAAAGCTTCCAGTTGATGGATTCAACATGGAATACTTCAGTAATACTTTAGTAATGTAGAGGAAAAACTGGAGCAAGTATATATTATAAATAAGTCTTTCAACAAGGTGAACAGATGAGCAGTTCTTAAAGCAATTGTACTCATAAGGAGAGAGGTCTTAAGCTCGTTTACAGAATCTTCTGTAAGTTAGAGTTGGCCACCTCCAATGATTCATATTTTACTAGGACTTTATCATAAGAGTCCATGTACTTTTCCAAAAGCTCTTCTGCCATTTAGATATCCAGGTTTCAGAACGTGTTCGACATTGGCTGCCCATCTGCCACTTTTAAGTCTGAGTCTCCCAAGCAGAATTATGTTGTCTTAGTTGATTGAGCTGTGTTCTTCAAGGCACCATCATGTTTGTTAAATACATGAATTAGTTTTTTTCAATCGTTGAGCATCCCCTTATCAAAATTGTGAAGTTGGATACTACTTTGACATTTGGATAATAAACACCAGCTTGACAGATAATCTCTAGTATATCACCAATAACCAGCCAAAAATAACATGAACAGAGGGATACTGTGTTGGAGCTTTTCATAGAAATTCTTGTATCATTGAGCATAGCATCAGATTCTGCCCTAATTTCTTTAGGTTTTGGTAAAAACCTGTTCGACAAACCATGTGATTTAGTATGTCATTTTACCAGGTAAAGGGTACTACTCTTCTATGGTAAGAACAGGATTAATTTCAATAGCGAATTTTCATTTAGTTTCAGTAACTTCTCGACGTTCATCTGAAACCAGCTTACTGTTGTCAGTGATGTTATGACATGTTGGACATCTTTTCCCTTTGTAGGAAAACCTCTATGTCAAATTAAAGTCTTGTTATCTGAAGTTTGACAGCTTCTCCTTTGATAAGACCACAGATAATTTCTTCTGCTCTTGTAGGGTTCTTCATGAGAACTGAACTTTTCTGGAATTCTGGCATCATTTTCACATGTACAGCAGAATCTTAGTAATTTCTTGGTTATCCAGTCTTCCTTAAGGCACTCTTGAGTTCTTTGGTTCTTGAATTTGTCCTAGAACAACAGCATAAGTGGTAAGCAATATCTAGAAATGCAGGGCTTGGATATAGACATCTTGATGAACTTGGTCTTCCACCCTGTCTCGGTCTTCAAGGTGAATATGTTCTGGGCTGGCACCACTCCTGCCACCAGGGTGCATATGCTGTTGCTAGCTATCATGGTCCACCCTTGCCACAACCGCTTTGTCCAGAGATAGGGCCTCATGCACCTACCAGGTTGAAAAGAACTGATCAGTCCAAGCATTTTTTTTTTTTTTTGTTAGAAAATATATTCATTTTGTAGCAGAGAAAGATAAAGTTCTTTTCACTCTGGGAGTGAAAAATTATCCTTGGGTGCAGCCTCCATTTAAATATGTTGCTGTTTGTAACATTTGTGTATTAAAATGCTCACCTCAAAAGAGGTGTTTTCTTTATTGCCAATTCCAATTTGTTTCCTAAGGATTTAGTCAGTACTGAGTTAATTAAACCTTTTGTTTGAAATTCTGTTTCAGTAGCCCTTTCCTTTTTATATATGTGTTATTAAAGGTTGCCATTATGGGACTGCCTCATCTTTGTGTATGTACTCCACTTTGTCATCTGAGGTCTTTAGCAGTAAGGCATTTAAAAGTTTTTCTTTTCGAATATCAGATTGTTTCACAGTGTTTCTAGTCCCAGTGGTCACCATATGAGAAGGCTGGCTTGCCAGAGAGAAGTGGAACTGAAAAGTTAATTGCTGGAACTTAGAAGGTGAGATAGTGGAGACATATCTTGGGGCCAGGTCATGGAGGGTGTTGTAAATCGAGAAGAGATACCATGAGCTAATGGATCACCCTTGCAGGTTTTTCAGTAGGCAGGTGACAGGTTTAAGTCTTAAATAGATCCACATGCATGCTGAGAAGCTTGCTTGTTAATTCAGCATATTTATATTGAAAACCTGTTATGTTTAACGCATGCGAAGTGTCAGTTGGTGGTTAGTAATTTGGTGGAGAGGTATGATTTTCATTTAGGAGCATGTACTCTGCTTAGCTGAGTGATGGTTTTGGGAGGATATAGAGGTGGTATTTTGGGGACTTGTACTGCCTGCCTGTTTTGGGGCCTTGACTTGAACATTTTAGGTCACAATTGACTATCAACACTGCTATAGTATACATGCATCGATTCTACATGATTCAGTCCTTTACACAGTTCCATCAAAATGTAAGTATAAATTTTTTATATAGTGTAATTCTTTTGTGATTGAGTCCAACTTCATATTTCTTGTGGTTGGTCTTTACTGCTGAACTGAGATTTGAAGTTTTGAATTTAGTGTTGGTCACTCATGTGTCAGACTGCTCTTTTGAATCCAGCCTTCAAATTTTTCTGTGAAGTGCCTAGTTGTTTGGTAAGTTTAGTGCATCCTAGAGTAGGTGGATTCTTTAATAAAGAAATAGATTATTAAACATTTAAATTTAACATTTTGGGTTGGGAGAGTAACATTAAAGGGGAAACGGCATAATTTAAGTGCAATTTTTCAAGTGGTAAGTAATACGGTCATAGGAAAATAAATGAATGGAAGTTATTTAGATTTATCTAGTGATAAAATTCCAATCAATGACAGGTTGGAGTGGGAAGGTAGGTTATAGGATGACTGGGGTTGACTTTTAAGACAGGAAAAAGAAAAAAATAGTAATAAAGGGATTTTTTTTTTCTGGACAGAATTGTTAATAGTGCTATTTTCAGTTTCGCTACCTGAAATGGTACTATTTAACATAATTATAAATTACTTGGAAGAGAGTGAATAGTGATTTCGCAGCTGCAGGTAAGACTGTATTTAATAAACTCACAAGATAATAGAGCTAAACTTGATGAACATGTCATATGGCTTTGTGAGTTAAATATTCCTATTTTTTTTTTTTAAGGTTATGTTTTGAGGAAAAGTGTTCCAGACTTAGGATGATAGATTTCAAACTTATTTATTTATTTATTTATTTAGTGCTCATAGGAAGAGATTCTGTGAAGCTAGATATTGCTCTTGTAAGATATTGGTGGGCTCAATATTAGGAGTAATTGCACAGGAAACCCTTTGAATTTGTGGATTAAGTATTCCCAATTTTTGCTGATTATCCAGTCAGCTTGGCTTTCTCCTACCCTTAGCTTCCGTTACTTTAGCCATGCTCTACCTCTCATTGCAAGGTGCACACCCTTATTGGGAGAGGGAGAAGCATTTAATGAGGCTATCTGATGATTCTAGAATATGAGCTCGTGGATAAAGAATAAAACTTGAAAGTCCATAGCTGTTTTGCCAATTCTCAAAGTTTCTACATGTCTTCCCTTTTTTTATGGTAAAGATTTGAAATCCAGGGTGAAATACGTCTCAATTTGTTCACTGTATGCATGTATATGTATATTAATGTATACTTGCCCTGCTTTTATCTTTTAAATTATGTCTTTCCTTATTCCCCATGTATTAAGCTTAGCAAGTACAGAGACTCACTTTCCTGTGTATCCTCCAAAACGTCTCAGTAAATTTGTTGAATGAATGATTGGTCTGGTAATTATCCAATACCGAGAGAGATTCTTTGGGATGTCATGATTTTTTTCAAATCCGATGACTTTTAATTTGGGGTTGATCCTTTAGGGAGTTGATTTAAGAGTTTAGCTGTGATGAATCCAAATTCAGATTTGAGAGGACTTAATACATTGTTGTGGAATTGATAAGTCATATGTTCTGTCAAACTCCTATACATTTTCTATTTATTTTTTTAATTACAAAGGTAATAAATGCTCATGGTAAAAATTAAAACAATACAGAAATATATAATATAGCTAACGTAATCCCACTCTCCAGAGTAACCATTAATAATCGTTTAGCATATACTGTCCCAGACATTTTTCTGTGTATAAACTAGCATTTATGCATTTCTATGAATATCAATTCTTATTGTACTACTCTTATACAACTTGATACTTCACAGTATATATTGGATACCTTTTCATTTTGGTTTCTTATTATTTTAAATGACCACATAGTATTTCTTTGTGTTACCTTATTTCACCAGCTCCCTTTTGGTGATATTTGAGTTGTTTCTAGTTTGTAATATTATAAATAATGTTACATAAGATAGTCTGGTACACGTGTAGTGCACTTATGATTATTTTAGTATAAATTCTTATAGGTGGAATTGCTGTGTCCAAAGGTATGTATTTAAAATTTTTTTTGTTGTGTTAATTTGCCCTGTTGAAAGATTACATCAGTATACATTGTTTCTAGCATTGTAGGAGAGGGATCTTTTTTTCCCCATCCTCACTGACAGCAAATATGTTACTTCAGGAAATATTAAGTTGTAACTACTTGTGAAGCACTAGGGATACAGTGGTGACCGAGATAGAGGGAGTCCGAAATTATTTTCTTAATTTACATTTCTTCAGTTAATGAAATTGAGCTGCTTATGCCTATTAGTCATTGTTCTCATAAAATTCAGGAATTAACTTAAAAGCTGACTGTTGATTCACTTTGCCCCTCTTTAATTGTTCCAATTTTCTTACTTATATGAACACTGTGTATTAGAGCTGCATGTCATGTGTTGTGAATACTTTTCTAATTTTGTTGGTTCTCTTTATTGATAGCGTTTTGGAGCCCAGTGCTCTTGCCTTTTTTTTTTTTTTAAGTTTTTTATCGCGGTATAAACATATAGTGAAGCGCAGAAATATGAAGTGTGCAACTTGATTACTTTTTGCATTATTATATATATGTAACCACCACTAAGATCAAGATAGAGTATGTTTCCAACACCCTGGAAGGTAGAGAACTTGCTTTTTGATTAAAGTAAATTTTACTTCTTTGGTGGACATGATTAAATCACTGGTTTAGTTTTTTTTTTTTCACTTGAATTCTGGCATTGCATTTATTCTCTTTTTGAGAAGAAATTCAGCCTTGTTACCTGATTTTCTATAAACAGTTTTAAATGTTTTCTATTGGAGGAATATAAAAGTAGTAGTGAGCAACTTGGTGTGTGTGTGCTTATGCTGTTTTATGTATTTTTAAATACAGGTGTTGTATTTTAATAGCTAATAAATTTGGGTGTTTTTTACTCTTATTAGTTGATTATTAAGAGGTCAAGCTTAGTGGTTAAGAAGATAGGCTCTGAAGTCAGACATGTCTAGATTTAGATCCTTGGTGCACTGCTTACTAGCTGCATGGCTTTGAGCAAGTTACCATAGGCTTTAGTTTTCTCTTATCTTTGGAATCAATAATAGTGCCTACCTCATAGAGTCGTTAATAGGATTTAAGTGAATTTACAAAGTGCCTGCACACAGCAAACAAGCACTAGCTGGCATTATTATTGTTCTTTTAAAATGAAGAAAATCTTATACTTGTACCTGGTATAAAAATTTCTCTGAGAAGCTGCCTTTAATGGGAAATGCTTTAATAAACCGGCGTGGTAAGTGATTCCATGAAGAACAATGAGTATTTGTATGGTTGATTTGCACAAAAGATTGAGATAGATCTTTTGCAGTCTTTCACTTACTGAAATATTATCTTTCCCTGTTAGTCATTGTTTGTATACCATATTTTAGTTAGCTCCTTTCAAATATATTTAGCCCCTGGAAGGCAAATTTGGAGGCTTAAAATCTTGATGTTGTCTTTGAGTTGTCCATTTCCTTTTCTCCTTCGTCCAATCAGTTATAACGTTCTATTAATTTTTATACTGTTACTGTTTTTCTCCCCCTATAAATATATATAGTCATAAAATTAAAAGAAGACAGAATAAAGGAGAAAATGATGATTTCCCTATAATTCACTGTTTAGAGATAATCCTGTTACCATTTTGGAGTATATTCCATTAGAATTTTTTCTCTGCAAGCAAATAACATATTTGGTGCAGCTATATTAGTTTTTCAAGTGATATCTGTGCTTTTTTTCTTTATTTCTATTGCTAGTACCTACTCTAAACTTTATTTCAATGTTTGGATTATCGAATGCTTTTCTTTTATAAAAATTAACTTCTAGTGTATCCTATCCTTTTCTCCTTTTAGTCCCACCTACCACTGGATTGATCTTTCTAAACGTTTCTTAAACTCTACCTATTTTTCTAAAATCTTTAGTGTCACTCTCATTAAAAATCTTTTGTGTCCTACATCCCATTTTCCGTATCACTTTACTACTCAGTTTAGTGTTTAAAATGTGCTTCATGCCCTGATTCCCCACACATTTGTTTATGCCCATTTTCTTCTCGTTCTTTTTTCTTATCCTAAACTCTAGGAATGTATGTGGAGCAAGCTGCATATACACCTACAACAAATATGAGGGAAGAAAATTGTTACTATAAATTGAATTGCGGAGAAAAATCTCTTCTAGTAAAGTGTAACAGAAAATAGCAGGAATACAAATAAGGACAGTAGTCCCGCCTTTCACTGGCTTCAGCTGCCTGTGGTTAACTGTGGTCCAAAATATTAAATGGAAAATTCCTGAAAAAAAAACCAACTTATAAGTTTTAAATTGCATGCTATCCTGAGTAACACGATGAAATCTTTTGCAGTCTCGCTCTGTCCTGCTTGGAATGTGAATCATCCCTTTGTCCAGCGACTCCACACTATATATGCTACCCACCAGTGATTACTTAGTAGCCATCTCAGTTATCAGTTCAGAAAGGGAGGCCATATTCACATAACTTTTATTATGGCATATTATTATAATTATTCTAATTTATTATTTGTTACTAATCTATTACTGTGCCTAATTTATAAATTAAACTTAATCATAAGTATGTATGTATAGGAAAAATCATAGTCTATATAGAGTTTAGTACTATTCGAAGTTCAGGCATCCACCAGGGGTCTTGGAAAGGATCTCTAGAGAATAACGGAGGACTTCTGTACTAGGATGCGTGTCAGTTCTGTTCAGTAAATTGAAATAGATATTTAAATTCTATAAGACTGTATATTGCATTTCTTTGACTCCTGGTGAATTCTAGCTCTAGGCCATTGCCATCTTAGATTCATTGAAATATTTTTAAGATTCAAGAGAAGTTCTATTTGATGAAGTTCCCCAGATCACCAGGCTACATTTATGTCATATTGCCCTAATCTCTTATATTGTTTAGTGTCTGAGTTTGATGTCTACTTGTATGTTGGCTTGATTTTTTCCCCTCTAAGTGACTTCCAGGTATAACCTCTTGAATATACTTTGAATACCTTTTCTAAAGATTTTTGACTCCATATGTAAGTGTGTTTGAGATAATTCTCATACAATAAAATTTTTTCTTTTAAAGTGTACAATTCACTATTTTTTAGGATATTCACAGGGTTGTGCCACCACCTCATGATCTAATTCTAGAACATTACATCACCCCAAAAGGAAGCTCCTCACACTAGCAGTCACTCCCATTCCCCTCTCCTCTCAGCCCCTGGTAACCACTAATCTACTTTCTTTTGTCTCTGTGGATTTGCCTTTTCTGGACATTTTAGTTTACTTCTTTTTAAACAAGTATGTAGAGTATTTTGATACAAACTTAATAAAAAATCTCATTTTAAATAGAAAGCTGTCTATTTACATCTAGTGGCTTATTGAATAGGTAGCTTTTAATGAGAGATAGTTTGTTGAAGGATTGGTTTTTAGAAGTAGATGTGGATTAATGAATAGGTGAGGGGAGGACATTTTAAGTAGAGGAAAAAGCATGAACAAGAGGTGATGAAGTTGAGGTAAGCAATGAACTTGGTTTGAGACTTAGTTCTTTTTTAGATCTACTTTGATCTGGAAATAAAATAAATAAATAAATATAATTTATTTTTTCTCCATCCAGTCTGTGGCTCCGGCGGCCTTATTTCTAGCAGCTAAAGTAGAGGAGCAGCCAAAAAAATTGGAACACGTCATCAAGGTAGCACATGCTTGTCTCCATCCACAGGAATCACTTCCCGATACTAGGAGTGAGGTAGGGGATTAATTATGTATCTATTTTTCTTAATTTATTTTGATCATAGCTTAGTTTTGTAACTTCGATTTATTGAAGTCCAAATGGGGACTGTTAAAGGAGCCTTTTTAGTGTTTGTTTCCCCTTAAAACAGCAAAGAAATTTTATGGCAAAAGTGAATTGTGTTCATTATAGTAAAATTGGAAAATGCAGAAAAAGATATAATTTGGACCACAGATATGTAAGCGAACCATTATTCCAGCTTCTTTTTTATGAATAGCTATATATGTGTATATTTTATATGTTATTTTCACTTATATGTTATATCCCAAATATTTTCCCATTTTATTAATTTTCCACTTGCTTTAAATAGCAAGATAATATTTCATTATGTACATATATATACATTTTAACCATTCTCTGTTTCTAAGAGAATTTTCTAGGAAATCATAAAAGTTATGTATGCTAATTATGAAAGAAACCAAACACTTAAGAATCATTTAAAGTAAAAGTTAAAGCATCTCCCCTCCTCTTCCTAGGAGGATACTGCTGATTACAGTTCCAGTATAGTGTCTTCTTCCAGACCTTTTATGCTGTGCATATACATATAGCTTTTTTTCACCCTTCCATCCTTCCTTGACCTTCTTGGAGATGGGAAACTTCTGGCTTTAAAAGTCAGTGGTGCGGGAGTGGTGAGTCTTGAGAAATAGAGAGGTTTGACATCTGTAAGTGCTTAGGGAAAAATTATGGATTTCTGTTACAAGATTATTTAAATCTCTTACAGTGGGTGTATTAGTTACCCTTTATCAGAGAGATAAATGGGATTATGTGTTATACTGATCATATTGGAGAAAGTGGTTTTTTGGGGGGTTATTTTTTTGTGTATGTTAGTAATAGCCCCTAATTATATGAATTAAGTGTTTTGCATAGCAGTGTCTTGACTGACTTCATTTTCTCTTTGGGCTATCCCAGTACCTCTTACTGAAAGAGTTATTGCTCTGGACTTTTATTTAGATTTGAGACTAACTACTAAGTACCATTGGTCTATAGAATTGACCAAATAAAACAGTTTTAACAAAATAAACAAAAAATAATCCCTACTTTTTTTTCTTTTCTAAATTATGTTTACATAATTTCTTACCTGAGTCTCTATTCCTTATGAAGTGATTAGGGGAAAATATTTCCTTCAATATATGGAACAGAATTAGCATAGTCGAAGTCCTTATATGACTTATTAAAGATTATAAAGTTAAGTGGAAAGTTAACTACAGCGTAAGTCTCTTAACTCCTGGTCAAGTCTAATTCTCTGAGAGTTCTAGACCAGTGTGTAAAATGAAAATAAGGAGAGTCACGTGTAATTTAAAATTTTACCTTTTCGTTAAACTTTATTTAAAACCTTTATTAAAAAAATAATTTTAATCTATTTTATATATTTTCTTTAGTCAAATATTATTTCAGCATATAATCAATATAAAGTTGTTATTAATGAGGTAGTTTACATTATTTTTATATTAGTCTTCAAAATCCACTGTGTATACTGTGCTCGTAGTGCATTTCAGTTTTGACCAGCTACATTTCAAGTGCTTAATACCCATGTGGCTACAGTATTAGCTAGTACAAATATGTTCCCTTTTTCCTTTGAACTCTTCTATGGATTTTTAGAACTCTAGCATTACCCCAAAGGGGAAGGTTTAACAGGAGTCAAATGTTTGAGATTGCCTATCTTGCCTTTAGGAAGGCTGTGCAAATATATTTTGATGACGTTGAAAAAGATGTATTTTTATCTTTCATGTATCTACATCAAATGAATTTTAAAACTTAAAATGTCAGTCTGAAAATGAACCAAATCTCTGGTGCTTTTTCTGTAGCTATTTATGAATAAAGTGTTCTCTCAGTATACCACTTTTTTCCCCCTTTAAAAGCTGAGTCTACACTAAATAGGGATAAAGATTAATTTCAGTTCCTACTCTACCTCTACCATAACTCTGCCCCTACCTTTTTTGGCTTTGTTTTTTCTGGGAGGCGTCGTTAGACTTGTTTACACTTTGTATATTGTGCCTAATGTGTCTTCTCACTTGAAGGCTTACCTGCAACAAGTTCAAGATCTGGTGATATTAGAAAGCATAATTCTGCAGACTTTAGGTAAGTTTATTTTCCTTTAAAACATTAAATATATATGAAATATGATTTTAAAATTTGCAAAATAAGGAAACAGGAAGAAAATGTTTTGGAAAAGGTTTTGCAAATGATAGAGATTGTAGAGTTCAGTTTTACCCTGGCCTGTGCCAGAGAAGGAATGAAGGCACAGATGATTTTTGAAATAGCAGTTAGCAGTGTTTTTTTCTATTCTAGGATTCATGATTTGCTTTTTAAGGTTTGACAGTTTTTAACTTTCCGATAACTAATGGCAGAAACAATTTTAAAAATCCACCCCCTGCTTCCACCCCTGACCTTTGGATGTTGCTGTTTCCCCTTAAGAACTGGATCTCTGAAGGCAGGGCGTCTCTTCCCACACTCTCGGGGTGTGCTGCCACCCCGAGGGCCTGGCGCACCTGGGTATGGTCCATGGCTCCACCTGGGGCACGAACCCAGGACCTTCTGTGTGTAAAGCAGATGTGCTAACCACTACGTTATGGAGCCACCCCCTGGCAGAAATAATTTAAAGAACTTTTTTCCTTTCATGGATTTTTATAGTCTGTCATTTAGATAACAACGTTTGTTCTTAAATTGGGTTCAGAACAGCAGAGGGGAGGTGGAGGAATTCAAGCTATAGTAAGTCCTCACTTAATGTCATTGATAGGTTCTTGGAAGCCATGGCTTTTAAGTGAAACAATATAACGAAACTAATTTTACCATAGGCTAATTGACATAAACGAGTTAAGTTTCTGGTCACCAAACTTGTAAATACCCAAAAATACTTCTAATATAAAACATTGAAATAAATATGAGCTGTACATAACGTTTGAGAAAGAATAAGAACAAGAAAGATAATGATTTAATGATTTTCCAACTAGTGTATTTCAGCTCAGAGTTGAGGGTGGCTGGAAACCTATTCCAACAGCTCAGGGCGCAAGGCGGGAATCCACCCTGACAGGCCACTCTTCCATTGTAGGGTGCACTCATATACCCCCACACTCACTCTGACTGGGACATTTAAACACAGCAGTTCACCTAATGTGCACATCTTTGGGATGTGGGAGGAAACTGGAGTACCTGGAGAAAAACCATATAGCATGGGGAGAATGTGTAGACTCTATCCACACATACAGTGGCTCCAGCTGGGAATCAAAATTTTTTTTGTCTTGTTAACATTATAACAGAATGACATTGAATGAAATGAAGTTATTTGAGGACCTGCTGTATAGCTGTTCATGGGTAACCCTGATGATGTTCTGTTATTATCCATTATTATTTTCATCAAAGAGACTGCCTTTAAAAGCTTAGCAAATATGAAAAGATTTTTTTTCCTTGTTATTTTGGGTTATCATTTTTCTCTTTAGATGGGGAGGATTTCAAGAGCTGTTTTGCAGTTACTGGTACAGCACAGACAGACTGAGTTCTTCAGAGTTTATCTTTGATGTTAATGTCTGCTAATTAACTTTTTACTTTAAATTATCTTCATTGTAACCATATTTTAGGAGACTGGTATTTTTCTGGTGGAACAAATTTTTCTTAATATTTTAATGTGGAAAGCGGTGAAACCTAATTTACAAGAATCAGTAATCCTTATAGAATAATTTATATCATATAAATTTCTCAATAGAATTTACCTAGAAAATTTTACGTAGGCAAAAAGAGAAACAAAAAATTTTTATAGACATACTGATCTTCCTTCAGTAATTTTGGTATAAAGACCTTTTGGGGTTGGATAAAATGATCAGTACCTATTGTAATTAAAATGATGGAAAGGAACAAAACAGAGAAGATAGTCATTACTTAAATAACTGCTCCTTCTAACTGTATATTATAGTGTATTGTTCCTGAAACGTGTTTTGTTTAGAGGATATTGGTTTCTCACAGGTTTTGAGACTGCATTAGCTTTGTTATCTTAGCGGTACCTTCTATCAAAATATAAGCAGTTTTGGAGATAATGTGTCTTAGAGAAGAGCATGTATGACTCAGCCTTTGAATAACAGTTTTGGGACAGGAAAATGAGGGAGGCCTTTAATGATGACTCAGATAAAAGATGTATAAAATGTCTCAAGTACTTTAGCTTTTTAACCAGTTACTTTTTTTTAGGCTTTGAACTAACAATTGATCACCCACATACACATGTGGTAAAGTGCACTCAACTTGTTCGAGGTAAGGAATCCCAACTTGAGATGGTGCTCTTAAATTGTTTTACCATTTAGAGGCTAAGATTGCTGTGGACAAATACATAACACAGCTCCTTTGACCAAATGTAAAATTGAAAGGGCGACCTGGCTTAAATCAAAATGAGTGATTCTGACTTTGAGTTTTTCTGTTGAGTTCTTACAAATAACGTTTTTATGTGATTTCCATTTAAAGAAAGTTAGCCTCTTGAGGATGTTTGTCAAAGCGGGGGCAGATTTTGAAAAGTCACCAAATCATAAATAACTAACAGCAAATTTTAAGGATGTTTTGGGAGTGGGTGATCTTAATTTGATTCTAGGATTGACTGTCCTAAATGTTCTGAAAGGCCACTCAGAGGATCATCTAGAATTTATTTGAATTTATTTCCATGATTAACAGTCCTTTGGCAGAACTTTCTTTTTATTTTAATTTAAATTTAGTAGCTGTAATTATGTGAAACCTAGTTCCTCATTTAATATAATAGTATCAAGAATATCTATTCACCATTGTGTATTTCATTGCCTTTTATAGATCAGACTGATAATTGGCCTTGTTTTGTATTTTGCTTCTGTGTGTTTTATCTGAAAATTCCAAGTTTTTCCTGAGTTCTTCATACTTTGAAAGCATTAAAAGATTACAGATTGGTAGTTAGAAAATAGTCACAGGGATGTGAAGTATGTGAAGTACAGCATAGGGAATATAGTTAATAATATTGTAATAATTATGTATAGTGCCAGGTGGGTACTAGACCGGTTGGAGGGATAACTTCATAAATTATATAAATGTCTAACCACTATGCTATATATCTGAAACACATATAAAATAATATTGAATGTCAGATAATTGAAAAAAATTAAGAAAAAGTTTATATTGAGCAAGGATAGGGTTAAACAGAGATGGATATACGTTAATATTTAAGGAAGATTAAAATTTGCTTTGTCATCCACAGCAGCTTATTTTGTTTGTTTTTGGAAAAGCAAACTTTTTTGAATTGTATTAAATAATTATGTTATTTGATGATTTCAGGATTAAATCACAGGTTCTCAATTTAAAACTTTTTTAAAGCACAAATCCCTTTTTACAAACATATCAAAGTCTTCTGAATTCTAATGGCCTCCAAATTAGTTCATCACCAGTTTAGTATTTCTCAGTGAACCCTTGTATCAGAATCTCTGAATTATTTGTTAAAAATGCTTACATTCTTCTTGAAACATGTTGAGTCATAGTCTAGGGAGGATGTCCAAGAATTGAATTTTTTTTTTTTTAATTATTGTTTATGCCTACAGCACTTGGTCTTCTTAGGTGGTCTCCTATCCAAGTACTAACCAGGGCTGACCCTGCTTAGCTTCCAAGATCAGATATCAGGCTTGTTTAGGGTGCCATGGTCATAGGCCATGGACTGTGGCTCCACTGGGGTGCGAACCCAGGACTTTCTGCGTATAAAGCAGACGTGCTAAATGCTATACTATGGAACCACTTCCAAGGAATTGAATTTTAAACAAGTGTCAGATACTTGATGTAGAGAATAAAGCTCGAGTCCCTAGGTCTGAAAGCAGCACAGTTATTATAATATAATGAAAAATTATTCACCTATTTTTGGTAGGATGTAAACTTAAGGTGGACAGGGATCATGTCTTCCTCATTCACCACTATATTCTCTACTTTGCAAATATTAAATGCTTACTAAATGTTGAGAATACATGGAACTAATTACTTTTTCCCTCCACCTGTTTTTTTTTTTTTTTAGCAAGCAAGGACTTAGCACAGACTTCTTACTTCATGGCAACCAACAGGTTTATATTTTATTATTTTTCCGTTCTGTTTTGGGGATAGGATTTGACTTGGGTTGGGACTGTCACTTTTTGAGGGACATATAGAAAAATGTCAGGCCTGGCACTTAGTAAACTAGAACTCAGACTCAGTCATGAATTTTTGATAATGTGTTATAGACAATTTTCTGGTAAATATTGATTTTTATGCACACTTTTCATGTAAATTTCCATGGTGCTTTTTTAATTTACTAAGGTGATGTAATTATTTACTACTGATTGATGGCTTATTTAATTCTGCATGTGTTACTTAGCTTTGAAATATCCAAGAGAATAGTTCTGAAAGTTGGTAAACTTGGAATTAATTCATTGACAGTGACTGAAACAGTCTGATTGGAGGAGTCTGCAATAATTAGGATATTTTAAAAGACTTGTTTTTCCTCCCTCACTCCCAGATATATGGGCACGTATATGTCTAAAGAGTTGTAATGCTTTTTCTTTCATCTTTCTTTTTTAAAGAAAAACTTATTAATACATAACTTGTATTACTATGTGATTTGCTCATTCTCATCTCCAGTCTATTGGTTGTTCATAGAAACTAAAGATATTCCTGATAACTTTCAGGGCTAAGAAAAATATTTTTAAAGTCTGATAGGAGAAATTTAAAAAATAAACCATCAATCAAACATATTCACACTTAAGAGGGTGATTGTCTAGTCATTATTTTAAATAGACCAGACCTATGATTGCCAAGAGACAAGATATTTTTCGGGTATATTCTTAACTATATGATTTAGGGATTATACACATCAAATATCTTATAATTTTCCTTAAGTTCAGAGTTTATACTCAGAAAAATTGATCTTTATTTTAAAAAAACCGAGTACCCAGTTTTGTTTTTATTCATTTTATTTTTTTGGCCCTTCATCAGTTTTGTGGACTGAATGATGTATAGTTGAAAATTTATAAACATTGTTGCCTGAGCAGGTGGGTTAATGGAAAATCATGTTAAGTGCTGAATCAGAGCACTGGATATTTCTTGCCCTTCTTGCTCTGCAGTGCTCTTCATTTTTTTTTTTTTTTTTTTTTTTTAAATAATGGAGAGTTTTAACTTTGGGTTCAGAATTGAGAGCTCATGACTCTCTCTTGTTTCCTTCCCTCTGATGTCAGCCTGCATTTGACCACATTTAGCCTGCAGTACACACCTCCTGTGGTGGCCTGTGTCTGCATTCATCTGGCTTGCAAGTGGTCCAACTGGGAGATCCCAGTCTCAACTGATGGGAAGCACTGGTGGGAGTATGTTGACGCCACTGTGACCCTGGAACTTTTAGATGGTAAGTTTTAGAGTAAGGGTCCTTGGAAAGCACTTGATCTTGATCTGTCACATATCTGGCCAAAGGTGACTTGATTCAGATGAAAATAGTTGAGGTTATTCTTGTTTAATTATTTTTGTCTGAGTTTTTCTTATATGTTCTATTTTATTTATAGAACTGACACATGAGTTTCTACAGATTCTGGAGAAAACCCCCAACAGGTTCAAACGAATTCGAAATTGGAAGGTAAGAATATACCACAACTGGTTATTTACTCTAGGTTAGGAGTTTCCCTTTTTTTAGTTACACAGTAATTATGTCTTTAGCTTTATAGCTTGGTTACTGGCCCAGAGTCAATGGCTGTAGGTGACAGCAGGATTTTTGTATTTTGCCACTCTTGTGATAGTCATTTGGTCAGCAACATTGGTTGAGTATTTTCTGTGTTGAGACTATTAGGGAAAAAAATGTGGCTTCTCTGAGTCAGAGTATTGGCTTCTGATAAAGATACAGAGTTACAGAGTTAGAGCTGATACCATAATTTTGTCTTTCATTACCTGCTTTTGAAATGGATTTTAGAATTTTTTAAAATATGGATTGAGGTCTAAAGTTATATTTCAAATATTTTTCAAAGTCTTATTTATAAATAATAGAATCAATCTTCCTTTTTTTCCAGTGTCAGAAAGTTTATTTTAAAATGTTCCCTGCATTTCTCAAAAATCCAGATTGATAAGCTTAATTTTATTCTTGAGTTGAGTGATTTGCCTAGGGTTCAAAGGAGACTTGGATTTTTATATATGACGTTAGGTAAGGGTCCAGCTTCATTGTATTGAATGTGGATGTCCAGTGTTCCTAGCACCATTTGTTGAGAAGACTGTCCTTTCATTGAAGATTATTCTCTCCTAATGGTCTTGGCACCCTTGTCAAAAATCATTTGACCATTTAGGTAAGGATTTATTTCTGGAGTCTCTCTGTCGTTCATCTGTATGTCTGTCTTTATGCCAGTATCACACTGTTTTGATTACTGTAGATGTGTAGTAAGTTTTGAAATCAGGTGTGAGCCTTCCAGTTTTGTTTTTTATTTTCAAGATGTTTTGGTTATTTGGAGTTCCTTGGAAATCTATATGAATTTTAGGATGGGTTTTTCTATTTTTGTAAAAAATATCATTGGGATTTTGATATGGATTGCCTTGAATCTGTAGATGGCTACAGTATTCACATTTTAACAATATGAAGTCTTCAAATCCATAACATGGCATGACTTTCCACTCATATATTATTTAATTTCTTTCAGCAGTGTTTTGCAGTTTTCATTGTACAAGTGTTTCACCTCCTTGGTTAAGTTAATTCCTAAGTATTTTATATTTTTTGATGTTATTGTATTTTTTTAAATTTAATTAATTAATCAATTATTTTATGCCAAGCAATCCTTGGTTGACCTCACAGATTGCAAGGACCTTGTCAGCTTACAATCCCTTATTTTTATTTTTTTATTTTTTATACCTACAGCACCTGGTTTTCCTAGGTGGTCTCCTATCCAAGTACTAACCAGGCCTGACCCTGCTTGTCTTCCAAGATCAGACGGGATCAGGCTCATTCAGGGTGGCATGGCCGTAGACTTCGATGCTATTGTAAATGGAACTGTATTCATAATTTCCTTTTCAGATTGTTTATTGTGTATAGAAATGTAACTGAATTTTGTATTGATTTTGTATCCTAGTTTGCTGAATTAATTTATTCTTTTTTTGTGTGGAATCTTTTTGAATTTTCTACATATCAGGTCATATCATCTGTAAACAGATAATTTTACTTCTTTCAAATTTGGATGCCTTTTTTTTCTTGCCTAATTGCTCTGACGAAAACTTCCAGTACTATGTTGAATTAAAGTAGTGAAAATGGGCACACTTACCTTGTTCCTGATCTTAGAGAAAGCTTTCAGTCTTTCATCATTGAGTATGATGTTCCCTGTGGGTTCTTCATAATGGCTTTTATTATGTTGAGGTAGTTTTCTTATATTTCTAATTTACTGATTGTTTTTATCATGCAAGTGTGTTGAATTTTGTCAGATACTTTTTTTATATCAATCGAGATGACTGTGTGTTTTTTTCTTCATTCTGTTTATGTGGCATATTACATGGGTTGAGTTTTTATACACTGAACCATCCTTCATTCCAGGAATAAATTTCACTTGTTCATGGTGTATAATCTTTTTAATATGCTGTTAAATTCAGTTTGCTAGTATTTTCTTGAGGATTTTTGCATCATTGGTCATAACAGATATTGGTCTTTAGTTTTCTTGCCTGGCTTTGGTATCAGGGTATTGCTGGCCTTAATGAATTGTGAAGTTTCCCCTTCATGTTTTTGGGAAAGTTTGAAAAGGATTGGTATTCTTTAAATGTTTGATAGGATTAACCAGTGAAGGGTTTTTTTTTTTTTTTTTTTGGAGATTTGATTGCTTATTCACTCTCCTGATTAGTTATAGGTCTATTCAGATTTTCTATTTCTTTATGATTTAGTTTTGGTATGTTTTGTATTTCTAGGAATTTGTCCATTTCATATAGGTTATCCAGTTTGCTTTCATACAGTTATTCATAGTACTCTTCTTACAGACCTTTTTATTTCTGTAGAATGAATAGCAATGTCTCCACTTTTATTTCTGATTTTCGTAGTTTGAGCCTTCCCTTTTTTTCTTAGTCCATCTACCTAAAGTCAATTTTGTTGATCTCAAAGAACCAACTTTTGGTTTAATTAATTTTTCTCTATTTTTCCATTCTCTGTTTCATCTATCTCTGCTCTAATCTTTATTATTTCCTTCCTTTGGCTAGCTTTGGGTTTAGTTTGTTCTTCTAGTTTCTTAAGTTTTAAAGTTAGTTATTTTGAGATATTTTTTAAAATTATTTTTTAGAAATATAGTTGACATACAATATATTAATTTCAGGTGTACAACATAGTGATTTGACATTTATATACTTTATGATATGATCATCATGATAAGTATAGTAACCATCCATCACTGTACAAAGTTACTCTATTATTGACTATTTTCCCTATGCTGTACATTACATTCTCATGACTTACTTATTTCATAACTGGAAGTTTGTACTTCTTATTCCCTTTTACCTTTTTCATCCATCCCCTACCTGCCTCTCCTCTGGCAGCCATCGGTTTGTTCTCTGTGTCTGTGAGTGTTTCTGTTTTGTTTGTTTTGTTTTTTTAGATTCTACATTTAAGTGAAATTATACAGTATTTGTCTTTGTATTATTTCACTTAGCATTATACCCTTCAGGTCCATCCATGTTGTCGCTATAGGCAAGATTTCATTCTTTTTTTATGGATGAGTAATATTCCATTGTGTATATACACACTGCTTTTTTAAATTCATTCATCTATCGGTGGACACGCAGGCTGCTTCCATATCTTGGCTATTGTACATAATGCTGCAGTGAACCCAGGAGTGTATGTATCTTTTTTAATTAGTGTTTTCATTTTCTTTGGCTAAATGCCCAGAAGTGGAATTGCTCGGTTATATGGTATATGGTAGTTCTATTTAAAAATTTTTGAGGAACCTCCATATCGTTTTTCATAGTGACTGCATCAGTTTACACTTTCACCAACAATGCAGGAGAGTTCCCTGTTTCCACATCCTCGCCAACACTTGTTATTTGTTGACTTTTTGATAATAGCCATTCTAACAGGTATGAGATGGTATCTCATTGTGGTTTTGATTTGCATTTTCCTGCTGCTTAGTGATGTTGAGCATATTTTTATGTCTTTTGGCCATTTGTATATCTTCTTTGGAGAAATGTCTGTTCAGCAGCTCTGTACCTTTTTTAATCAGAATGTTGTGTTTTTTGATGTTCAGTTGTATGAGTTCTTTACATATTTTGTATATTAACCCCTTGTCAGATATATCACTTGTAAGTATCTTGTCCCATTCAGTAGGCTGTCTTTTCATTTTGTTAATGGTTTCCTTGGTATGCAGAAAGTGTTTTAGTTGGATGTAGTCCCATTTGTTTATTTTTGCTTTTGTTGCCCTGACCTAAAGAGACAGTTTCCAAAAAATATTGCTAAGATTGATGTCAAAGAGTTTAGTGCCTGTGTTTTCTTCTAGGAGTTTTGTGGTTTTAGGTCTTACATTTAATCTTTAATCCATTTTGAGTTTATTTTTGTATGTGTTATGAAAAGTGGTCTAGTTTCATTTTTATTTTGCATATATCTGTCCAGTTTTCCCAACATCATTTAGCGAAGAGACTATCTTTTCTCCGTTGTATATTCCTGCCTCATTTGTCATAGATTAATTAACCATATGAGTGTGGATTAATTTCTGGGCTTCTATGCCATTCCATTGAACTGTGTGTCTATTTTTGTGCTGGTACCATACAACTTTGATTATACAACTTCGTAGTATACTTTGAAATCAGGAATTGTGGTAACTCACAGCTTTGTTGTTCTTTCTCAAGATTGCTTTGGTTAATTCGGGGTCTTTTGTGGTTCCACATAAATTTTAGGATTATTTATTTTAGTTCTGTGAAAAATGCCATTGGTATTTTGGTAGGGATTGCATTAAATCTGTAGATTGCTTTGGGTAGTGTGGACATTTTAAAAACATTCTTCCAGTCAGTGAGCATGAAAGTTATATCCTTCCATTTATTTGTGTTGTCTTCAGTTTCTTTTATCAGTGTCTTATAGTTTTCAGAGCACAGCAGGTCTTTTGCATCCTTGGTTAAATTTATTCCTAGGTGTTTTTTCTGATACAGTTGTAAATGGGATTGTATTCTTAATATCTCTTTCTGATAATTTGTTGTTAGCATATAGATGATATACCACTGGTTTCTGTATGTTATCCTGTAACTTTACTGAATTTATTTATTCTAATAGTTTTTTGTTAAGAGTCTTTAGGATTTTTTATATACAATATCATGGCATCTGTAAATAGTGACAGTTTTGCTTTTCCAATTTGGATGCCTTTTTTTTTTTTTCTGGTTGTTCTGACAAGGACTTCTAATACTGTGTTGAATTAAAGTGGTAAGAGTGGGCATCCTTGTCTTGTTCCTGATCTTAGGGGAAAAGCTTGTAGCTTTTTACTGTTGAGTATGATGTTAGCTGTGGGTTTGTCATTTGTGGCCTTTACTATGTTGAAATATGTTCTCTCTGTCCTCACTTTGTTGAGAAAACATAAAAATGGATGTTGTATTTTGTCAAATGCCTTTTCTGCTTCTACTGAAATGATCAGGTGATTTGTTTTGGTAATGTGGTGTATTAAATTGATTGATTTGCAGATATTGATAATCCTTGCAATCCTTGGAATAAATCCCACTTGATTGTGGCATATAATCCTTTAAATGTGTTGTTGAATTTGGTTTGCTAATATTTTGTTGAGAATATTTGTATCTTTGTTCATCAGGGATATTAATCTGTAATTTTTTTTGTAGTGTCTTGGGTTTTGGTATCATTTCTTTTTTAAATGTATTTATAGCTATAAATTTCTCCCTTAGCACTACTTTTGCTGCATCCCATAAGTTTTGATATGTTGTGTTTTCATTTTCATTTGTTTCTAGATATTTTCTAATTTCCCTTTTGATTTCTCCTTTAATCTGTTGGTTTAAAAGTGTGTTGCTTGATTTCTATGATTTTGTCAATTTTTCTTGTTATCGATTTCTGAGTTTATCTCATTGTGGTCAGAAAAGATACTTTGTATGATATCTATGTTTTATTTATTTTATTTTTAAAATTTATTATTATTATTTTTTGGTGATATTGGTTAATGAAATCCTGTAAATTTCAGGTGTACAATTTAACAGTTAGGCATATATATATTACATTGTGTGTTCTTTCTGTGTTCAGAAAGAAAGATTTCTCTATGTCACTACATATTTGACCCCTTTTATCCCATCTACCCTTTGGTATATGCCTAGAAGGAATAATACTTTCACTATTTGTAACTATAGTAGTAACAATTCTCAACTCCCACTTAGTCTAACCACTAGTCTGTTGTCCATGTCCATGAGTCTCTGTTTGTCTTGTTCATTTATTGCTTTTAGGTTTATATCCCACATATAAGTGACATCATGTGGTTTTCAACTTTTTCTGTCCGGCTTAATATCTATGTTTTAAAATCTATTGAGACTTAGTTTGTGGCTTAACTTATGGTCTATGCTGGAAATTCTTCCAAATACACTTGAGAAGAATGTGTATGCTGCTGTTTTGGTTAGAGTGTTCTGTATGTCTGTGAGATCTAGGTGGTTTCTTTGTTAAGTCCTCTATTCCCTATCTTCTGACTGGTTTTCTATCCATTACCGTGAGTGGGTTATTGAAGTCTCCAACTATTACTGCAAAACTATTTCTCCCTTCAATTTTGTCAGTTTTTGCTTCATATATTTTGATGGCCTGTCATTAGGTATGTAAATGTTAATAATTGTTAGATCTTTTTGCTGTATCGATCCTTTAAACAATTATAGAATGTCCTTTGTCTTTTGAAACCTTTTTTGATTTAAAGTCTATTTCATCTGATAGAGTATAGCCACCTACTCTCTTTTAGTTACTGTTTGCATGGTATCTCTGTTCCCTTCCTTTCACTTTCAACCTGTTTGGGTATTTCGATCTCAGTGCTTGTAGACAGCATATAGTTGGATCATATGTTTTTATCTATTTTCCTAATCTCTGTCTTTAAGCATTTAATCCGGTTACCCTTAATTATAGATAAGGAGGGACTTCTGTCATTAATCTGTTGTTTTTTATGCCTTATAGCTTTTTTGGTCTTCATTTTCTGCATGACTGTCTTGTGTTTAGTTGATTTTTTATAGTGAAATTTAAAAATTCTTTTATTTCCTTTTTTGTGTATTCTACAGTTAGGTTTGTGTGGTTACTATGGAGATTATTTTAACATCCTAAAGTTAAAACTCTCTAGTTTGAATGTATACCAGTTTAACTTCAATAACATACAAACTCTTTTATTGCTGCATTCCTACCCCTTTTGGTTGTTGATGTGACAAAATTATATTTTTATACAGTGTGTGCCCCAAAACATAAACCAATAATTGTTTATATCCATTAGGCTCTTAAAATATATAGAAAATAATATTTGGAGTTATAAACCAAAGTCATGGTAATACTGGGTTTTACACTAATAATTGTGTTTTCCTCTTAAAATTTGTTAGTCTCTTAAATCATGTAGAAAACAGGAATCATAGTTATAAACCATTGTTAGAATAATATTAGCTTTTATAATTGCCTATATTTTTACCTTTATTGAGATTTTTTCTCCATATGGCTTCAATACTGTCCAATATCCTTTCATTCCACCTTGGAGGACTCCTTTGAGCGTTTCATGCATGGCCGTTCTGGTAGTCTTGAACTCTCTCAGCTTTATCTGGAAATGTCTTAATTTCAACCTCAGGTTTTTGAAAGATATTTTTTGCTGAATATAGGATTTTTGGTTGACAGTTTTTCTTTCTTTTAGTACTTGGAATGTATCAGCCTCCTCTCTTCTAGCCTCTAAAGTATGTAATGCTAAATCTCATGATCTTGTATGTGATAATTTGCTTTTTGCTTGCTGCTTTCAAGATTCTGTCTTTAACTTTTGAAAATTTGATTATAACGTGTCTCGGTGTGAATCTTGTTTGAGTTCTTAGTTAGAGATTATTGAGCTTCTTGAATGTTTATGTTTATGCCTTTCATCAAATTTTGGAAGTTTTCAACCACTATTCCTTCAGATATTCTTCGTGCCCCTTTCTCTTTCCTACTTCTGAAAATCCCATGATGTATATGTTGGTCTACTTAATGGTCTATCACAGGTCCTTAGGCTCTGTTCACTTGCTTCAGTCTTTTTTCTTTCTGTTCCTTAGACTCGATAATTTGCATTGTTCCATCTTGAAGTTTGCTGATTCAGATCTACCTTTCAATAACTAGTGTATTTTTCATTTCAATTATTGTACTTTTCAGCTTCAGGGTTTATTTTTGGTTTCTTTCTAGGGTTTCTACCTCTTTATTAATATTTCCATTTTGTTCACACTGTTTTCTTGATTTTCTCTACATCTTTACTTTTTTGAGAATCTTTAAGGGAGTTAAAGTCTTTGTGTAGTAGATCTGCCATCAGGTATTTTTTAAGGACAGTTTCTGTTGATGTAATTTTTTTCCTTTGAATGGGCCATTAGAACTAATGGGCTTTTAGAACTAATAAGTATTATTATATGCCTTGTGATTGTTTTGTTGTTGTTGTTGAACACTGGACGTTTGAATCTAATAGTGTAGTAACTTTGGAAATCAGATTTTCTCCCTCCCCCATAGTTTGCTATTTTTTCTTATTGTTTTGTTCATTTTGGGGGGGCTTAGGGGAGGATTTTGTAGGGCATCTCTATGCTGAGGATCAGCCTGAGGTGTAAACCTAAGGTCTTTTCTGAACCTTTCCCTGGACATGCATTCTAACTTTCCCTGTATATAGAATTGTTTTTGAAAGTCTTAAGGTCTGGCCTCCCCAAAGGGGAAAAAGCAAAAAAATGAGAGGAGGGAGAGTGTTGGCCTTTTAAATCCCCTAGAAGTTGCTTCAGCCAAAGAGGGAGGGGCTTGCAACAATAGAAAAGGTGCAACAGTGGCTGCCTGCCTTTTGGTATGTACCTCTGTGACCAAAAGCAACAATCAGCAATCATAGCTCAGATCCCCAATATTTGGAGATAGAGTCCTTTTTGCTCACCCTGGCTTCCTCAAAGTGTGTGCAAACTTCTCCAGAAATGGGTGCACAACTGCCTGCTATGTGGCTAGGGGTAAGCGCTGGTAGTTTCTACTGTGCTGAGAACTGAAATTGATGGAAATTAACCCTAATTTACTGTCCAAGTCTTACCCTGGAAGTTGCAAGCCTTCAATAGAGTCGAGTTCTAAAATAGATTCTGCCAGTGCAATTGTTGTTAAGGTGGAGAAATAGATTCCTGTTGCTTCCTACTCTGCCACCTTCCCAGAATCCTTCTCTTTTTTTAAGGCTAAATAATATTTCATTGTATGTATATACCACATTTTCTTTATCCATTCATTGATAGATGGACACTTGGGTTGCTTTCATATCTTGTCTATTGTGAATAATGCTGCAGTGAACATGGGAGTGCAGATATCTCCTTGAGATCCTGTTTGTGTGACTCTTCATTGAAGGTTTTTAAAATCTTCTGTCTCCTAATGGTAATAATTATCAATCTTATGTTAGAGTAGCTGCATGCTTTTGGGCTATCCGGTGTGCAGTCACAGCAAGCACAGTCTACTCATTTTATTGTTTTTTTCTATTCGATATTACCTGAAGTGAAGAGATATCATTTGCTTCATTCTAGGCATACCAGGCTGCCAAGAAAACAAAAGCAGATGACCGGGGGGCAGATACTAACACTTCGGAGCAGACGATCCTCAATATGATTTCCCAGAGCTCTTCAGATACAACTATTGCAGGTTTAATGAGCATGTCAACTTCTTCTACCACAAGTGCAGTGCCTTCTCGTCCATCCACTGAAGAGTCATCTAACAACTTAAGCAGTGTGGAGATGTTGCAGGGCGAGCGCTGGCTGTCCTCCCAACCTCCTTTTAAACTAGAATCTTCTCAGGGTCATCGGACTAGTGAGAATGTAGCACTTATAGGAGTTGATCATTCCTTGCAACAGGATGGTTCAAATGCATTTATTTCTCAGAAGCAGACTAGTAAGAGTGTGCCATCAGCTAAAGTGTCACTGAAAGAATACCGTGCAAAGCATGCAGAAGAGTTGGCTGCCCAGAAGAGGCAACTGGAGAACATGGAGGCCAATGTGAAGTCACAGTATGCATATGCTGCTCAGAATCTCTTATCTCAACATGATGGCCATTCTTCCGTCATTCTGAAAATGCCCATAGAGGGCTCAGAAAATCCTGAGCGGCCTTTTCTGGAAAAGCCTGACAAAACAGCTCTCAAAATGAGAATTCCAGTGGCAAGTGGAGATAAAGCTGCCTCTTCAAAACCAGAGGAGATAAAAATGCGTATTAAAGTCCATGCTGCAGCTGACAAGCACAATTCTGTAGATGACAGTATCACAAAGAACAGAGAGCACAAAGAAAAGCATAAGACTTACCCATCTAACCATCATCATCATCATAATCACCACTCACACAAGCATTCTCACTCACAGCTTCCAGCTGGTACTGGGAACAAACGGCCAGGTGATCCGAAACATAGTAGCCAGACAAGCACTTTAGCGCACAAAACCTATAGCTCGTCTAGTTCGTTCTCTTCTTCCAGTTCTACTCGTAAGAGGGGTCCCCCTGAAGATACTGGAGGGGCAGTGTTTGATCATCCAGCCAAGATTGCCAAGAGTACCAAGTCCTCTTCCATAAATTTCTCCTTCCCTCCTCATCCAACAATGGCCCAGTTGCCTGGACATAGCTCAGACACAAGTGGCCTTCATTTTTCACAGCCCAGCTGTAAAACTCGAGTTCCTCATATGAAACTGGAAAAAGGCCCCACTGGGGCCAATGGTCACAACACAGCCCAGACAATAGACTATCAAGATACTGTGAATATGCTTCATTCCCTTCTCAGTGCCCAGGGTGTTCAGCCCACTCCACCCCCTGCATTTGAATTTGTTCATTCTTATGGTGAATATATGAATCCACGAGCTGGTGGAATGTCCTCCAGATCTGGCAACACAGACAAACCCCGGCTACCACCTCTACCTTCAGAACCTCCTCCACCGCTTCCACCCCTTCCTAAGTAAAAAAGAAAAAGAAGAGGAGAAAAAACTTCTTTAAAAACACATGCTTTTTTTTTTTTTTTTTTTAACTACTGATTCTGGACTAAGAAAATTACTTCCCTAATGAAATATGTCTCCCTTCTTGGACTAGGGAAAAAATTAATATTGAGACATAAGCGGGAAGATGGTAGAGGGCCTTGGTTACTATATCTGCTGCCTCAAAAATGTAACTATTTTATTATAGTTTTTATTGGTATTAGAGACATGAGAATATTGAAGCTGTGAAAGATTAAGAATACTTTCTCTATTCTTGGCCTCTCCACCTCCTAATTAGGTCGATTAGAGTTGATATCTTCCCTCTTCTTGCCAGGACTGAAATATGGAGGGTTTGTTTTTATCAAACAGTTGTGGATCCTTTTGGTGTTTAATATATCAGAAGAGAGGAAGTATTTAAACGTCAAAAATTTTTAAGAGACTTAAAAATAATTTAAAGAAAGTAAGTTATCTGTTTAGTTTTTTTTATATAATTGGGGAGGGGATAGGGATTTTGCTGTGTGTATGAGATACATAGCAGTGAGTCCTGGGGGGTGGGATTGGAGGGTGGGGGATATGTAGAAGGGATGGGAGGGTAGGCTTTTGGCCATGAGTTCTGAGATAGACTCTGGCCACTTGAAGTATTGAGACCTTTAAGTGTGTATGTAAGTGTGGGTATGTATGTTTTTAAGTGCGTGTGTTTAAAAATCATGTTTTATCTTTCCCTCCCTGTCCCTCACCATTTTCACTTCCCAACAGTCTACTAGAGAGAACACGGTGTGGCCTTTAGAACATGAAGGAAGAGGCATGCATTCAACATGGTATTTCTCCCTTTCTTTATGTTGTAATTGAGTGGTAGCCTTCTAAATTCTAGTTTGGGCAAGTGCAGCCAATGGCCTGACTCTGGACTCTATTATAAACACTTCCTTTTTTACCCCTTTTTCCCTTTTGATGTAGAACAAAGGTGGGGTTGAGGAAAAAGGGTTAGAGAGCAAGGCTGGCTTCTGCCCTACAGAATTAGGTGTGTCTTCTTTTCAGGTTGGGCTTTGGGAAAGTGTTCAAGTGAGAGCAGTCTCAAGGTCTCTGCCTGTGAAAGTCCAGACCATGTCTCAGAATAGTTCTGGGAGAAGCCATTGAGCTAGAGGATCCTGAAAACAATGAAATTGTGATTGGGGATTTTTAGGACATTGTATTTTAAGTTATATTATAAATGTGAGACTTGCTTTTTATCTGTATATCTGAAGAGAAACAGCTGCATCCTTAATTTTTGCAGCCTATATAGCTTCAGAGATTGGAGCTTGTGGATTTAACAGTACTTGTGCCATTAGGGTTAGCAAACCTAGCCTACAGATATTGTTGAGTGTCCATTTTTGGTGGCTTTAGACTCTAGGCAGAAGGTTCTTCAGGAGATTTCTAAGGATCCTTTTAAAAAAAATGGATCAGGTATCCTGTTAGGGTACTTGATTATCCCATATTTTAGGAGTTAACATTTTAGTTGAGGAAAGGAATCTTTTAAGGAGCTAGAAAAATTCTAAGCCAAGTTGTCTAACTGAAAATGCCACCTAGCCATGGATCATTTGATGTGATATTGTTTGGTCTTCATGGCATTTTTTGCTATGGAAAAAATGATGCAGTTTGAATTTGTCTTGTTTTTAATGTAGCTTCCTTCACAGTAAATATTTTTACGGACAAATTGAAATTTTTTTCATTGGAAGTCATAGGGAGACAGGAGTTATACATTTGCTGCTGCTTGCCATCAACAAATTGGAGAGAACACTGAAGCAGTTGGAATTGATGATGCACTGGCCTAATATAGGAAAGAATCTGTACAATAAACCTTAACTGAAAGTGAATTAGTGTCTAGCATCTTTGCATATTTGAACTGTCTGGAGTGCCTGTCATTGCTGTGTAAAATGAGCTCTCTGCCAGCCTATAAACTAGTGTTATTTTTGACTTGGAATGTCATTTCACTTTTATAGATGACATTTTCCTCTTCTTGATAGTTTGTGTTGTGCTAGATAATTGGTAGTTGTGTGGTGTCTTTACTAAATATAGCCTTTCTGTTTAGATTTTGTTTGGTGAAGTCTGCTCTCCTTCTTGACCTTTAGTTTGCATCTGTATCTTTGTAGAATTGATGATCACTGATTTGATTATGAAAATGTCTTCCAGCTTTTAATTTTTCTCATCAGAAGTCACATTTTCTAATCACATGCACTCCCTCACCACAGAGACATACATATCCACTTGGCCTAATTAGCAGTTCTCCATGATAGTCTGTAGTTAGTTCCTTAGAACTCTGTCAGGAGTGAACTTAGAAAAAAGTGCTTACTAGAGCCTAGAGCCTAAGACCTGCTTTATACTGTGTAGTCTGCCTGTATACTAGAAGATCATTCTAGTATAGATCAGTTTAAAGACTTTTCTATATTAAGGCTTCTTGATACTGTTTTAAGGTATCTGCAGTGTCTGCTTTTAGATCTGTGCATACTTCATGAACTCATGGTCTCTGCATGAAAGCTGCTGCATTGTCTTTGGGTTAGCAGATGTGCCTGTCAGTAGCATGCATATTGTCCAAATTCCCATAAACTTAGGCTTCAAAGGGTTGTGTGGTTTCTAAACTGTGTCTTCTCTACTCTCACTTTCAAAGAGTGAGAAATGGGGTTTATATACCCAAAGTTCATCTAGTAAACATGGCTTTTTCCCCTCCTTTTAACCTAGACTATCAAGGATAAATGGTAGTAAGCAGGCCTGGAGCCTCAAGTTCGGTAAAACTAATTCCTAAACTTTGTTTGAATCTCATGTTCACAAAAACAAATACCTGTGGATTGTCTTTAGGGTTTTTAATCAGACACCCGTGTTGCTCTTATCTGAACTCTAGTGAAGCATTAATCTAAAGCTAAATTGGTCTTCTGCAGTATCAGTTATGCTTTTTGGGTTTAGAAAATACATGGAATTAGTTTAGTCTTCTCACTTAGGAATCAGTGTGTTTCCATACCTGAGATCCTCAGCTTGCTTTTTTTTCCCAAAAAAAAAAAAATGATTTTAGTGTTTTGATTTACTGCATCCTTTTTCATAGTTCTGTATTATTGGCTTCACTAGTGTTGATATAAAAAAATTTTAAATCTCCAGTTAGAAACAGCAGTGGATTAGGATATAGGAATAAAATCATGGTAACAATAGTGCGGGATTTCCTTAAGCCTCTGCTACCTAATTCCCCATATTGAAAATGCATACGCCTCATACCTTGCTTCTGGTCAAAGGCAATCAGAGGGGTCTTATCCCAGCCTGGTTGAATTTTAAACATCTGTGTTGCCCACAGAAACATAGGAACTGTGGGAACTTGGGAAATGATTACTTTTTAAAAAGGATTATTCTTTTTTTATTAGTTACTTAATATGCTAGGAAAAGAGATTCTAGAACAGCTTGAAGTTGGAATACAAATATTCTCTTGGGTTTGGGAGAATTTAAGCAGTCTATGCAACCTTTCACATGGTGAGAAATAAGCCCTCCACAGTCTCCCTAAGCTTTTAGTGACTTTGATACCTCCCCCAAATTTCTCATGTTGCTGCTTGTTAACACCCAGCTTTTAATGAGTATTCGCTCCTGATGGTTTAAGAAATGTTCATGTGGTATCACATTATCAAGTTTTGTCTTTTATCTCTCTGCGGATGTGGGTTTGAAACAAGTATGGTACTGTAATCCTATCTAATACAATGGTCTAGAATAATAATTATTTTTTAGTCGGAGACCCATTTTAATATTTCTGGTTTTTCATATGAACTTGGCATTGGAAAAGGGAGGGAAAGAAAATGTTTACTAAAAAGCAGTGTCTACTCTTCCCCTTTATGAGTGTGTATTCATGGTTGAATGAAAAGAACAGAAAGACCCTTGGGTTTTCTGTTGCCATGTTAAGTGTGGAGAGGGATGCTTGACAGCATGCTAATTGAAGCCAGAGCAAGTGTGTCTCCAGGTTATCAGGAAGTCTTCATTTTAAAGCTGAAGACCTGACTGATTCGTGGCTGATAACACTGGAATTGATTAGAAGATGGAGGTGATGGCTGGGTTAAGCACCCAAAGAGAAGAATGCAGCAGCCTAACTTAGTGTTAACCTAGGTTTCTGGATTTGAAACTGACCTTTCCCCTAAAATTGTCCGTTTTCTTATCAGACCAAAGAGCAAAGAACAACAACAACAAAAAAAACACTTTACCAATCTATGTCACTCAGGTACAATTTTGTGGTGATATTTTTTGTCCATTTTCTTTGTATTGCTCTTAAGAGTCCTTTCTCAGCATATTATTCTGCTGTTGCCTCTGTCCTCCTTGGGGCATCTCAGTTCTGGATGCTGCCCCTAGTATCTCTACTGCTGTTATGTGAATGATAGGATGTAAATGACCATTACAGTAAGGGCTCTTTGTAAAAAAAATTAAATTTTTAAAAAAATTTTTAAAAAGATGTATACATTTTATAGTCTGGCTATCAGTTTGATATCTTGCTGTCAAGTATGTTTCTCAATCTGTATTTATCCATCCCATCAATAAATGTCAATTATAAAACATTCATCTGATTGCTGTTTATGTGTACCGAGTCTTCAAATTAGTTTTTACTTGTCATTTTATTGATATGATTATAGTTTTGTTTTAGTTTTGGTCGTAGTATGTACTTTCTTACTACACAAGATCCTGTGGGAATTGAGTCCATCAGAAAGACCTAAGATTTGGTCATCACAGTGAAATTGATAGTGTAAAGTATGATGTAATGGGGGGGGACCCTCATTCAGAATCGTGTGGATACCTGGAAGAGTAACTGGTACACAAAAAATACATAGCTCTTAATAGATGATAGTAACACTGTCAAACATTCATAATTGTATACTTGGTTTCTTTGAGAAATTGAAATATTGGTATAGACTAGGAGTGCATTTGGAAGGAAAAAAATGAATAGCATTCTTGGTGGTGCCTGGAAAAATTGATAGTGAATACTCTTTTTCCTGGGACATAATAAAACCATACATACAAGGTAAATCTTATAAATTACACATTTAAAAAGAAAGAATTTTTATGCTAAAATACTTCATCAAATATATGGTTATGGAAAGCTATTTGACTTTGGGTAGTAAACATACAATGCAATATAAAGATGATGTATATAAAATTCTACACTTGAAACCTATATAATTTTATTAATGTTGCCCAATAAATTTAATAAATTTAAAATTTAATAAAATTTTAAAAAATGAAAAGTATTCCAAAATTATAACACAAAGTTAGCATTAGCTATAGTTTAAAAACTCTAACATTTCTAAAAAATCACTTGAGTTCTGTTCATTCCATTTTTTAAAAATAAAACAACTTAAGATTTTTGTTTGTTCTGCCTTTCCTGAAATTTTGTGGAAGTCGCTGACATTTTAGGAATTCTTTTCTGGTTTGAATGGAAGAACAGAAAAGCAGTAAATGAAGAATGTGAGAATAGATGTTACAAAATTATAAATTTAGTGATTTGCCTTTAAGAGTTAATATCAACTTATCCTTGGGAGTAGATGGACTACAAATCAATATAAAGGTTGTGCACAACTGTATCCTCAATTAGAAGGTTTGTTTAGCTGATACAAAGTTGGGCTTCATCTTATGATCAATGCCTAAATCATAAATTCTGTCATCTCTATCATTAAACTTTCTGTAGAAAGTTTGAAGCCCTCCTATGACTTCTGTGGATTCCTTTAGAAGCTTATATTTACTGTAACCTCTAGCTCTGAGGCCTACTTCTGAATTGATTTGGATTATGGATTGTCACATGTCCTACTTGTGCTACTTTTTTGCACTGTGGAATCTCAACTTCATTTCACATACACAAAACGAAGAGATAAAAAATCAGTGAAAATAAATTGAATACAGTAAGTCCTAACAACATTGTTGATTGGTTCTTGGAAACTGACTTGAAGCGAAATGACAGATAAGGAAACCAATTTTACTGTAGGCTAATTAATAGAAATAAGGGTTAAGTTCCTATGGCATATTTCTGGTAAAAAAAAAATCAAACTTATAGGGACCCAAAACACTTGTAATATTAAACATTGAGATACATGTGAGTTATATATACATTTAAGAAAGATTAATAAAGAATGATTTTCTAACCCACCCTGGACAAGACCCTTCCATCGCACTCACTCAGCTTGGGTCAGCTTGGGACAATTTAGACAAACTAATTAACCATGCACATCTTTAGGATGCGGGAGGAAACGAGTCCCAGAGGAAACCACGCAGGCATGGGGAGAATGTGCAGACTCCACACTATGGCCCCAGCCAGAAAGAGATTTTTTTTCCCTCAACGTTAAAGCTGTTGAATGAAAGGAAGTTAATAGAGGACCTGCTGTACTAGAGATACACCTTTTCTGAAAAGTAGTTTCAGGTACTCCTCTGTTTCATTTATTCCTTCACTAGAAAATAGTACCTACCCAGTATGATGTACTGACTACTGATGGGAGTATGGCAGTAAACAAGCATCCTTCTCTTGAGAACTTACATTGTAGTTGTGGGGTAGACAAGTTAAACAGTAGGTTAGATAATAAGTACTTGGGAGAACGTAAAGCAGAGAAGGAAGGATAGGGACTGTGTGTAAGTGTGCGTGTGCATGCAGGTAAGTAGGGTTGATGGAAATAAGATGGCTCAAAATTACATTTCAGCAAAGACATGAAAGAGGTGAGCAAGCAAGCCATCGGAATAGTTGGGATAAGATCTTATCAGGATCATTCTAGGAAACAAGTGCAAAGGTCGCAAAGTAGGAACATAGCTGAGGAAGCCAGTGTAGCTAATATGGAAATGAGTGAGGAGGGGAGTAGTAGGATGTGTGCTTAGAGAGGCAATAAAAGTCTAGATACTGTACGGCCTAGTAAATAAAATTGAAATGGGCACCACTGAAAAAATTTTGGGCAGAGAAGTGACATGATCTAGCTTAGGTTTTAAAATGTTTATTTGGGCTTCCGTGTTGAAAATGGATTGCAGGACTCAAGAGTAAGGAGATTCACAATAATTAAGGTAGGTAAGAGATAAGAGTGGCTTGGACCAGGTTGTAAGAAGGTAATGGGGAGTTACATATCTTGAAGTTGGAGCCAATAGGATCTGCTATAAGGTAGGAAGAAAAAGAAGTCAAGGATGACTCCCAATGTTTGGCCTGCCCAACTGGAAGGATGGAGTTGTCATATACTGAGATGAGAATGTCTACAGAAAGATCAGGAGTTTGGCATTTATTCTCAATACCAAGCCCCCTACCTCCCATACACGCACACTTCTCTAGGATTAGCGTCCCCTCTCATTCCAAATTTTAAAAAATTATTTTCCTTTAAGAGTTCGTCTTTCTCAGCCTCTATTTACAAACACTCTCAGGTCCACTTTAAACCTATTCACTAGATATAGGTCCATTCTGTTTCTCAGTTATCTTAAAATGGAAAAAACAGCCTCTACATCTTAGGGTTGCTCTGGAAATTAAATCTTTACATATGTAATTTCCCAGAATTTAATACTCAGAAAATGTTGCAGTAAATGAACACAAAAGAAAACTAAGGCCTTATCCTGTATAAACAATAATAATCAAATGTCTGATTTTTTACCGGTTGTGTAGGCTGGTTAGGTAGTAGCAGCATACCACCACAGACAGGGCGCCCAGAAACTGCCTGAGAATCAGCCACGTTGAATTTGGAAATACAACCGCATCCCGCGAACGAAACCTGCAGCCTGCGCTCGCTACGCCTCACTCTCGGCGTGGCGGAATTGCTGAGGAGGAGGTCTCACCTAGCCTCAGTTTTTCAGAGCCCCGCCCTCCCATGCACGATATGGGTAGCTGGCCTCGGCCAATGGTGGCACAGTGCCTTAGGCGCGGTAGCCAATCAGTGGTTGGCAGCCCGGAAAGGAGCGGGGCCGAGCTAAAAGCAGCTGACGCGGCCAGAGGGCATGCGGCGTGGCGCGGCGGGGCCGCAGAGGTAAGATGGCGTCTGTGTTTGCTCTTCGTCTTTGCAGTTACGCTGCTGCTTCGCCCTTTCTGCTCCCTCAGAGCTGCTACTCTGCCTCGATCAGCATCGGGGTCGCTTTCCTCCCGTAGGCTCCGAGGACCGAGAATCTCTGGTTCCTGGAGCCTTGGGACAAGATGGCGCTTGCACGCGCAGCCGAGGACGGCTCGGCTCAGCCTTGAGCTCTGAGGCGGGCCGGGACAAAGGCGGTGTGCAGGGCGGCGGAGGCGGGGCGCGGCGGCGTTGCTGCCTCTTGGTGGTACTGGCACTTTGCGCTCAAGCTGCGACGGTGCGAGCTTTCGAGATTCTTTCAGTGTGGTGGAGGTGGGGGTGGGGGCGGGCATAGGGGGAGAAGTGGAGGTGAGGGAAATTCACTAACATGCCTGGGGAGACCTAGGCCGAGGGGAGTTACGAAGCGTGACTTCTGTCTGTTGTTTAGAAACTACCCGCAGTTGGCCAGGATGTTGTAAAGAAGGAATTTCGGGGAAGGGTAAGGGCGTTTTGATCTTTTGTGTGATTCTGCAGGTTTTGGTATGAACAGGATTCGGATCCACGTCTTGCCGACCAATCGGGGTAGGATCACCCCAGTGCCCAGGTCTCAGGAGCCTCTCTCTTGTTCATTCACTCATCGTCCATGCTCACAACCTCGTCTGGAGGGACAGGAGTTTTGCATTAAGCATATCCTTGAAGACAAGAATGCGCCCTTCAAGCAGTGTAGTTACATATCGACGAAGAATGGGAAAAGATGTCCCAATGCCGCTCCAAAGCCTGAGAAGAAAGATGGGTATATATGTGTAGATATTTTTGTCATTTGTATTCTTAGTTTTAAAGTGAGAGCGGGATGGGGTATGATGTGGCTTGTGGGTAGCTACCGAATTTTCAACTCACGTGCTTGTAAAATTGGAATTAAGAATATATCCTCAGAAAATAAAAAAACGGTGAAAACTGGAAGGAGACCACTTTCAATTGGGCCACTCAGTTCATCTCTTTGGATCTTTTTCTTATCCATAAAATAAAGGAATATTCTAGATTATTCTTAACCCGGGGGTCCATGGCTCTTTAAAGGAATATTCTAGATTATTCTTAACCCAGGGGTCCATGGCTCTGAATCTTTTTAAATAATATGTAAACTGTATATACACATTTTCTGGGAACGATTTCATAGCTTTCATTTCATAAGCAAAGGTATCCATGTAGAAGCATAATAGCTAGATAATTCTGCATATACTTTTTTGTTTTAAAATTGTATTCCACATCTTATTACCTACAACGTATTGATATTGAAGTAAAGTGTAGAGATAAAAGTTGGATCTCTGATTTGTTATGAGATGATGTCAGCATTTTTATAGTTGGAATGTTTTGTTTGATGGATAGAGTACTAGGTTATGCTACATGCATTTCCCTTTACTAATACCAAATGAGTTGACCTTGAGACAGTTAAATTACTCTGCTTCACTGGCCTTTTTAATTTATAAATGAAGCTAATGGTCATTTTAATTTCCTAAAAATGATCTAAAGATCAGTGAGTATGAAAGTCATTGAACTCTTTCAAGAAAACCTGAGTATAAAATGTTAATATTTTGTCTCTTCAGGGTGTCCTTCTGTGCTGAACATGCCCGTAGGAATGCCCTGGCACTTCATGCTCAAATGAAGAAGACTAGTCCAGGGCCTATGGGTGAAACACTCTTGTGTCAGCTGAGCTCATATGCTAAGACAGAGCTGGGGTCTCAAACTCCTGAAAGTAGTCGCAGTGAAGCCAGCCGAATTCTAGGTAAGGATCTTGTCTCCTAGAAAGAAAAAGGAGGAAGAAGGGTAACAGAACTTATTTTGGTTCAGTGCCTTGCACATATATAACACTTGATAATACAATATTATTATTAATTCATTAGCGATTTGGTGAGATTCCAGCATTGTTATGTTGTTCACCAATTCTTTTCCGATTTAAGTAGTGTGTGCTTAGGTTTATTTTCCTGAGTTTACTTTCTTCATTGCTGTTTATATATTTTTCATCTTTGCTAGGTAAAGTAATTTCCGGTAACAATTTTGAGTAGGACTTTTGTTCTTTTGAGGGCATGTTTAACTTCATTTATGTTGCAAGTAATCTTACTTGGGTTTTATTTTTTTAAGCCGTTTTTATTTGCCAGTATCTTTGTACTGAGTTATTTTAATTTTAAAATTTGGGTTGATGTGTTGAGTAATCCAGTTTTGTGTGGTGGAGTTAAAGAGGTGAGAAGTCTTAATGGCTACTCTCCCTTCCTTGCCTCAGATGAAGACAGCTGGAGTGATGGGGAGCAGGAACCCATTACAGTGGATCAGACATGGAGAGGTGACCCTGACAGTGAAGCTGATAGCATAGACAGTGATCAAGAAGATCCCCTAAAGTAAGTTGTAACTCCACATAAGGCTTTTAAATATTTAATGTAGTTAGTATGTGGAATGTAGTATTGCATACTGTTAATAGATTAATAACCTAGGAGGGTCGAAGATAGCTTAGCTATTTGTGAGCAAAAACAGCTTCTGTGAATAAAAGTGTCATGGTTCATTATCGTCTTGCTTCAAGGCAGGATTTGATTCTTTTTTAGAAATCTTATAATTTGGGAAAATTGTTGGACATCAAATTCTACACACGAGACAGAATAAGGGAGAAAACAGGAAATTTCTTGGATGTAGGAGTGGGAGGTGGGTTGAGAAATGCTTAGATCAGTCAGAGTAGGGAACATTGATGTGAATGAATTCTTGGCTTAAACTTCAGGAATCATAGTATTTGAATAACTACTTTTCTTGTAAAGTTACATTTTATGGTTTTTTGTTTTTTGTTTTTTTTTTTAAGAAAAATAAAAAAGTGTTCAAGAATTTCCTTTGGTTTCATGCCTAAGAAAGAGAAACTGATTTAGAAACCAGGAAGTGAGTAATCAGCCTAATTATATTTTACTAAGGTTCTGTACTTAACCTGTGATCACCTCAGGAGTTGAAGAAACATAAAAACATTGGCACTCTAGAGTCTCATATTTCTGTGTCTCATGGTTTGGGTTACTTAGCTTTTTTTTTTTTCTCTTTCTGACTTAATGTCTCTTAACACTTTCCACTGACAGTGTAGATGGAAGTACTGTAAATAGTGGGAGGGGTAATGAATTTCTAGACTAGACTGTTTTGAACTTAAAGTCTTAGAATAGCGTTTTCTTCATTACCTTGGATTCTGAGGTTTATAAGAAGTCATTGAGGGTTACATTTTCTGAGTAGAATAATTTTATCTATTTGAGTAATCTCTAGTCATCTATTCAGGAAGAACTTGTTTCAAAAGTCTCTTAAGTAGTTTGGGAAGGAATGTTTGTTTTCTAACAAGATTCTCTCATAGTAGTAACTTTATACCAAGCATATTCTTTTTTATTTTTTATTGTGCTTCTAGAAATGACGGACTTGCTGTTTTGAAGAGGTATATGCTTTGTAGGGTCACACAGAGTGACTGTTCGTTGTGTGGTAAACACTCAGCTTTGAAGGTCCAGAAACTTGATTTTGTCTTTAGTAATCTAGAGTGGATCAGT
>NW_006439717.1:1613486-1648814 GCF_000325575.1 Pteropus alecto
GTGTAAATGTTAAAAAGAGAGGAATTTGATGTCAGTTTCTCCCAAAAGGAACATTCGAAAGAGAAAATAAAGCCCCCCAAATTTAAAATTTTCATCTTCGTGCCAGTGTTTGTTATTATTAGAGCCACTTCTTGAATCATTAACAGTTTACAGCATATGTGTTCACTTGCTTCTTTCAGAAAGGGTACTTTTAGTATTTATGGTAATGTTAGAGATTTTATCCTAACTAGAATTACTGTTGCCATAGTTTTTTTCTGCTTTGTAGGTGTATATATATGTGATTTCCCAAAAAGTAACCATTTACTTAATTACTTTGTAAAAAGTAATTTTTAAAAGCTTGTTTACAGCATCCAGCGCTGGTGAAGTTTTAGTTTAAGAGTAATTGTTAAATCTTTCTTTCACTTTTTAAAAAGTAAGTTTTGTTATATGACTTCTGCAGGCATCCAGAACTTGTTTTGAGAAAGGTCATTTCAAATTATTGAGTCTTCATTATTACCAAAATAAAGAAATTTGAGAGAATGCCCTTTAATAAGAGACACTGTTGAATGGAGTATAAGGTAATTCCTTCTTTCTTGAAGATGAATTCTAACAATAAAACCTTGACTTATATTTGTGCATGTCACAAAGGGAGTTAGACAACTAGTTGTGACTGTCTAGCACATCTGTCTTTAAATGATCTTGTCACATAAATTAGACTAGATATTCATAGTAGTTGGGATGCTCACCCCACCTCAAATGATTTGTAGTAAATTCTCATTGTAGTGTCTTCCATTTATAAATTCTGCTTCCCAGACTGTTGATTAAATCCTCTTCTGATAGGGTACAATGAAATTAATTTCATTTTAATAAACCTAATACTTAGGTTATTGCCTCAGTATTTTTAGGGTTGCAGACATAGCTCATTTTCCTGAAGAAATAACCTTGTCACCTTGTTTAGACATTAGATATTTTTAAAACCTTTTTGTATTTTCTGATAGTGTTATGTTTTGTTATTTCTGTAATTTGCTGGTTTTACTCATATTTTGGTTTTTAATTTTTGTTCACATTTATTTCAGAGTATTTTGTAGTTATACTTCTCTTATATACAGGTAGTATTGGCTCCTATTTATATTTAAGAAAAAAATTGTGGCAGAGGTTACTTGCTTTTAGTCCTAAAGTTAATGATTTTATTTCTCCTGTGTATTTCAGTGGCCTTAACAGCTAATTTTTAAAGAAAGCATAATTTTTGGATTTAAAATTAGTTTGAGTATGTAATTTGTGTGTATTGCCTTTTAAGGGAAATAACTTAGTCAAAATAGAAAAAGTCAGGGTATATAATGTAGCTTGTTCTTGCTGTTTATATAGTGATCACACAAGACAAATGGCACTAAAAATTTTTTAAATTTGCAGTTTATCTTTTTAATTTTGAGTTGACTCAGGCAGGAAACAGTCTCTAGTTAAACTGCCATTTAACTCGTTTGCTTATGTGACCTCAATCACTAGAATAAATTTTTAAAAAGTTCTATTTATAATTGGCAGTAAAAGTTAATAAAGTTGATGTGGATCATTTAGATATTTGGTAATTAGGGTTGACCCAGGGTGTACTGTATTTTGAGACTGTTGTCAAGAAAATGAGCTGAGGACACTGTCTAGCCATTGTGACCAGTGTTTGAGTGCTCATGTAAACTCTAATATGTAGGAATATGTTTTGAAATTAGAAGTTGTAATTGTTTATCTTTTGTACTTTATAATTAAAATATATTAAGATACATGCTACTAAATTGAACACTGAGTTGTCCTGTTAAGTGATTTTTCTGTATTATTAGATGGAATTAGAATGTAGATTAATAAAAAATTTTGTATAGCTTCACTTTTTAAATATAATGCAGATAACTAGGAGAAATAATGAAACGTCTTCCTTGTTATCGTCGGATCATACATTAGTCTCTATTCTTAGAGATTTCCTTTTTTCTTAATAACATAACTTCAGCGATATGTGTGGAAAGATTCCTGTTAATAAGGCCATTGTCTCATCAGTGACTACTTCTTAAATAACAAACTTAAGTCTAATCTCAACTCTTTTCTCTTTTTAAGCTTGGGTTTTATCGTTGTGCTTTCTTATACTTTTCTGACTTCTCTGTTTTATTGCAGACATGCTGGTGTCTACACAGCTGAAGAAGTGGCCCTGATTATGCGTGAGAAACTAATTCGTTTACAGTCTTTATACATTGATCAGTTTAAACGACTTCAGCATCTGCTCAAAGAGAAGAAGCGACGGTACTTACATAATCGCAAAGTGGAACATGAAGCTCTAGGCAAGTTTGATGCCTGTTCCAACAAGCTAGTGCAGGTTCAACATGTGAACCCACATGTTGGCAGTAGTTAGATTTATCTCTGTCTTCGTACTTGGAGTGGAGGAGAATTTGCTTTTGAAACTACCTGTCTTATGGCCAAAGATTTTTTTGTTAATTTGGAGAAATGTCCTTGATTGATTGCTCCGCAAATAACATCTTGAATGTTGTGACTACCCAGGTAGTAGTCTCCTAACTGGCCCAGAGGGACTTTTGACCAAAGAACGAGACAATTTAAAGCGCCTAAAATGTCTTCGGCGGTATCGTCAGCGCTATGGAGTGGAAGCCTTACTACATAGGCAGCTGAAGGAACGCAGAATGCTGGCTACAGATGGTGCCGCCCAACAGGTAATTTGTGTATATATCTCTAAGGTGTATACATTTACTTTATTTATGAAGTTAGGGTAATTGTCAAAACACTGTTGTACAGTCTTGGCTCTAACATCTGACTTATTGGATGTGGGGTATATTGAAAAGAGCACTTATCCCGAAGTCTGGAGACATGAGTTCTAGTCTTAGTTCCCTTCTGACCAGTTATGTGCTTGCACTAATAATGTGTCTGGGCCTCTGTTTTCATCTGCAAATTGAGGGCATAGATTTCTCAGTTCTTTGGTTCAGAAATTCTTCAGTTTAAAAATAGGGACAGGTTAATAAGCCCAAATTCCTGGGAGTCTTGTTTTAGAAGGTGGGAAAATAGAATGATAGGAGCAATGAATGTTAGAAAGTAAGGTTGATAGAAAGCAGAGTTAAGTGATCATTCTTAAATTTGTTTCTTAAGCTCTTGGTCTCTGCTTCACTAAGAGTAATTTTATTTTTATGTTTTATTTGTTGAGGCTTCACAGATTACAATTTTGAAAATAGTTTTGCTGAAAGATAAAATAATTTGAAAATCATTAGGCTGTATTAAAAGTTTATAATACTGACAGGTGAATTTCAGGTTAAGATTGACTTGGGCATGAGATTTTTAATTTCTTTTTTCTTGTATATCGTATTGGTGAATAATGTTGAATTTTTTAGCTTTTAAAGCCAGTGTCATTAGTGGCAACATTGTGAAACCCTGCCTTAGAGTTTAGCAGTTTCCAAGAATGAATTGAAAGAAATGGTTTTATTCGAGGCAAAAATACCCAATTTACAGTTGTTAACTAGTCTCAAAGATAATTGATAGGTTCTTTTGTGGGGTGATTTTTGTTTGTTTATTTATTTGTTTTGATTTATCTGTTTTCTCCATTTTAGGCCCATACCACTCGTTCCAGTCAGAGGTGTTTGGCCTTTGTGGATGATGTTCGTTGTTCCAATCAGTCTCTCCCAATGACCAGGCATTGCCTTACCCGTATCTTTTTACTCTGTTTAATTTGCTATCTAGATTGAAGGCTAGTGGGAATCTGATGGTTTGCTTAATTGAAGGTCTTTGTTTTCCTTTGGCCCTGAATCAAGGCCAGCAGTTTGCTTAAGCTGTTGGTTTCAAGCAGGAGCCTAAAAAAAGTCTTTCTATGGTCTGTTGGCCGTTTCAGATCTTAGGTAATGTAATGGTCAATTCATTAGAAAGAAACATCTGAGTCATTTGTGATAGATGTGGGTTAATATCTATTTGTAGTCAGTTAATATTGGGATTCCAAAATACAGAGATCCTTGATTTAATTTGTTCTTTAGAATTATGATACCATTTAATCCAGTTATTACAAAAATTACTGTGGGTGTTTCTATCAATAACAGGATTGTTCTAAACTGTGTGAGCTTCCTTTGAATATTATTCTTTCATATGGTCAGGGTCCTAACTTGTATTTTTAAGACTTCATTTAAATTGGAAATGTGTTGTTTCCAAAAATGGGTTGATTTGCCCTCAGTTAATTTGGCTTTGAACCATCATAGCATCTTTTGATCCTGCTATGGGACTGTATTTACTATTGGGCTATAAAACTTTTTGAGCTGTTTATTAAATTGTGAAAAGTATGTCTTTATTATGGACATTGATTAAGTTACTTTTGCTGTAAAAGCATTTGTTAAAAATGATCATTATATTAAAGGCATAAATATTGCTGGATTTCATTTTCATGGCAAGAGATAAAACATTTCGAAAGAAAATATTTTTTAAAGTATTAATTTATTAATGCAACAAATGTCTGCTAAAGGATTACTGTCCTTAAGATATGAAATGCTTATGCAAAGTAACTAAAAACTAAAAGCAAATGTTAAAAACATAATTAGACAAAGGCTGGCTATGGACAGATTTAAAAGTAGAAGTGGCTGATAGATGAATAGTGCTTATCACTATAAATAAATGAAATAGGAAATAAAAAGTTTTAATCAAATTTGATAATTACATGTATATAATGAGAGTGAATTTCCAAAGTTGGTGACTGTAAGGTGAAATGGGCCCTTCTAAATGCTTCCAGTGATATAAGCTTTTTAGAAAGCAGTTTAACAATATTCATATTCTTTGATATGATAACATCACCTCTGGGAATTTATTTTAAGGAGCTAATCAAATGCAGACCAGTATTTTTACTTAAAAATGTCTCCAACTGGAAAGAGCCTTAAATTTTTCAGAGATGGGCAATAGAGAGGAAAATTGATAAAACCTAATATGGACTATGTTCTGGCATTAACTAGATTTAACAAAATTTATAAATTACATGGGAAAATATTTGATAGCAACAAAAGTAAGACATGGAAATGTGTAAAGTATGTTAACTTTACATATTTACATATTCCAAGTATGTAAAACATACATGGAACTAAATACTGGGAGAGAATATAATAGAAATGTGATTATTTTTGCATGGTGGGTTATGATTGCCCTTTATTCCTCTGCTTTGTACTTCTCAGGTTTTCTTCATTGAGCTTGAATTACTTTATAAGGCAAAAATACCCAATTTACAGTTGTTAAGGAATGTTTTAGACTTTCTTACGGTATACTCAAATCATTTATTAGAATATTAATATTTTTAAAAGTAAAGTTGAAAATGAAATGTATTTGAAAAGAGAAGGGAAGTGTTTTTTTCTTTCATGCTCTTTTCCTTTCCGCTTTATAGTTGCCTAAGTCACTTACCCTTCCTTAAGTCCTTATCTCAGAGAAAGATGCGACTGCCATTGGTGACCTGTTAACTCTCTTTACTCTGGTCTAATGGAGACAGCACTGGACTGAAAGTGAAGGACCCAGACTCTAGTTGTAGGTCAACCATTCCCTTCTCTTTTTCTCTGTTCCCATATGAAAAGAAAGCGGGTGGAGAAGGATTGCGGGGGATTGCTTTGGAGAATATGTGGTATTAAATAAGACTTGTGAAAGTCTTTCAAAAAGATTTGGTTAAAACATTTATTTTAATGGATTAAATTTTAAATATTAACAATGTAAAGAAGATTGGGCTTTTTAAGCACATAGAGACTGCAAATCTGTTCCCATTAGATTCCTGTTCATTTGATTGTTCATTTTCATTCAATAAATATTTACTTTGTACTATTTACTGTTCCTTTTTTAGTTTTCAGCTGGGGGCCATTTTATTCCCTATTTGGCAATGTGTGGAGACATTTTTGCTTGTCATAACTTAGTTGGGGGTGCTACTGACATCTAGTGGGTAGAAGCAAGGAAGCTGCATAAACATCCTCAATGCACAGGACAGCTTTCCACAACAAAGAATTACTCAGCTCAAGTGTCAGTGGTGCCAAGGCTAAGAAACTCCAGTTTCCAAGAATGAATTGAAAGAAATGGTTTTATTCGAGATTTTTATTTGGTTTAAAAATTACAATGTACATTAGACTTTTTAGGTTTTAAAAATGACCTTGAAATTTTGAGAATAAAAATTACTTGTAATTTCATAATCCTGGATACAATCAGTTCATAGAAAATTGTGCTTTCTTATTTAGAAATAAGCCCAAATTTGAAGTAATAGGAAAATAACCATGTAGTTAGGATCTCAAGAAATGGTAATACTTAAGTAAAATATATTTTGTAGAGTAACTTGAACTGGAATGTTGTTGTTTTATCTAATCGTGATTTCAATTTTGATTCATCTTACAGAGCTTCTTTGCCAACTTGGAAATAATAGCCCTTTTCTGCTTCTAGCCTTAACAAAAGTTGTTAGAGCTCTTGGAGCGTTCCTGGAGTACTTTCTTTCCATGGGTCCTCATAAGCAAAATTATCTTCTTCCCTTTCTCTTCGGCATCACAGCAGGACTCCCCTACACTAACACCCCTGGTCCTCCACTTTACCTCCCCAATCCCCCCCCCCGCCAAATATAATAGCTGCTAATTACTATTACTAGAGCTTCCATTTTCCCTAGTTCCCTGCTGCTTTAAACAGATTTATCATGTAAGCTTTTTGGAAACAAGGTTGGAAAAGTTTTTGCAAACTTTGCCAGTCTGCTTAATAGAGCAGGTACAACATTGTTGTCTCTTGACTCTTGGAAAGGGTTGGTGGAGACCTCTGCCAGCTATTTGCATTTGCCATGACATATTTCTGAACAGGTGTAGATTCCTACACCTGTTGCTGTTTGCTTAGCACTGCCTTTTCACATATTTTGTATTTTCCCTGTGAGGGAGAACAAAGTTAGTGTTTCTAGTTCAGATGGCTAAGATCTTGAAATGGAGGTTGAGGATGTTTTAAATTACTGATAGCTAGAATTAGATGCTAGTAAATGCCACTTAATTTTGAGAAGTAACTTTTAAAGATTGCTAACTGCATTTGGTTCTGTATCAAATGTAACCACAATTGTGTAGTCCAGACCTTGAGTTTTATATGGCAGACACTGCCTATGTTTTATATCTACCATAGATCCATTTTATTTCCCTTGACCATTTTTCTACAGATATTTGTCAGGACACGAATCAGGTTCTCTTCAAATGCTGCCGGGGGTCTGAAGAGATACCCTGCAACAAACCAGTTCCTGTAAACCTCTCTGAAGATCCCTGCTGCCTACTGCATTTCCAATTGCCTCCTCAGATGTATAAGCCCGAGCAGGTACTGTCTGTGCCAGACGATCTGGAAGCCGGCCCCATGGATCTGTACTTGAGTGCTGCTGAGCTTCAGCCCACTGAGAGTTTACCTCTGGAGTTCAGTGATGTAAGTTAGAGAAGCTCTGCTCTGGTTGGCCTTTGAGGCGAGGCCTTATTTATTAATGGTGAGAATAGGTTAGTCTTTTGTGGTCAGGATAGTTGATAAAGTTTTTGAAATGATATGTGTATGGCTGTATTTGTATGTTAGCATATTCATTGGCAGAAGCATATTAGCATATTAAATTGGCAGAAGTTTTCCTGAGAGAATGATAAGGGAAATTATAAACTAAGAGAAGTTGGAAAGTCAAGTTATGGTTAGATTTGGTGTAGCCAAGAAATTTGGTACCCATCCACAAGGTGAGTGATTCACTAGAATCTTAATACAAACCAGTTCTGATATCTACTCTTGACAGTGGAAACTTGATTTTCAGCTCTGTAGTAGGGTTTTCATTTTCAGATTAATGTGTCTGCCAGGAAATGACTCTGAACTTATCTCAGGTTACTGGTTTTCAGTTTTGGTATGTTATTACATACTCTGTTGTGAATGAACTGGAACAACAGTGATCTCCTTGAGTATTTTTTTTTTTTACAGCCTTCTAAGTATGTTTACTACCTTATCTCCTTTAGCTTATTCCTCGATTGGTCTCAGCCTATAAACCTAGCTTACATTTTATTTGTTTCTCTAATTAGCACTTACTACTATTTGACTTTAGGGATCAGTTGACATTCCGTCTCTTTCTTGGCACTTTGCTTAATCTTTAGCCTTCTGGATAAAGGTCTTCATTATTCTGATGATAAATCTTCTGAATTTCATAATGAATTATTTTGTGTAAAACCATGACATGTTTAAGGTGACAAATCTAAGTGGAAAATTCAATATAGGTTGCAAGATTTTTGCTAAGGGTACAAGCAATATTTGGGTAGCCTGGAGGAGGGTATTGCTCACTAAAAAAGATATACCAAGGTAGGATAGTATCTGAAAAATAAAAAGTGGCATTAAGAAAAAACCAATTGCAGTTTTTCCCATAATTTCTCCTCCCTTTTTGGGGGTTGTATACTGTCTATAGGTATATTAAACTTCTGATTTATATTACTTTATAATAAAATTATAATTTTTGTCGTAATTCTGATTATAATTGCTCTTTAAAAAGTTTTTTTCACACAGATTCATAGAATATAAACTAGAAAGGGACCTTGGAGATGATATATTCCAGTATCTCTCAAACTTTTCCAATGAGATTATATTGTAGTAAATGAATAGATAGCCCTAGATCGATAAGGACAGATTTTTTTTTACTACATTTTACATATGAAGAAAACCAAGGTGCTTTTTTTTTTTTTTTTTAACGTAGTAATACAAGGAGCTTTATAGGGTCTAAAAAATAACCTAATAATCACTATATCATCAAGTTCTTTTCAAATATTAATGCGTTTATGTAGAAACTAGCACATGTTTTATATAGATGTACTAGGTTATTAATGTTTGTTATCTGTTAATTTTTAGAGTCATTTTCTGTTTTTACCAGTTTGCTTTTCCCCCATTCATCTGTTTTTACCGTGTTAATTTTAAATGATGTTTTCTTTCTCAAACCTTTGATAATCTAGGTTTAAGAAAACATAACTGTTTCAGTATGTTTGAAGATTATATTCTTTACTCTTTGGAGAATATTTACACAAAATATTAAAGATTGTAAGATGTGACCATAGGCAAAACTAACATTTAAGGAATCTTAAATTTTAAAAATATTTAAAAATATGTCATCAAATTTGTTAATGCATATATGTGGCATGGATTTCTTAAAGAATATGAGAAGTAACTTTATTTTTGAGAATCTGAGAAGTTTTGACCCTTTGTTAGAAGTCAAAGTGATAAACAATCATCTCTTTATAATTGGTCATCTAATATGTTCATATTAATGTTCTTTTGATAAACTACATTGGTCATTAAAAAGTATAGTTTTATTCTTAACCTTTGGAGGTAAAAATTGTTCAGAAAATATTGAAACAAAATTCAGTTGTAGAAAAGAATTTTTGTTCTCCCATAAATTCTGGATATATTTATTAGTATACGGTTTTTTGGGAAAAAATAATTTCTTAATTATATGAATTTCACCAGGCAATCTTTTTACCTATATTTTGCCTTATATATCATTTCTATAACTTGGTAACAACTTTGGTAACTACTCATCGGAGGGCCATGTATTGGATAGTAACATGGTTAAAAATTCAGCCTTTTATTCAAGATAATACACTTGCCTGTTTTCTGTGCTTTGATCCAAGGATGTTTGGCAAGTAACAACCTAATACCTTTATCCTGTTACTTTGAGCTTGCTCTTTTTATGTGTGTTGGTTTTTGAGATCAGAACAAAAATGAATTCTCAGTGTCTTGATGCTTGCGTCTCTAAACATTCCTGTTAATGGTAGGCATTTCTGCTGATTGTTTTTTCCTTTCTTATTTTAGGTATCTTTCCTCAATTTTAATTCTTATAACAGACAACACTGAACATGTGAGAAAAGCCTTTTCAGGATATATTTTCCTTTGAAAAGATTTCCATACCATTGTCATCTTGAGACTTGGAAAACTTTTGCCTCATCACTTAAATGGGTTCTTCTAAATTCCAAGTTAATTATTTATATGATAATATAATAATTGTCCATATTAAAAGAATTGGAGAAAATAGTTCACTCTCTTAACGATGTGAGAACACTATAGTGGCTGGATGTTATAGAAGTTTCTAATAAATCCAGAATGAATGTTAGGTAGCGACTATCCTTTTCTTTCTGCTTCTGCTTAAATTGAGCATCTTTAAGGCCAGTACATTCTTGATGTATATTCTTCACCTTAATTATTGTAAAGGTGTGATTCTCATTTCTGATGATTAGCACACCAAAGAAAGGGAAAGGATTTCAAACTCTTAGAGTTATTTAAAAGAATAAAACTAAGTAAGCTTCTCATGAAGCTAGATTACTGGAAACACAGCCTCTGTAAAGCGGATTGGGTATTAGGGGAGTCCAAACTCTTGGTTAATTTTCACTCTTAGATAGGAGAGGTTAGCTGTAGACTCTTAGAAAGTGGTGACATGAAAGTCAGTTTGACACATCGAAGCTTTGCAATGCTTTAGGCCCTGAATCAAGACCAGTGGTTTGTTGTAGCCATTGGTTTCAAACAGGAGCCAAGAGCAATGTCATTCTGTGGTCTTTGGCCATTCAGGACCACAGTGGGAATGGCCAATTCAATTGGAAGAAACAGTCTATAGAATATAATGTTTCTTTTTTACAGATCACTTGGACTATGTTAGGTTTAAGAATCAGGCACTTACTCTGTGGGGATAGGGACTTAAGCAAAATAGTATTTCATAGCCATTAGGAGGGATTTTGAGTTTTTTGTCCTTCCTCATTTCTCTCCTCTTTCTTTTTCCCTTTCTTGCTCCCTGCCTTGCTTGTGGTTGTTAGAACATTAATCAAGCAATCTCACATTATCCAGTCTTTTAAGACAGTATTTCATTTTAATTTGCAGTTATGCTGATAGTCCATGTTAGAGTCACCACTGGTGAACTTAGATGTTGACTACAGTTAGTCTTGGAATATGCTTTTTAAAAAAATAAATACTTATTGTAAAATATTTAACATAAAATTTACTATTTTACCCATATTTAAGTGCACAATTCAGTAGTGTTAAGTACATTGACATATTGTGCCACCATAATCACTGTCCATTTCTAGAACTTTTCCATCAGCCCGGAGACTTTGTACCCATTAAACTATAACTCCCACTTCCCCTCTCTCCCCAGGCCCTGGTATCTACTGTTCTGCTTTCTCTGAAATTTCCTACTTAAAAAATATGCTCTATAAAGCTACTATAGAGGTCTGTGTTTTATTCTTGGCAGCAAGAAAAAAAATCTTAGTGCTTTTGGATCTTGTCCCATTTGTTGGACAATATGGGAAAGTCTTTTTTGATTCATGGTAGGTAAGGGGTGAGGGAAGTATGGGAGAATTGCTTTGAGTTTTGCTGAAAAGTATGCCAGCTTTAGCTAATTGATTCCTTTGGTATTGCTGATAGGCTTTTCTCTTTCTTTTCCTAGGACTTGGATGTTGTGGGTGACGGTACACAGTGCCCTCCTTCACCCTTGCTTTTTGATCCTTCACTAAACCTTGAAGATCATTCAATCAAAGACATTGCTGAAGGCCCAGTGGATATTTTGGCAAGTGAAGAACAACCCCAGCCAGCCTTTCCTCGTATAGTGACCCAACCAAGCAGAGGGTTCCTTGCTGGCATGTACTCCTAGGGAGTGGGCTTGTCATCACACATACACAGTAAAAGTTCCCCAGATGGTAGTTCTTCAGATGGGCCCTTAGAACACCTAATGGCTCTAGGTTCTCAAGTCTCAGAGATCAGGACACAAATTTAGTTAACTAGAAAAGGTTGAGACAAAGAATCTAGGTAAAATATTTCTTTTAAGGGAGAGTTCAGCACTAGAATTGCTGCTATCATAGAGGAAGGATAAGTAATGTGATTTGGCTTCTTTCTTTGAGATTTGGATGAGATACCTACGGCCCTGACTGAAAACCAGCAGTTATACTGTAGCTGTTGGTTTCAAGCAGAGGCCCAAAGGACCATCTTCCTGTGATCTGTTGATTTTTCTGGAACCTCAGCAGAGAATGGCTATTTCATTTGGAAGAAACAACCCACAGCTCGCTCTCATTGGGAGAGCCTCAGGAATGCTGCAAATAATGACTTAGGATTTCAAGGGTCAGGGATAGTTAAGTATGGGGAAGAGTAACTGCCCCAAATTATTTTATTTCTGTTGTCTTTTTCTTGTTGCTATGATAAATGGATCATTTCTAAGTCAGATTTTTATTCAGACCACAACAAATGAATTTGTAACCAAAATGACTCTCTTATCAGGGCCAGATGCAGATGACCGGAGATGGGCGCAGATTGCAGGGATCCCGAAATTCTGAGAAAGCCTCTGCACCATTGCCTCAAAGTGGAATAGCTACTGCAAATGGGAAGCCAGAACCCACTTCCATCAGTTGATAGTTTGTTTTGGGAACCATTTGACTTTGGAGGATTTGAATTTCCCATTCTTTAAACAAGTATTTCTGACCATCTCTTATTAAAGGACAACCCAGACTGCTTTGTTTTTCTTCTGGGTTATTGAGTGCTGTAATCAAACATAAACCAAATTGTTGGAGAAGGGACCAATTGTGTCTAAAAGTTGTGGATGTCTTCCCACTTGGGCAAGGAAGAGAGAAAGGTGAATCTGCTGCTGGGATTGAGCAAAGATTTGGCAATCTGTGCCTAAGAGAGGGGAGAGACATCTTTGTAAGAAGATTTCCCAAGACTTGGAACAAATCCACATAGGCGTTTTGGTGGAAGCTGTGTACCCTTGGAATATTGATGTACCTGCTTTCTGGTTATCACTATTTAACAGGCTCCATTTTAGCCTTTCCTCACCTCTCACCTAATTGGGTAATCTGAACCTCCTTCCCCCTTGAACTCTGAACTATAAACTCAGAAAACAGCCCAAAGGACCGGGCCCTCCTTAACCATCTATCTTGCCTCTAACTTTTGTAAATTTCTGTAGTGACTGTCTTATGTAAGATACCATAAAAAGTACTGTATATAGTTTCTATTAAATGTTAAAATGTTATGAAAATATGAAACAATCACTTGAATGCACGTTTTGTTTGTATTTGGGAGGGTATGTGTGTGTGGTGGGGCTGTCCTTAGGGAGCTGTGTCAATGGGAAGGGCTAAATGGGAAAGATATCCTTCCATTCCAAGAAGTAAATACATTTTCAGTAAATTACTTTGGTTTTGGTTTGCAGGATAATACAAGAACCTGTAAGAAGTAAATGGAAAGGGATCCGACTTCCTTATTAAAGCCTACCAGTTCCAAATACCTTCCTTTTAGCCCTCTTCTGTGCCCCCTATTTCCACTCTTTTCTATTTCATAATGCCTGATTATCATTTAAAATTCTCTAGGGTTAGCAGTCTACATATAACTCCCAGAGAAGTTGGGCCTCATGCTGAATCACAGAGGTAGGCATAAATTGTCTAAAATCATTTTGATGATGAAGGATTAAAATAGAAGTTCAATTAGGGTTAAGTTACCTCTGCCCAAAGTCTATTTTCATAATACTTTAAGAAAAGCCAAAAGATTGCTTTCTATAAGAAATGAATTGAGAAACAGAAGAGTTTAGTTACACCGTCACCTTGGCTTTAGTTTAAATACCTGTATTCAGAGAATGGTTGAAAGTAACTCAGTAGGCCGGCCCATCAGATGAATTCCTGAGATCATGTTTAATGAGTCTTAGAGTACACTGTTTTTCAGTTTGTGGTTCCCACTGCTTTCTTGCCTGGTAATTTTTACACTTTATACACAAGACAAACATTACTTCTTATGCAGCTATGGACTAGAACATATCTGCTCCTGTGACAGGTCTAGAAATTAGAATATCCTCTTTCTTAAAAAGTGATATACAAACCACTTGTATCCACCCATTAGTCAAGGTGATTGTTTTGTAAATTAACAGGCCTATATGCACTTTCTGGGGTTGGGGGCAGGAAGTGGTGGCCAGGGAATCTGCGTTCTTAGCACCCTAGAAATTTGATGGCCACTTGTTTGCAAACCTAGCAGCAATGGTGAGTTTTGAGAAGGTCACATATACAGTGGCCACTCTTAAGATTCTGGCTTCTAATAGGGAAAACATGATTTGGTAGGAAGAGCCTCAAGCTATACCATATCTGAGAAAGTATGTTGGCTGTTAGAAGAGATGGCCTAGTACCCCTTCTGGGTTCAGTTGTAGTAGCAGCCTGAGAGAAGTGTGGCCTTGTGACACCTTGTAGATCTAAAGATGAGAGAGCTGGAGGCTGTTAACTGTAGTAGGTTCTCTTGAAAGGACCTTTGGGTAGCATACTCCAATGGCCTCTACAGTTCACCTCTTGTGCCAGATCAATTCTTGATGCACGTTCACAATTCCTGAGGAGCATAGGTTAGAGGATTGTTAACACCTCCCATGGCTGTAATTTGTCTTGGGGCTGCAACTTGTCACCTCCCTCCACCAAATGTTCTAAATTCCTTTCATCCTTGGTTATCACATTGGTAAGTCTTGGTAGCTTACTTGGTGGTGTGAGCTTTTATTCCTGAGGACTCTTGATAATCATACCCTTCTCAGGCCAGTTGCTGCACGTATCCAGTTAGGCAAGGGAGTACCAAGCTGCACCTGTGATAGAATAATCTCCCAAGATGTCCATCTCCTAATCCCTGGGTCCTGTGAAAATGTTACTTTGGCCAAAGGGACTGTATAGATGTGGTTAAGGTTAAGGGCTTTGGATGGGGAAAGTGTCTTGGATTATTCTGATGGGCCCAATCTAATTACAAGTCCTTAAAAGCAGAGAACCTTTTCCAGCTGACAGTATGAGAAGGATTTGATGGTAGTTTTGAGATGTGGGGGAACTAGGTACAGAGACCAGGGAGGGATCTCTAGTTGCTAAATATGGCCCCCAGCTAACAGCCTGCAAAGAATCAGACTTCAGTCCTATACTGCAGGAGACTGAATTTAGCCAACACCTGAAGAAGGAGGAAGCAGACTATCCTAGAGCTTACAGAAAAGACCTGCCCATACCTTGATTTTAGCCTGAGGCCTGTACTGGGCTTCTAACAGGGAAATGTAATACATTTTATGTTTTTCAAAGCCACTAAATTTGTGGAAATTGGTTATGGCAGAAACAGAAAACCAATATAGCACCCAAGTTGATGACCTCAGTTTTTCCTAGTACTATTGTATGAAAGAATCCCTACTTGCTCCCACTGATCAATTACCTGCAAAAATAGGCTCCTTTCCTGCTAGTTCCTGGACACAGTTAAAAGTGGCCTGGTGGCAGCTCTAGCTTATAGTTCAGCTGGATCCTCCCTACGTCTCCTGGCAAGAGTGCACTGCCACGCTTCCTCCGCCCCGCCCCCCACACACTTTGCGACCAAGACCTTGCAGAGCCAAAAGCTGGATGGGAATACCCTGGTGGGTCACTGGGTGTGTTAAATAGGGCTGTTCTGCTTCCATCTCTTGGTCCTGAACCTGTTTATTCCTCTCAAGAGAATGTAGCACTTTATAAAGATCTCTGATTTAGTGCATGTATTGTACCCTGAAGGATGGCACCCCTCCTTGCAAAGTATTTTCTCTAGGCTGGTGTTTCAACTGTACCTTCAATGGGTCTCTGAGGCTAGCTACTTCTGGTTGGAGCAGTATGTGATATGACCAGTGAGTCCCTCCTTTGCTATGCAGTGAATTTCATGCTGTTGTATGAAATTTCATGCCTGTGGTGCTGGCCTCTAACTGACCATTCCTTTCCCAAAGAGGAGCTCTGTCTGTATGCAGTGGAAGTGGCTCTCATCCTATCACTACCTACATCACTACTCTACAGACTTTAGCCCCAGGTTTTGTTACTCTATTTTCTGAGATTTTATTTGAAGCATGTCATGAAATCTTAATTCTAAATGTTGCCAACTTTAGGAATAAGATTAAACTAGCCCAGGTATAAAGGCTAATCTGGATCTGCTCTAAAAAATCTTAAAAACAACACTTGAAAAGATTAAACTGAAACTCAAGTATCTATCTTAACTGTCTACCATTGCAAAGCCAAAACTCTTTAAAGGAAGACAACAAAATTCAGACACTCAACAACAGAGCATCCATAATGCCCAATATCCAATAAAAAATTAGTGGAAATGCAAAGAAACAGAAGTGTGACCAGTAGGCAGAGAAGAATGAAGTAATAACAGCAAAATGTCAGAGTAGGAAACTTAGACACTTCTTCCTCCATAGAGACAAGGCTTTACAATAATATATGAATCAGCTTCCTTTGTGAGAAATCCAGAAAGTAAGAGATTCTTGTTAGATTTCGAGAGTTTGGACTCTTCTGCTTTAGCTACTATCTGGCTGCCCCTTTTACCACTCTATAAAGTGACAGATTTGAAACAATGTAAGTGGGTAAAGTCCAGTGCTTCACTTCACTAAAACTTGGCAAGACCCAATGGGATGGGAGACCCTGCTACTCCCAGGTTCAGTGAGTGGATGAAATATCCTGCCCCAACACTCCTGCTGGTGACTCTATGAAACTAGCCTGCAGCTTTCCATACTAGCTGGAGTGAGAGCTGCCCTGAGTCTGGGGACAGTGGCACCAACCTGCTCTCCAAATGCTTACAGTCCCCATTTCTTACATCAGAGGAAAAATGGTGGATGTTCGTAGGAATAAGCCATTTGTAGTTTTGTGAAAGCGAGCTCCTCAGACTTGAAAGCTTATGTTGTTTAGGTGTATTCTTGAAAATGGATACAAACTTAGTCTAATCTTTTGAGACCAGCAGACCTCAAACATGGATAAACAGAAAATATTTATATTTTTGGCCTGGAAGTGGTGAAGGCTGTTTTGTATATAAAATAATTTTCTTTTTGGTATAAGGTCATTCAAGCATGAAGCCTACTCCACTGAAGCCCAGCAGGAGAATTCTTGGCATTCATTCACGAGAGCCCTTTCTTCCTCTCACATGGCATGGCGTGGCATGATTGGGAGGAAACCCCCAACTCCTGACCTCTTCCTTGGGAAAGAAAAGAGTCGAATGTATACTCAATATTCTGACTTTTGAGGGGTGCTGCCAATGCACTGGTTTCTGTCTTGCTTGAATCTAAGCACTGATAGCAATGAGATGATAGGTTGGGAGACCATTGAGAACAAAGGCAATCCATGGCTTGGTCCAGCACCAGAGTCTCCAATATCACAGACAGACACTAGATGGAACTCCAGTACCACAATTTTCTACAGCTCTGGAGAAGCAATGCGGACAGACACGAGGAAGTGATCTTGAGTAGAAACTGGCAAATCTCTTTATTAGGAGATTACATGTGCAAACTCAGAGAATACACATTCCTAGAAAAGGCTTGAGAGGTCTCCAGATTTTGTAGCTGGGCTGACTGGCAAAAGTTAGACTACAAAGACTAGGAGAGAGAGCTGAGTTTTCAAATGCTGAAGTCCCATCAGAAAATAACACAACATACAAAGAAACAGGAAAACATGGCTATTAATAGGATCAAATTAAAACCTACAGAAACCAATCCTAAAGAAATGGTGGTATATGAATTACCAGACAAAAAATTGAAAATAACTATTATAAGGATACTCAATGAATTAAAAGAGAACACAGATGGACAGCTAAATGAAATCAGGAAAATGATGCACAAACAAAATGAAAATATCAACAAAGAGAAATTATGAAAAAGAACCAAATATAAATTCTGGAAGTGAATAATACAATATTGGAATAGAAAATACACTACAGGAACTCAACATCAGACTTGACCAGGCAGAAAAAAGAATCAGCAAACTTAAAGACATGAATTTTGAAATTACCACGGCAGAGTAACTAAAAAAAAAAAAAAAGAAAATAATGAAAATAGCTTAAGGAACTTATGGGACACCATCATGAAAAACAATGTATACATTATGGGAGTCACAGAAGGATAAAGAGAAAATGGCAGAAAGCCTGTTTGAAGAAATAATGGCCGAAAAGTTTCTAAACATGAAGAGAGAAATGGATATACAATTTCAAGAAGCTCAAAGAACTTCAACTGGGATCAATCTAAAGAGACCTGGATTAAGATGAATGATAATCAACTTGTCAAAAGTCACAGACATAGAGAATCCTGAAAGCAGCAAGAGAAAAGTGACATGTCACGTACAAGGGAGCTCCTATTAGATTATCAGCCAATTTCTCAGCAGAAACCTTGCAGGATAGGGGGAATAGAATGATACATTCAAAGTGCTGTGAAATTAAAAAAAACACCTTGCAGGATAGAAGGAATAGAATGATACATTCAAAGTGCTGAAATTAAAAAAACACTTGCCAAACAAGAATACTATATCTGGCAAAACTGTACTTCAAGAATGAATGGGAAATTAAGACTTTCTCAGAAAAACAAAAACTAAAGGAGTTCATTATCAGTACAACTACCCTATAAGAAATACTGAAGAAAGTCCTTCAATTGGATGCAAAAGGATAATAAAGAGCAATACAAAACCATATGAAAATAATAAAACTCTCTGTTAAAGTTTAATATATAGACAAACATAGAATACTGTAGTATTGTAATATAGGCGTGTAAATCACTTTGAAATCTAGTATAGAATTTAAAACATAAAAGCATAAAAAGTAATTTTAAGTATATGTTAGTGGGTACACAATATGAAAAGAGATATTTTCTCTGACTACAAGGGGAGTAAATTAGGAATCAATAGCAATAAAACATCTAGAAAATCTGTAAATATTTGGAATTTAAGCATTAATATTTTAATTGAGATATAATTGACATATAACAAACATTATGTTAGTTTTAGGTGTACAAGATAATGATTTAATATTTGTATATGTTGTGAAATGATCACCATAATAGTCTAGTTAATATCCATTATCATGCACCAATTCCATTCTTAGGTGTTTATCCAAGAGTGAAAGCATATATTCACATGGGACTTGCCCTCAAATGTGCATACCAGCCTTGTTTATAATAGCCCCATGGTGGAAATAACTCAAATATCCACCAGCAAGTAAATAGGTAAATATATTGTGATCTATTTGTATAATGGAAAACTCAATAATAAAAAGGAATGAACTATGTTTACACACAACAGCACTGATGAATATAAAAATATATTGAGTGAAGGAAGCTAGACACAAAACACAATATTGTATGATTTTATTTATGTGAATTTTTAGAACAGGCAAAGCCCGTTAATAGTTATAGAAATAAGATAAAAGGTTACCTGGTGCAGTCAGGGAGGAGGCACTGACTGCTAAGGAATATGAGGGAAATTTGAAGTGATGGAAATGTTTTATAAGTTAATTGTGGTGTTACATGGGTATATATATTTATCAAAACTTGTCAAACTGTACACTTTAAATAGGTGCATTTAATTGTATGTAAATATTCCATCAATAAAGGTATTTAAAAATCCTGGGTAGAGGAAAGTTTGAATTGTTAGAGCTCCCACTGTTGTCTATTCTTGAAGGAGCTCTTACCACTTCTAAGACTAGAAACCCATGTTATAGTTTCCACGGTGCCCCTAATTCAGCCACTCTGAAGGAGGTAAATACAACAGGGACTCCTGACATTTTCTGTTCTGCCCTGGTTTTAATTGCTTGAATTCAAATCTGTTACTACTTGCTGTTCATGTCCCTCTTTTGGGTTTTGATCTCTCCTTCTTACTCATATACTTCGCAACCAATTTGTGAGTCTTGGTTCTGATTTCCCAATGCTTGTCACATATCTTGGAGGTTGCTCTTGTTTTCAGACAACTTGATTCTTTGTAATACCAGCATTCACCTGTACCCCTATCTACCTTCAGAGTTAGAAGGTGGGAGTTTTATCTTTCATTCCCTACAGTTGTATATTTGGAAGTTATTCCTCTGTTCCAGGTGCTGTCCTCCACCATTTTCATCTCCATAGTTTCTGATTTACTTCACTGATGACCCCTGCCTGGAATTTCCGGGCTACTTCTCTCATTGGAACTCTTCCTTGTTTCCATGGGCATCAGAGTATAGGTTGACATGGGTGAGGACATTACATATTAGTGCTTATTTTTTATTCTTCATAAAACTGCCATGTAAGACTGAACAGGTATTTCCAATATTCTTTTTAAAGGGCTAGTATAATCACAGAAAAGGTAGAAACTTAAATTACAAATTTGATGTTTTTATTCCTTCCTAACAAAAGCATTTAATGCCATAATTTTTTCTAAGCACTACTTTAGCTGCATCTCACAAATTTTAATGTTGTATATTTTTTAGCTCAAAATATTTTAAAAATTTTCTTAAGATGTCCTCTTTAACCAGTTTGCTATTAATTAATTAATTAAAATCATTGGGGTGACATTAGTTAATAAAATCATATAGGTTTCAAGTGTACAATTCAATAATACATTGTATGTATATTGCACTGTGTGTTCATCACCCAAAGTTAAATTTCCTTACATCACCATATATTTGACCTCTTTTACCCCTACTTCTCCCCTCACATCCTTTCCTCTGGTAACCACTAATCTATTGTGATGTCCATGAATCTGTTTGTCATGTTTGTTTGTTGCTTTCAGTTTTATGTCTCACATATAAGTGAAGTCATATGGTTCTCAACTTTTTTTGTCTGACTTATTTTGCTTAGCATGATTATTTAAGGTCCATCCATGTTGTCACAAATGGCAGTATTTCATCTTTTCTTATGGCATGGTAATATTTCATTGTATATATATATATATATATATATACCACATCTTTTTGACCAGCCGGTTATTTAGAAGTGTGTTCTTTAATTTCAAAATATTTGGGGGGATTTTCCATATATTTTTCTGTCGTTTTTTAGTTTGATTCTGTTATGATATTTTATTTTTGCTTGTATGTTACTCTTTAGTTTTATTTTGTTCTTATTGGAATTTATATATTTCTATTTTTTTTGTTTACTTGAAAATTTAGTAATACATTTTTAATAAAGTAATTAATATCTTAACCATTCCCCTGTAGAATACAAGGCATTAGGAAACTTTTACTCTAAATATTGCCTGACTTACATGCTCCTATTTTTAATAATTTTAGTTTCAAATATCTAATCCCACAAACTACACTTTGTTATTATTATCTTTTGTTGTAGGTAAGGTGTCCTAGGAAACAGATTCTGACTTGAAGATCGGTATGCAAGAAGTTTATTGGAGTGTACTTTTGGAATCAACACTTGCGTGTGTGGAAGGTGGGGCGGGTGGGGAGATGGGAAGCTAAAGGTAGTAGGATTGGTCAGAGGGACAAGTTGAACTGTGGTGCAGCCACAATAAAGTGCTGAGCCAACCTCATAGGAAGTTGGAGCTGAGATGGCCCTGCAGGGTGGTCCCCTACCGAGGCAAAGGGGCTCTCTTCCTCTGAGACTAATTCTCAGAGAGAGATTCAACCTAATGCCTTCTGTAGATAACCATCCTAGCAGCGGGGGAAATGAGTGCTTTCATTTTGTGAGGGGTGGCAGAAGTTTAGTCTGTGCATCTTATTATCTACTATAGTCTATTCTTGACTGGATGTGGCTATGTAAACGTTACTTCAGATCTCACTGAGAACAAGCCAATGATTTTATATTCTTATGAGAGAACATTACCGTTGTTGTTGTTGATTATGTTATGCCTTCAGCCATGGCAGAGGCAGATAGCTTTCCTGGTAGTTTCTCTTTGCTAGAAGCCAAAGGGCTAAAAGGGAACTTTCACATCACTTTGGAGATGATATGATTATATACTTAGAAACTCTGAAACATTACTGAAAAAATGCTAGAATTTATAAGATAGTTGGTGAGGTGGCCATGTAGAAGGTATATTTACCTTTTCTCCGTGCTAGTTATAAATACCTAGAAATTGAAAGAGGAAAATATTCACATTAACAACAAAAGTGTCATATATTTAGGAATAAATTTAATTAAAAAGCATTGACTCCATATGGAGAACACCATAAAATCTCACTGAAGTATATAAAATAACATCTGAACAAAAGAAAAAATATATATTCTGAGATTAATGATTTAACATCATGAACAATTACTTTTCTAAAAATCATTATGTATATTGTATGTAATTCTAATTTGAATGTTAACAGTTTTTTAGGGGAAATTAAATAAAATATATTAAACTTTGTATGTAAAAAGAAATTAGAATATGTTAGCATATTTTGAAAAAGAAGACTAGCATAATAAGAATATATAGACTATAGAAGGAGCATAATATAGACATATTAAGGGCCATCTATAACAAGCCACAGCTAACATATACTCAATGGTGAAAGGTTGGAATCTTTTTCTCAAAAATCAGGAACAAGGCAAGAGTGTCTACTCTTTACCACTCTTATTCAACATAGCACTGGAAGTCCTAACTGGAGCAATTAGGGAAGAAAAAAAGGCATTTAAATAAAAAAGGAAGAAGTAAAATTGTCTGTTTGCAGATGGTATGATCTTTTATATCGAAAATCCTCAAGACTCCACCAAAAGATTGTCAGACCTAATAAATGAATTCAGTAAAGTTGCAGGATACAAAGTCAACATACAAAAATCAATTGTGTTTCTACACACTAACAACAAATTATCTGAAAAAGAATAAGAAAACAATTATATTTATGATAACATCGAAAATAACAAAATACTTAGGAATTAATTTAACCAAAAAGTTGAGAGATCTGTACACTGAAAATTATAAGATTTTGATGAAAGAAATTGAAGTAAACACAAATAAATGGAAAGATATCCCATGTTCGTGTATTGAAAAGATTAATATTATTAAAATATCCATACTACACAGTCATCTACAGATTCAATGCAATCTCTATAAATATTCCAATGGCATTTTTCGCAGAAATAGAAAAAATAGTGCTGAAATTTTATGGAATAACAAATGACCCCAAATAGCCAAATCAATTCTGAGAAATAACAAAGCTGCAAGCATTACACTTCCTTATTTCAAACGAAATTACAAAGCCATAGTAATCAAAACAGTATGGTACTGGAATAAAACAGATACATGGACAAATGGAACTGAATAGAGAACCCAGATATAAACCTATGTATATACATTCAACTAATATTTGACAAGGGAGTCAGAATACTTAATGGGAAAAGGATTGTCTCTTCAATAAAGGGTGTTGAGAAAATAGGATGTTCATATGCAAAAGAATGTGGATTGGACTCTTCCATTGTACCAGTGACAAATATTAACTCAAAATGGATTAACAACATAAATGTAAGACCTAAAAGAAAATGGGAAAAAGTTTTTGACTATGGTCTCGGCAATGATTTTTTTTTGGAAATGACACCAAAAGCACAAGCAAAGCAAAAATAACCAAGTAAATTTATATCAAACTAAATAGCTTCTGCATAGCAAAAGAAACAACAAAATAAAAAGGCAACTTATGAAATGAGAGAAAATATTTGCATGTGTATACTGATAAAGGGGTTAATATCAAAAATATGAAAGGGACTCATTACAACTCAATAGTAAAAAATGAACCAACAAATCCAACCAAATATCCAATTAAAAAATGAGCAGAAGACCTAAATAGACAATTTCTCAAAGAAGACATACTAATGATCAACAGGTACATAAAAAGGTGCTCAATGACACTAATCATTAGGGGGATGTGAATCAAAACCACAATGAGATATCGCCACACCTTAGAATGACAATTATCAAAAAGATAAGAGAGAAGTGTTAGCAAGGATGTGGAGAAAAGGAAACTCTGTGCACTGTTGGTTGAAATGTAAATTGGTGCAGCCAATTTATCCTGAGGAAATGAAACCACAACCGTGATGAGAAATTTAAATCTCCATGTTCATTGCAGCATTACTCACAATAGTCAAGATGTGGAAACAACATAAGTGTCCATTAATGAATGAAAGGATAAAGAAAATTATACACACACACACACACACACACACATATACACAAAGGAATATCAGCCTTAAAAAAGAAGGAAACCCTGCCATTTACAACAACATGGATGAAGCTTAGGGCATTATGCTAAGTGAAATAAGTCAAACAGAGAAAAACAATTACTGTATGATCTCACTCATGTGAAACTGAAAACATCAAACTCATAGAAACAGAGAGTAGAATGATAGTTGCCAGGGATTGGAGGTGGGGGAAATGGAGAGATTTTGGTAAATGGTACAGACATCCAGTTATCAGATACATAAGTTCATGGGCATCTAATGTACAGCAGTGTGACTATAATTAACAATATTGTATTACATTCTGCTATGAGAGTAAATCTTAAATGTTCTCATCACACACACACGCACACACACAAACACACATGCAAATGGTAGTTATGTGAGGGGATGGAGGTGTTAACTAACCTTATGGTAGTAATCATTTCACAGTATATACATGTATCAAATCTTCATGTTGTACACCTTAAAACTTACACAATGTTATATGTCAATATATCTTAATAAAGCTGGGAAAAAATATGAGAGAAAAGCACAAATGTAGCAAATTGTTGAGAGTGGGTGAATCTATATGAAGGGTATGTGTGAGCTTATTATAATATTTTTACAATTTTACATAGTTTAAAAATTTTTTTGAACATAAAAAGTTTGATTAATTTTCTTAAAAAAGAGAATAACAAGGAAACCTTGTCATACTAGATATCAAAACATATCAAAAGCCACTACAATGAAAACAATCAGGTATTTGTATTGGAATAGACGAATATGACAAGTTGAACAGAAGAGGAAACCCAGATAAAATTTCAGGTGGATTAAAAAGTTTTAAATGAATAGCAAAACAATATGTATGTATATAAATACAAAGGTAATTGATAAAAAATGTGGATGGATAAATGGTAGCCTGTTACTATGAGGTAATGGGACAATGTACATCAGAGAAGAAATGAAGAGCAAAACCAATCCAAAAAGGAAATAAGAAAAAGTACCACATCAACAAAAAACAGGGTGTAAGATTCTATCAAAGGTGTTGATGTAAAGTTATAGAAATAGATATTTATTTAAAAATAGATACTTTATAAATTAAAAATGAAAAATCTATTATGATTTGCATAGAAACTTTTATTACATTTTGGTAATTACATACATATCAATTTGTTTTAGCTAATATATTTTTAAAAATTTATTTATTTTTATTAGTTTCAAATATACAGCACATTAATTAGACATCTATATAGTTCATCAAAAGGATCCCCGCAATGGCTCCCTCCCTCCCCTGATCCTCCATCTAGCCAAAGTATTCAAGCTAACTGCATTCCCTATGCTATGCTGTCCATCCTCATGACCATCTATCAGCTACTAATTTGTACTTCTTTAACCTTTCACCCCATTCTCTCAGCCTCCCAAAAGCCCTCCCCACTGTCCGTGACCAAATTGTCCACTATATTTGTGAGTCTGTTTTTGATTATTTGTTCTTTTTATTCCTTAGATTCCGCATATAAGTGAAATCATATAGTGTTTATCTTTCTCTGTCTGACTTAAATACCTTCTAGGTTCATCAAAGTAATATCTTTTTCCATCCTCTTCCTTTCCCCCATATAAATCCCTTTTTTTTTTTTTTTTTACTGTAGAAAAGAAATATTTTATTAGAAAGGAAAATACACTTCCAGAATTGGAAGTGGGCCTGAGCAAGAGAAGCGTGGCTCAAAAGGCCTATTCTTGTTTTTTGATACATGTTTTTTCTTCTTAAAGAAGTCCCTCCAACATTTCCTGTAATACTGGCTTGGTGATGAAAAATTCCTTTAGCTTATTTTTGTCTGGAAGGCTCTTTATCTGCTCTTCAACTCTAAATGATATCTTTGCCGGTTAAATTATTCTTGGTTGTAGATCCTGGGTCTTCATCCTGTCGAATATTTTTTGCCAAGCCCTTCTGTCCTACATAGTTTCTTTTGAGAAATTAGCTGCCAGTCTTATGGGTGTTCCCTTATAAGTAACTATCTGTTTTTCTCTTGCTGCTTTTAATATTCTTTCTTTGTATTTAACCTTGGGCATTTTAATTATGATGTGTCTTGGTGTGGACCTCTTTGGATCCCTGATTTTTGGAATTCTTTGAGCTTCCTGAGGTTTTATGTCCATGTCCAACACCAGGTTAGGGAAGTTTTCCATCATTATTTCTTCAAACAGCTGTTCAGCATCTTTTTTTTCCTTCAGGTATGCCGATCACATGGATATTTGGACCCCTAATAGTGTCCCATATTCTCCTTAACTTATTTTTATAGTCTTGGCATCTTATCTCTTGCTGTTCTGATTGTGTGTCCTTGGCTTTCCCATCCTCTAGATTGGGCATGTGATCCTTTTCTTTATTCACTTTTTTTATTCCTTTATTTATTCCACTTAATATACTTCTCATCTCAAATAATGTGTTCTTCATTTCAGACTGATTCCCTTCTATAGTTTCCATTTCCATTTTTATGTTTTTTTATTCTTTGTTGAAGTTCTCATTGAATTTATCTACACTTCCCAAAAGTTCATTGAGCGTCTTTATAACCAGTGTTTTGAACTCTGCATCTGTTATATTACTTGACTCCATTATATCTGAATCTCTGTTCTCTTCTCTCATATGGTTTCTGTTTCTTTGTCTTCCCATTTTGGCTGCCTTTCCGTGTCTGTTTCTATGTACTAAGCAAAGCTCCTCAGTCTCTCGGTCTTATTAGTGTGGATTTGTGTCATAGGTGACCAGTGAAACAGGAGTTCAGTTGCAGGACAAATTTAGCCCAAGCTTCTACTCCTCCAGGGCCACCTATTAAGATTGAGCAAGCAACCCACAGATGCTGTGCTTATAGTTGCCTCAAAAGGCCACACCAGAAACTGAGGCCAGCTGCCTCCAGCTTGAATTTAAGTGCTGCTCAGTAAGAAGCACCTGGCTCACTGAGGATATACCTGGTTGTGTCTTGGATGGGGCCATGAGTTGGAGGAGGTGGGGTTTCAGGAAATCCTCTGGGCAGAGTGACCTCTGTTATCCAGTTTGACGACGTCAGGGCTATGGCGGCGCTGTGTCTGGCGCACTGGTGGGAGGGCTCAATAGGAAACAATAGATATCGCCGGCAATTCTGTATAGAGCGAATCCCGCTTAGGCCCTCACTCCGACAATGTTTTCCTATAAGTCCCTGGTGCCCACTGCGAGCAGCCAAATAGGCACTGGTGCTCAGAGTGAGCAGGTCCGTCACAGCAAAAATCTGCTCATGGACCCGGCCCCTTTAGCAGGTGTCTGCCGCTGCCGCAGCCTCCGTGTCACTCAGCCACTCGGGACTGGGCAGCCTTGCGTCCTCACCCTGTCCTACCTTCTGCCGTTGCAGGATGATTTCTTGGATTTCTCCCTAGTTATATGGCTTGTTCATCTAGATCCCAGGTGATTTTTTCCTTGCCTCTGCTCCTTGTTTCTGTTACAACTTTGATTTGGTCGCCAGAGTGATGAACAGAGAGCCTCTATCATCTGTGCCATTTTTTTTCTCCCCCTGTTTTAGTTAATATTAAATTTACTTTTAAAAATTATTATTTATTATTATTATTTATGCCTGCAGCACCTGTCTTCCTAAGTGGTCTCCCATCCACGTACTAACCAGGCCCGACCCCGCTTAGCTTCTGAGATCACACATCGGGCTTGTTCAGGGTGGCATGGCTGTAGATCATGGGCTGTGGCTTTACTGGGGTGTGAACCCAGGATCTTCTGTGTGTAAAGCAGTATGGAACCACGTCCTGTTTTAGCTAATATTAAATGAAAAAGATGATGTTTATTTTAGTTAGTATATTTTAAAGGAATTTGTGTGTTTTTATTTAATTTGTATATTTGAATTTTTTTGTTGATACTAATCCTAATTCTCAAAAATAAATCAATGACTCATATAAGCACAAAAGTAGTTACAGAAATAGTAATGCAAATACAATGATTCAAAATAATCGTATATACATTGAGAGCAGGCCTTTGGTGTGGATATAGAATGTGAATTCACAGTATTAAATGATTTTGCAAGGATGTTTGCACAAGCAACCAAAAAAGAAAGTGCCAATAGAAAGCACTCCCTCTCCAAATCTTATTTCTCTTAAAAAACTCTAATTTAATTAAGAATTTGTCTGAAATTTGGATTTTGAGTTCGAGATCTAGCTTCATTGTTCATCTGGTGATAATTTACCTGAATTCTGCGAGGAAATAGAACAAGATGCGGCTATTAACTATAAAAAGTAATAATCAACATTATCGTGGCCCTTAGAGTGTTTCTCCAAATGGTTGCCTGTGCTCTCTCTATAAACTACCACTCACCTACAAACTACAGTTTCGGATGGCTACTGCCAAACGTGTTTTGAAGCAGATGCTTATGATTTCTTATTCTCTAGAATTCCCCCCAAAATGATTGGTTTGAGAAACTCTGATTTTAACCACACCACCTAAGAGAATGAATATAACTTCCTAGTTTATATCCGAAAAATCCAAGGTGTTGTAAATGCCTCTTCAGTGCCTTGATTCAGATCTCGGCCTGCAAACAGAGCACTTAACTAAACCTCTCTGGAAAGGGCGATTTTGGCAGAAGCTTTTTTCCGTTAGCTGTGCTCACTTCTTTCCACACACTTCCTCTTCCAGTGCGGTGATCATTGTTTGCTGTTCTTCTTTGGTCTATTTCCAAGAATCTACATCTTTCTTTGAATGTTTGTAATTGTTCCCAGCAGACATCTTCTATCTTTTTTTTTTTTTTCCAGATGACCCCCAGATATACTATTTTACAAACATTTCTAGGAAAATAATGGTTCCTCTTGTCCGAGGCACATTTATTTTCTTTTCTGCACTCTGCACTTGTGATTCCTGACCTGGATACTGCTTTTTATTGCTTACAGGGACGGGCAGAGGTACAGCTAAATTATAGGTAAGCAGGCTGCTGTCATAAGTCTTGACTTGACTGGAAGTGTAGAAGTCCCTGTGATTCCTGATACCCTGGCCCACTATTTTATTCCATCACAGGTGCTTAGTACATAGCCCAGGACAGAAGGATTTTATACCAGACTCCACTATTGAAAGACTAGTGCTCAGGACTAGCTTTTCTTATTTGTTCCTCTCCTACATGGTTCAAAGTCATCTTCTCATTCCAGTCAAATTCTCAACCATACCTCCTTAGTGTGATAGAATTTCTGTTCCTGTTCTTCATATACCCCTCTAATGCCTCTGGGTGGAATGGAGAAGAAATGCGGTGGCAGCACTTTTTCTGTTTCTGAACATAAGAAAGTCCTTTGCTATAAGGACTTTCTGCTCATCTCTCTTGGTACTCCAAGAACCTCCAAACTTGTTTTAACCATGTTACTTCATATACTGGTTATCCATGGTATAGAAAATGGGATAAAACTGAGAGGAGTTTGCCCTGATTCTGAAGAATTGTAGGGTATAACAGTTTGCAATGCCTTCAGTGTGGAAGTCTTAAATAGTTTGGATGGGATGGATAACCCCCTGAAATGTAAGAAATCAGGTTTAGAGGATGAGTCTTGACATGAAGGATGCTAACAACTATTGATACTATGACATGAAGTTTGATGTCAACAAGTTGAGGGAATTATTCAGAACTAGTACCCTCAACTCTGCTTACTCAGGCGCATGGATCTTAAAGCTCAGATCCAGATCCAGAATCTTGTTTTATAAGCTCCATATATATTCCAGTCTAATCTTAACATACTTAAATTCCAGTCTTTTCATTGGCTTGGCTCACTCTATTTTTAACCTACAGAGGCCAACTTTGAGGGTGTGTACAAGTTTCTATACAACAAATCTGTTACAAGTTATTAGTTTTGGATTTACAGGATGTTTTAATTAATGCCAGTGTAAAATCAGATCATTTAGTAGTAGTGGTGGTTGGGCTGGTAGCCTGATAATAGCTCATAGGACAGCTAGATACTGTCAAACACACTTTCCAAGTTCTCCGTTTTCCTGAAGTAAGAAGTCTCTAGATCTAAATTGTATCGGATTCTCAGAGTCTGTGTTGCCATATTCTATCCTGATTCTTGAGCCCTCAGCCATGAGCCACCATATCTAGGGACTCTTCCTGGGCTTTGTACCATATCTGGGTTGACTGGACAAGTGCCAGTTCTGATCCTGGGACCATAGCATGTGATGACATATGCTCAGACTCTTTTTACGTATTCTGTATGTCTTTAGGGGAAAGGGGAGTTAGCTGTGGACTTTTATTGTGTGCTCTGATTGCCTCACTCATATTATCCCTGAGGCCCCCTTTGTTCCTGAAGTAGGCTGGGGACATGCCACTTCCTAGAACCAACCCTGTGAGAAACAAAGGTATAAGCAAAGCCAAATGAGAAAGAAGATCATGCTTGGAACTCTCTCTGGACAAAAAAACAAACAATACCTGGTATGGACTAGAGATTAGGAGGGGGAAGGAAAAGTGTGAAATTACGGAAGTAAGTTGGCAGGCTCACGGTTTCTGTGTGGCACAACCAATTTCTCTTCATCCTCTTCCTGGATGTAGGGCATGATGCCAGGGCCCCTGAGGCTTTCTCCATGAATAAAAGGAGGTGAAGCTGAGTGGTGCCCCATTTCAGATTCTTGGGGACAGCCAAAATGATGTCTTTCCTCTCTCTGCTTCTGGTGGGCATTCTGTTCCCCGCCACCCAGGCCAAGCAATTTACCAAATGTGAGCTGTCCCAGGTGCTGAAAGATATGGATGGCTATGGAGGCATCACCTTACCGGAATGTGAGTTTTCTGCTGCCTTGCTTTGTCCCATTTTTCATCTGCTCCTTTCTTTTACCTTCCTTTTCCTTCCCTTTTTGTTTTCGCTTTCATTCAATTATCTAATAATACTCTTTTATCTTCTCTGCTTATCTCTTTACTCTTTTAAAACATTTATTCTCTTACCTTTTCCATCTTCCATTGTCTAATCCTTTTTGGAACTTTTATTTTATTTTTTTTTTACATCGAATCAAGATACTCTGCTTTGCTATAGTTGGAGATTTTCTGGAGAACTTTATTCTCTCTGGGAATACATGTTCTTATTTATGCTGTGCCTGGATATCTCTATGATAACTTTCTCATTTTTTCCCTCAGGGATCTGTACCATATTTCATAGCAGTGGTTATGACACAGAAACCATAATCAACAACAATGGAAAGAGAGAGTATGGACTCTTCCAGATCAATAACAAACTTTGGTGTAGGGACAATCGGAAACTTCAGTCAAGAAACATCTGTGACATCTCCTGTGATAGTGAGTAGCCTCTTTTACCTTGCTTCTCTGTTTTTATGGAGTCTACCCCTGGGATAATCTCCTTTTTGATGTCCAGAACATCTCTGGATTCACTGCCTTTGACTCCACATCAACTGTAGGACTTGAATTGACAATACTGAGTAAGAGGCAGTTAGAATTTTTCAGGATCACAAAATTCCCAGATTATCTTCTGAAATTCATGGGTTGGTGATCTGAGCTGTCTGAGAATCTTGAAGTGTAATATCCTGCATTTTCAGAGTAAGTTAATGAAATTGATAATTCCTCCATAGATGCTTCTCACCTAGGAGGAGGCATTACTGAATTGGCTTTCTCATATAGAAAGGCAACAGACATAAGTCTTCATTTCAGAGAAAGACCAGACTTACTAGATCCAGGGAAGAAGGAAACTCATTACCTTTCTGGATAATACTTAGCACACTCATTTTGTTCCCTGTAATTCCTGCCAGAGTTCTTGGATGATGACCTTACTGATGACGTGATATGTGCCAAGAAGATCTTGGATAGTGAAGGAATCGACTATTGGTGAATCCCCATTCTATTTTCTACTTTCTCCTTCCCTTCTTTCTTCTCATCCCTTTAGCTTCAGCAAGACTCTCCTTTCTCCCTGTCTTATGGTAATTTAATCTAGAATATAGTCTCTGAAACAACACTCATAGAGCAGACTCAGGTTTCCAATTTTAAAACCCCCTCACTCCACCCCTGTTTGGCAATTTCCTAATAAGAGTTCCCTAATAGAGGGCTGAGGCCCAGCCTCCTTTCACCTGGACTCAGACATCTAATTCTACTTGTTTAGTCCTAGACCCTAAAGCATCCTTTGGTATTACTGTATACTTTTCTAGCCCTACAATTTTCTTGGAGCTTTAAAAATAGACCCTACCCCATTAGGTGGCCCAGTGTCCCTTTCCATCTGGCTAGAAGGCTTTCTGTAATTTTCCCATATTCTTCCACTTCGGTACTCTTGGGGATAAAGCTAGATGGAAGTTTGAGCTAAGATCCAGTCAACCAACTTGCTCCGTCTCCTTTCCATTATCAGGTTGGCCCATAAACCACTCTGCTCTGAGAAGCTGGAACAGTGGCGCTGTGAGAAGTTGTAAACGCCTGTTGTCCTTGCTGCTTCTGCCCTCTTTATGTCCCTGGAACTCTTCTTCCCCTACCTCGGTTCACATCTTTCTACTTCCCTGAAGCTAATTTGTCTCTGAGACCTGGGCCCTGTAGTGACACCACTGGACAGTTTGAGGACTATTCTCCAAGGGTGTGTGACTGGTGCACTGGACTTTTGACTCTCACTCAGGTGCCCTGATGGCACTTTCACTACAACAATGGTTTCCACCTCTATCCTAAATAAAGGGCCTGATTTTGAGTGACTGGCTGTATTTTCTTCCTGAGGGGAGAGGGAGGAAATAGGGTAAGTGGGTGGACACTAAAGCCATAGTTCATGGTTTCCTTTTATCTCTACTACAGAGGAAATAAGCTGGACTTAGAAAAATGGAGGTTCTTTTCTGTACCAATTCAATTTAACAAACTTTTATGAATCACCTAGCATATTCAAGGTACTATAGAGGTGATTCAAAGTTTGGCTAAAAGTGTTAGCAAAGGACTAGCAAGAGAGATGAGATAAACAATAAATAATTATAATACAAGGGATAGTGTCATAAGCATCATGAGAGAGGTTAGAAATGTGCCCTGAGCACTCATAAGAGGAAAGAGAATTCATATTTGGGGGTATGTGTGGGGAAAAAAGGGATCAAGGAAGAATTCATGAAAGGAGTGGCATTTAAATTGGTTTTGAAGTAAGGGTGGGATTTTGACAGGTGGAGATGTGGGATGGGAAAAGGACAGCAAAGGCAGAGGGCTCCGAGAATCTGAAATGGGTGACTTGAGGGGGCTGAGCGATTTCTCTACCTTTGAGACAAGGAAATATCCTTCACAAAGAGCTGTGAGAGGAACTGTCTCTGGTAACCAGAGGTAAGAAAAAAAGACACGGTCACTTCAGCAGTGGAAGAATCTGAACACCTGGGGCCCTTTGCTTTGTACCCTGCACTTTATTACTCCTCCTTGCTGCTTTGCTTGGTTTTAAGGAGGATTTTCACAGAACTTTATGCATTCTAATGATTATGAGAAATATGAAAGAAGGAAAATCAGGAGATTTGAGTCCTAACGTCTGTTTCTGCTACTTGTTGATGGTTCAAACCTAGGCCAGTCATCTTTGTCTTCTATACTTCAATTTCTTCATCTTAAAATGAGAGTTTTGATCTAGGTGGTTTTTCTGAGATCTCTTCTTCCTTTGACAATCCAACATTCCAAGACTCCAATTTAATTTACCACATTTCTGAATTGCTGAGTTATCTTCTAATTTCTGTCTTCTTCTTCCTGCTTTCCTAAGATGTCTAATATAGCTAATTACACTTCTCTCACCCCCTAAACCCGTTGGGGCTTTACGCAATCGGTCCTTACTTCTCTTGTTTCAGAGACTAGCAGCTCCCAGATGAGGCTCCCATGGCCTGTCTAGGGACCTAGAAGACCAAGCAAAGGATGGAGAGGCGAGCCTTCCTCTATATTTAATGAAAACAAACTCTCAGGAAATAACTTGATATTCATCATATATTTTAGTGTGAATTTAAACACAATGTGATGTGTCTCTCCAGAATATTGAATGTCATTCTCTTCCTAATTATGGGACACAAGGTTTTTCCTCAAGTCTGCAGTGTTTTAGGAGTTACCCCTGTGTATGAGCGGATGGGAGAGGGAAGGGTTGGATGGCCATTCCTCTCACTGAGCTCACACATCTTTTATTATCTTGCCACAGTTATACCCTCAGGGAGTCATATGCTCTGGAAAATATAAGGGGCCAGCTCCATCATGTGGCCAGAGCAGGAATAGTTTTTTTTCAGCCCCATAGCCCCAGCCTTCATCTTACAGAGAAGATCAAGGAATTTCACCTGTAGGTATATCATATATGAGGCTAGCTGTAATCTTCACAGGCTGAAGATTGCTGAAAGAAACTGACAATAAATTTACTTGCAGAGAGGATCTTAATATGAGGGTCAGAGGATCAAGGACAGAGATAAGTCAAGGAGCTAGCTGGGAGGTAATCTTGACTAATGCAGAGCTCTTGGCCTTTGGGTAGAAAGAGGACTTGGAACAGCTATTGTTTTCTTCCTGAGAACTTTTTTTGGGAGCTGAATGGGAAGTGGGATGACAGCTGAGCATTCATTCTCCTCATTCCTCTAGGCCTGGAACGTCTTGAACCAGGCAGAGAACTGAAGTGGTCTAGGCTAAGGTGGGTGGTGGAGAGGCTCAGGGAAGAGGCTGCTAGATTTCACACCATTCACAGAGCTCTGTGTGAGGAGGACTCAGGACAAAGCCCCCAAATATGGATTCTCTTTCTCACTTTCTATCCCAATTTTTCCTCCCTGCTGTTTTTCCCTGACATCTATATTGTTGTCAATTAAAGAATTTTACTGGATAAAATTAAATGTTCTTTTTCATATGTTCCTTCTCTCACTCCCCCTTCTCTCTCATTCATCCCCCCTGCCCTCCACACACTTATCTAAAACTAATTGAAAACCTATTAGGTGACAGGACTATTCTAGACACTGGGGATACAGCAGCTGTTAGACAGAGGCTTTGCTCCCAAGACTTATACTTTAGAGGAGGATATTCACCTCTTCCCATTTTCTAGGATCATCAAAGAGAAAGGACTCTTCAGATGCATCCATTATTCATTCTTTACTTTGTCAACAAATAGTTATTGAGGATTTGTTATTTTGCAAAGCTTTACTTTAAATGTTACTTGCTAAGAATAAAGACAACAGGAAACACTATTTTATTTTATTTCTTTCTAAGTTATGGAGTTATAGTTCTTGCCAGAAATTTTTTGGGATGAGAACATAGGAGAAGTTGGGTCTTATAGTACCAAGATGGGACTCTCCAAGAATGCAGTGAGATATTTTCTAGTGGTTGAATAGGTTGATTTACACTTTGTGCATAGGCAAAAATAAAAGAGAGAGGGAGAGACAGAAAGGGGAAAGGTAGAAAAGACAGGAAATGAGAGGAAAAAGCAATAGCTGTAGAAATGGCTGGTGAATCTGTGAGGATTTTCTTGTGTGGTGACTGGGCCCACTGTGGATCGGTGTTATCTGGTCTGTGAAAGTTTCCCTGTATTGATTGACTAGGCAGGGGGGCACTGGGGTCAGAAGAACTAAGGCTTTTTTTTTAGGAAAGAAT
>NW_006439717.1:1648857-1666406 GCF_000325575.1 Pteropus alecto
TCTTTCCCATCACTTTTCCTCCTGGTGAGGCAGTGGAGCCTGGGTTAGAAGGTAAGTCTGGGTTTCCTGGCCAGCATCCTCCTCAGAGCGCCCTTCACCTCCTGGTTCTTCAGACTGTAGACGAAGGGGTTTAACAGTGGGCTCACCACACTGTACTGCAGGGAGAGCACTTGCTCCAGGACTGAGTCAGACGTTGGAATCATATACCTTGAAGGGAATTGCACAAAGGAATAAACTTAGCTCAGGACAATGGCCACAATACTCTTGGCCACCATGGTCCATCGTATTCTAGAGACTCTGCAAAGAGGGTCCTCAGAGCTGAGTTGACTGTCACTGGTACAGCACCTAGAAATGACTGTATGATAAGTGAGAAGTCACTCGTTTCTGCCTTCAAATGCGTTCAAACATGAATGATCTCATGCAAAACATTATAGGAGCTGCCCTGAGATAAAAGGAAGTTCTGCAGCATATCAAGTATTGCAGGTTAGAATAGAACTAATAATAATTTCATGCATTTCTGTAGCACTTCATTCTCTTCAAAGTGTCTTTCCTTAATAGTTATAATGATAATATGAGGATTTTTAAAATCTTCTTTTTTCTATTATACAACTGTATGTTTTCATCTTGTGATGACTATTCCTTGCAAAACTGTATACTTAGTCCAATAATGCTGCCATTGTTCATAACATTCACTGCTCTGGAAATTACCCTCAGAATAATAGCACATTATTTTTATAATGCTAAATGCAACAAACATTTGTCTTTTTAGATGCATTTTTCTTTGGTTTAGGAAAGAAGCAAAGCCTGGTAAATAAAGTGGAAGATAAAATATTAAGCACAAGATAGAAATCCAAAATAATAAGATTAAAATTTTGGATGATTTGTTAAGTATCCCTGGGAGTACTTCCCAAAAAAGCATTATTATTATTATTTAGCAATGATGCCATCATCATTGGAAATCTTCTCTGTGGGTTCTGGTGTGCTTTGTTAAAAAAGATATTCATTTTACTATCATTCTTCATCATCTAATTTATCTCTCCTAACATTTTTGTGAGGTAGGTAGGAGAAATCTTATTGTCTTCTTATGGCATATGAAGAAACTGAGACAGAGAGAAATGGGGAGATTTGTCTACAGGCTCAGATGAGTACTTCTAGACTATTCTTTATCATCCTTTCCCACCCTGACCTCTCTCTAAGTCACAAGCAGGTGAGAAAAGCATGGAGCAATTTATACAAATCTATCTCCATTTTACTAATAGAGAACACAGACCATAATTATTGTGTCTCTTAGTAAGTGGGGACTCATCAGCTAGAGCTGTTCAGGTTTGAGAAAAGCATGGTAGGAAAAAACATGAGATTTGAAGTCAGTGAGACTTGGTTTAAATTATGGCTCCCTTAATAGCTCATTCTGGGACCTTTGAGAAATTACCTGGTTACTCCTGAAACTCAGATTCCTTACCTGAAAACGGGTTTAATAATATTTCTTTTGTAGTATGATATGTAGTAAAATTGATCATGTAAAGCAGCTGGTGTCTAGTAGGTGCCTAATAAATAGTTATAGTAAATAGACTTTGGAGGCATCATTTTCTAGCAGAAAAGAAACATGGCATCTGTTTCAAGGATGACATGTTTGTTTTTTGTCTTGTACTGAATAAAACTCTACTAAAGGTTCCCTGATTTCCTTTTGAGGACTCTCAAATCATAGGTTCATGAAAGTAGGAAAATCTTTAGCCTTTGTATAAGTTCATTTTTCAGAGTAGACCACTGAAACCTCAGAAAGAAAATGGATTTTTCATAATTCACACAGCTAGTCCAGAGCAGAGCTGGAACTAGAACTCAGGCCCTTTGAATTCTAGTACAATTATTTTCCTGCTACTTTGCAACTCTTTGTTCTACAGGCCAAGACCACTTTAGGCTGAGGAATATCCTATATTTACATTCAGGTGGTATAGTATGACATACCTGAAAAGTCCTGAACCATAAAAGATGGTAACCACAAGAAAATGAGAAGAGCAGGTGGAGAAGATCTTGCTCCGACCAGTGGCAGAGTTGATCCCCAGGGCTGTCATGATGATACGAGTATAGAAGCCCAGCAATAGGACAAGGGTGCCGAGACCCAGGATCACCATGGTGGTCAGAATGGAGGCAATGCTAACATAGGGGTAAGAACAGGCCAACAGGAGCACATGGGGAAGCTCGCAGGAGAAACCGTGGATGAGGTTGGGGCCACAGAAGTGCTGCTGAGCCAGAAGGAAGGTGTTAACTAGGCCAGTCCCCATTCCTATGGCCCACGATGCTCCCACCAGGCTGGTACAAAACTTCCTTTCCATAGTTACCACATATAACAGAGGGTGGCACACAGCCTGGAACCGGTCATAGGCCATGACTGAAAGGAGGCAAGCTTCTGTAGCTCCAGAAAATAAGACCAAGGAGATCTGGGTGAAACACTGAAGGAAGGATACAGTCTTCCACTTGGAAAGAAGGTTCTCTAGTAGTTTGGGCACAATGATGGAGGAATAGAAAGCATCCAGGAAAGAGAGATGACTCAGGAAGAAGTACATGGGAATGTGGAGGTGGGAATCAGCTCTGATCACCAGCAGCATCAGCAGATTCCCCGTGAGGGTCAGGAGGTAAATCACCAGGAACAGAACAAAGAGTACTACCTGGACCTGGGGGTTGTTGGATACTCCTAGGAGAACAAATGCAGTGATTGTGGTTATGTTGCCAACTTCCATGGAGCATTCAAGTTTTCCTTCAGAGGGACAAGAACAGAAAAGAATACTTAAATGGGTTATCAGTTTCAGAACATGTCTGAGGATAAGGCATTGTGAGTAAATCTTCACGGCTGACCCAGGACAGATTATGTAGCAGCAGCAGCAATCCTGCCATGTCAGATCTCATCAGCCCTTCCCAGCTCAGGGCAGTAACCCATTGGCTAAGATGGGAAGGAAGAGTGTACAGAACTAGACCTAGAAATGAAAGAAGAGAATAGAGGTCATCCAGACTGGAGACAGAAAGAAAGGGATTTAGGAACAGATGCCAGAGCACCGAGAAGTGCTATCTGTCCTTCAGTTCCAAAACCCTGCCATGTCAGATCTCATCACCCCTTCCCAGCTCAGGGCAGTAACCCATTGGCCAAGATGGGAAGGAAGAGTGTACAGAACTAGACCTAGAAATGGAAGAAGAGAATAGAGGTCATCCAGACTGGAGAAAGAAAGAAAGGGATTTAGGAACAGATGCCAGAGCACCGAGAAGTGCTATCTGTCCTTCAGTTCCAAAAGGAACCAAGTTCAAACCACAGGAGAGCTGACCAGCATAGTGAGTAAGCAATAAACATTTTGGTTGACTACCTGGCTGACAGACCATGATGAATATTTGAATGATCAATAAGGGGGTTGTGACACCTGATGATGATATAAGACCTTTCTTTACCACTGTAAGTCTGTGAATAAAAAAAAGTCTCATTAGAAAAACAATTTGGGAAAATTGTATGGTTTCTAAAGTCCATTCCAATTTAGAAATTCTAAGGATTGAGGGACGATCTTCCTTGGGTATCTCTGGTACTAAGCAGAAACTCCATCTCCCCTTCTGTGTCAACTCAAGGAGAAGTGGCACACAGGGTGTTGGTTTCATGGAAGCCAGGCAGGAAGAAGTCCTCAAAATAGAAGTGAGGGCTGTTGCATATCAGTTGCTCCAAGGCCTTCCCATTCCAGGATTTCTGTGAATCTGTAATCTCCACTGTTTGCACTGTAATCTTAGGACTTAACATGAGAGTCCATGAAAACTGGCTTATTCTCTGAGTTGGTACCAGGAGATTTGGATAAAGCCAAGTCAAACTTAGACCATCTTCTGTACATCATAAATATGGTAATAATAATAATAATAATAATAATAATAATAATGATAAAAGAACACTGAGAACACCTGGTAAAATGGACAGTTATAGGATTTAGTCTAGACCAGAGGAAGGTAAAGTGGTCACCCCTCCCTCCTTAACAGGTAACTCAGGAAGATGATAAATGAGTATTTGATTTCTATTCATGGCTTGTACACTCATCGGTTCCCTGAGCAGATAGTTTTAAGAGAAGATGGATTTGAATGAGAAAGAGATTTTTCTTCACCTGGGCTCCCTAGGCTAAAAAGAGATGCTCTCAGTGGAGGATACCTGAATGGCATCCATTCTCCACTGGTATGGCTAGGACTTCGTGGGCTTCCCTCAACTTTGTTCTTCCTTTAGAAGATGCAACGGATGGAGCTTGCAAGCAAGGAAATATCGCTAAAGTCTTTCTGTCCAGACGGAAGCCTTCTTGATTCTGTCTTCCAAATAACAATGACCAGAGGGACTTGATCTTAGCTAGACCTTGGAGAATGAAGGAGGTCCCTAGAGAGGCTCCTAAGCAGGAGGCCTGCTCCGAAGCCAAATGAATTCTCCAGGGCCAACAATTCCTCCCCTGTATCATTCTTGTTTCAATGGGTTGCATCATACAAGAGGGTTCTCAGGGTGGCCAATAATTTCTGGAGATAAAAATATAGAGTTTTAAAGTTTCCTAGTTTAAAAGCTTGAAATTTCCTTCCTCCCTTCCTCCCTCCCTCTGACTTTCCCTTCCTTCCGACTTCCTTATGTTTTAAATTTATATTTATGATTATAAAAGTAAGATAATGGTAAATAACATAAAATGAAAAAAGATATTAAGATATTTTAAAAATGATAAGAGAAGAAAATAAAAATTTATCATGTCATCCAAAATTAATCCTTTTATTTATTGCAATTCAAATAAAATCCAAATTGATTAAAAACTTTCAAACAAATTTTTAATTGTGGTAAAAACTTTTTATTATGGACAAATTTAAACATATGCAGAAGAGGAAAGAATAGTGTGAAATCCCTCTGTATCCATCACTCAGCTGCAAGAATTATCAGCTCATTGACAGTTATTCAGCTTTGACCACATGGGGCTGAAAAATGTCTTCTCTACATGACATGAACACTCATGTGTCTAAAACATGGGAAGGTTCTGTTGCTGAAAGGTAGAGGGAAGGATAGGTACTAGAGAGCAATTATTAGTCTTTGCCATGGGTGAGGATTGAATGGTGGTTGACTAAGTCCCTAGGAGATAACAAAGCAACAATATAGAAGGAACTTGTGCCTTTCACTCTGGACCATCCATACATATCTGAGCTTAAGAGAAAAGTAATCTTTTATTTGGTTATTCACTATATTTTGGGAACTGTTCTATAACAGCTTAGCCTTTATCTTTCTAAAATAGATTTCCTGACAAACCCAAATCACCTCCAACTTCTCATTACCAAAAATGTTTGCAATAAACCTTTTTTTTTCCTTCAGGGAGGGGTATGTTTATCGTGTTTGAGACAATACATCAGGTGCTCTCTGAGCTACAAAGGGTAAAAGGAAAACATTACAAACTGACAAAGGTAAAAGGTAAAAGATCTTCCACAATGAACCACATACTCAGAAATAGATCTGGGTTTAATACAAATAACATAATTCCTAGTCATTTACAGCTACTTTCATAAGTTAATACAGATAATAAATTAGGCTAAAATGCTCTATAATATTTGGTAGACATCAGGACCTTTAGTATATCACAAAATATATTTTAATATCCTGAAGAAGCAAAACTTACAAGTAGGCATTTTAAACATAACTTACTTACAGCTAGCTACAAAGTAGATAGCATTTAACTTTTGGGGGAATCTCCAAGTCTCCAAAGGATAAAAGCAGAGACTAGACACAGCGTAACATATACACAGAAGTTGTACTGTAAAGGCTATAAAGATTTTCAGCACAATAAGAAGATTCCTTGTTTTCCTTTACACCACATACAAATTATATAGAGTATGTTGCATATCATTTGGTTTGCTGTCTGGCCATCCTGTCATGTTCTGTTCTTCTGGTCAAATACTGAACGGCTATGTTTCCAAGAAGATGATTTGTAGGGTTGCAGTCTGTGAAGAGAACAAATCAACAGCAAAAACATTGGAACAGTCAAAGCGGTACTCAGTTGTCTTTAATTAGATGATTCCCTGACTGTTGATGTAGCTGAGATAGAGTCTAGTGTTGAAAGTAACCTTTGGTGACTTAAATGGATAATTGAATGAAAATGTGATATTCAGAAAAAACCATACCACCTTCATATGCAGAACCTGGTGGATGAAGTATAGTTAATCTCTTCACGAATGTTGCTTCCCTTAAGGAAACAACACTGCAGCTAGGAGGAGGATCAAGGGTTAATTACCATTATAGCATAATAGCCAAGCAGATACAACACTTTACATATATGTTCTCATGATAAACAGTAACTAGTCCATTAGTAAGAGAACTCGACAGCACCATCTGTCACATATATCCTTATTCCAGATTCACCTGGTAATGGAGGTGGTCATTTGTGTTTGCTAATTGGCTTTATCCAAAGGAGAATAAATTTCTCACACCATTATGACAGGAGATAGTTTTGCAACTTGGAGTGAGGCACCTCTGAGGTTAGGCTCCTACCATTCCATAGAAATGGGGAAACGCTCTCTTCTCTTATAATTGCATTTAAAAAAGAGAGTTTTAGGTCCTTGAGAAAGACATTATTGGGTAGTAAAGCTGGCAAGAGATCTATATAACTTTTAAACAGATTTACATACATTTCAAAAAGACAAAGGACTTACAATGACAAATGTTCTACAGCAAATGCTCTAAGAAAAGGGGTCGAGGGAGAGAAGTCTCTTCCCTTGTTTTCAACAGGGAGAACTAGCTACTTATTTTAAATTTATATCTGCATTTACATCATCCAATTGTTCTACCACCACTTGTTGCAAGGACTTTCATTTCTCTATTGAGTTGATTTTGCATTTTTCAAAAACCAGTTAACTGTATTTGTGTGGATCTCTTCCTGGATTCTCCATTTGGTTTCATTAATCTACATGTCTATTCCTTTACTTTCCTTCTGCAGATACAACACTGTCTTAAATTTTGTAACTTTATGATAAGTCCTGAAATTGGGTAATGAAAATCACACAATTTTGTTTTTCTTCCTAAGAATTGTTTTGGCTATTTTAGTACCTTTGCCTTTCTCCAATTTCCTCAAGCTAAGGTTTATTTTTTAAATTAATTAATTATTATTTTTTTATGGTGACAATGGTTAACAAAATCTAATAAGTTTTAGCTGTACACTTTAACAGTAAGGCATATATATATATTTACAGTGTGGTTTTGAATCTCTTTCTTTCCCTGCTCTAGTGGGATTGCACCAGCACCCTCAGGCGGGCTTTGATACATTTCTTGCTTTAGGATGAGTCTTTTGTTTTGCAAGGGAGGTAGAGGAACTGGGCCTAGGAGGATCTTTTTGGACTAATTTACTACTTGTTGTAAGTTTGTACACTTAAACAACATCTGTCCTATTCCACCCCCCACCAACCCCTGGTAATCACCATTTTACTCTGTTTTCATGAGTTTGGGTTTTTCAACTTTCACATATAAGTGGAATTAAGACATTATTAAAAAGCAAAATGCAAAGATACATACTTTTTTTACATTGATGGGTACATAACAAGTTATTACTTGTCTTTCTCTGACTTATCTCATTTAGCATAGGTGCTCAAGGTCCATCATGTTGTTGCAAGTGGCAGGATCAACTTCTTTCTCATGGCTAAACTACATTCCATTTTATACCACATCATTAATTCTATACCACATCTTCTTTATCCATTCATCTATTGATAGGCACTTAGGCTGTTTTCATATTTCGGTTATTGTGAATAATGCTGCAATAAACGTGGGAGGGAATATGTATGTATATCTTCAATACCCTGTTTCCATTTCTTTTGGGTATACACTCAGAAGTGGAATTGCTGGGTCATATGGTTAGTTCTATTTTTAATTTTTTGAGGAATCTCCATATTGTTTTCCATAGTGACTGTACCAATTTGCATTCTCACAACATAAATACCTTACATTTGATAATATCTACCAATAATGGCATCAGACACCCTTTTCAAGGATAGCAGAATCTACCATTAGTTATCACCAATACCCTCTCTGCCTGGCTATATAAAAACTTTGGGATTGGGACAAATAGAGGAGGGTGTTCATTTCATTGCCCTTATTGAGAATTTAGCATTTGTGGTGGGAACCCATTTCCTTCTTGTCTAATGGGGAAGGAAAGATTGCTTTCCTTTTGTAGAATCCAAATGAATGAAGTCCTGAAAAAAGCACTTGCAAAAACAGAGGATGCTTGGAAGCGGAAGAGGTAGATTTCATCTCTCTGTTGGGTTTTACGTCAGCAGTAGACTTGCTGACCTTTCCTCTGTGCCTATCTGAGCCAAGATGAGAAGAACCGGGAAAGCTGACAGGGCAGAGGGGGCAGGTAGAAATGCAGCAACCTGCTCACCCACTGTTTTGCATGGCAAAGATGTGTGAATTTTCAGGGGGGATCATTGATCATCTTGGTAGAGAGCTGGCTTTGGACTCTCGCTGTTGTCACATTCAAGGTGGTTGCTGGGGAAGGTTTCTTCTGCAACAAGAGGTTCTGGGAGGTCGCTGGTACTGGAGGAGAGACAGATAGAAGAGAGTGAACAAGAGTCAAGTCTTCTAGGTCAGGAAACTGTACAGTGAGGAGGATCAGCAGGATCTTCGAAAGAACTCCCACATCCCTCCACCAGAGGCAATGTTTACACAACTGCTGACCTGAGGTCATTTTTTGATCAGCCATTGTTACCAACGATCAACAGTGAGAAAATAACAACAGGACTAATTATAGGAAGTCACTTGTTCCCTCTGCCTTCTTTTTTGCCCCCCAAATTGGAGGAACCAGACCTTGAAGAGGTAGAAGGGGGGATGTGTCTGAGACATATGAGGCCTCTTCAAAATAGTGAGATATCAACTCAAACCTGCACTGGGGGAAGGAGAGGAAGGAGACTTCAATTAAACTGGAATACATGTATTAAATTAGAATGTACATTTATTAAACAAAGTGATCAAAACATTAAAGATCTACCTAATAACTCTTTAAATAATAGGAAATAGAGATTACACAGCCCAGTTGAATTAAGTGACTTGGAAAAAACCCAGTTTCATGTATACATACTGTGGCGTTGGGGTTGCTTAATAAATGGGTTACATTAAAGTCTTTATGTACAGGAGACACTAGAATAAAATACACCTAAATATGGGTAGCGGAATTATTTTTTGTACTTATTTTTTGTAACATATGTACTTTCTTATTATAACTTTAAAAATTTGAAAATACAGGTGTGATTAATCAGGACATGGTTCAGTACATGATAAATTTTACATATGAAGAAATAAAGTAAAATGGATCTTAAAGTGTTTAAATCTATTAATCACATATGTATCCTAATATTCTCATTATTGCTATACAAAGAATAACACTGAATGAGTGCCAGTTATCACACTCTAAAACACAATGAATTTTGAGGGATATCATAAGTAGTACGGAAAATTTACCCAGAAAATACAAATTGATGAATCATATAACACATACTGCATATTTCATAAACCCTTGTTAAAATATATGAGAAGAAAATTATTCAAAAACTAAAAACCCTGGCCACATTTTGTTTATCTAATTATCTATCGAAGGACACTTTAGTTGTTTCTATATTTTGGCCACTGTGAATAACACTGCAATGAACATAGGCGTACATATATTTTTATGAAGAAATGTCCCAGAAGAAAGATTGCTGGGTCATATGAGGGTTCCTTTTTCCCCACAACCTCTCCGACACTTGTTATTACTTATCTTATTGATAATAGCCATTCTTACAGGTGTGAGGCTTTATCTCATTGTGGTTTTGATTTCATTTCCCTAATAGCTAGTGAAGTTGAGCATCTTTTCATATATCTGTTGGCCATTTGTATATCTTCTTGGGGGAAATGTCTGTTCGGGTCCTCTGCTCGTTTTTAAATTAGATTGTTTGTGTAATTTTGCTGTTGAGTTGTATGAGTTCTTTATATATTTGGATGTTAGCCCTTTATCAGAGGCATCATGAGCAAATATCTTCTCCTATTTGGTTGATTGCCACTTTGTTTTGTTGATGGTTTCTTTTGCTGTACAAAAACTTTTTAGTTTGATATAATCCCATTGATTTATTTTTGCTTTTGTTTCCCTTGTCTTTGAGGTCAAATTCATAAAATCCTAAGACCAAGGTTCATAAGTTTAGTACCTATGTTTTCTTCTATGAATTTTATTGTTTCAGGTCTTTTATTTAAGTCTTTAATCCATTTTGAATTAATTTTTGTGTATGGTGAGAGATAGCAATCTAGTTTCATTCTTTTGCTTGTGGCTTTCCAATTTTCCCAGCACAATTTATTGAAGAGGCTTTCTTTTCTCCATTGTATGTTTTTAGCTCCTTTGTCAAAAATTATTTGTGCATATACATGTGGGTTTATTTCTCAGTTCTCAATTGTGTTCCATTGGTCTGTGTGTCTGTTTTTCTGCCAATATCATGCTGTTTTGATTGCTGTCACTTTGTAGTATAATTTGAATTCAGGAAATGTGATATCTCTGTTCTCATTCTTTTTTTTCAGGATTGCTCTGGCTATTCAGAGTCTTTTATGGTTCTATATAAATCTGGTGGATTTTTTTTGTTCTATTTATTTTAAAAAATGCCGTTGGGATTTTGATGGGGATTACATTAAATTTGTGTATTGCTTTGGGTAATATGGCCATTTTAACTGTTGATTCTTCTAATCCATGAACACAGATATCTTTCTATTTCTTTGCATTTTCTTCAATTTTGTAGAATATTTAGATGTGCATTAATGCTAAAAACTGGTATGTTTTCAAACTTTTGGACCTCTGTTTAAAAAAAAGGCTGCCCAATATGAGCCAGAAGAGAACATGTCATTAGTTCAGGAAGTTGGACAATTATTAATGGACGCACAGATTTAAAAAATGATTTTTACCTTCTTTTTAAATTTTTTATTCTGATATTTGTATTTTGATTACATTTAACAGATGGCTAGTGCTGATGAGCTTTTTCAGGTGCTCATTTTTTATTCTGAAAGGGCTGTGTTTGCGCGCTGGGTGCGGGGAGGGCTCAACAGAGGAACAATGGATACCGCCAGCACTTCTGTACAGAGTGAGTCTCGCCTTGGCCCTCATTCTGACAAGTCAGTGTCCTCCGGTAAGTCCCTGTGCAGCTGAGTTGGCACAGGCGCTCAGAGCATGCAGGTCTGTCACTGTGAAAATCCACTGCCGCAGCCTCCGTCTCACTCAGCCGCTTGGGACCGAACAGCCTTGTGTCCTTGCCTTGTCCTACCTTCTGCCATTGCAGGGTGATATCTTAGATTTCTCCCTAGTTGTATGTCTTGTTCATCTAGATTCCAGGTGATTTTTCCTTGCTGTATGCTCTTTGTTTCTGTCACAACTTTGGTTGCCAGAGGGATGAACAGAGCCTCCATCATCTATGCCATTTTTTCCCCTCTTGAGAATGATATTTTATGTTAACTAAAATGACAGAAACAAAATTGCTTATAAATTATAATCATGGTTATGTATAAGAATGCACTTTAAAGACATTTTTTATAGAAAAATTGGACTGAAATACCTAAATGTTAATAGTGATTTTCAGTGTGTAGTAGAACAATTTTTATGTATTTTAATAATTTATAATTGAAAAATATTTAAAGAAAGTATTAGTATTTTACATGAACCAATAATACTTATAATTTCAACATAGTCAAAAGTAAAATGAAAAATAATTTAAAGTGCTTAGCAGCATCTATGAAATATTTTCAATCTTGCTGTCCAAAATATGAAGAATAATAAACAGATGTGGACTTCCTTCATAAATACATGTATTGGAAAAATATGAGACAAATATCTAAAAGAAGTTACGAGTTCTTATAAACTGTAACTTTATTGAATTGAATACTAAGAATTATATATTTGATAAATAATCCTTTTAAAACACCATTAAATGAGAGAGACACGTTGGCTGAAAACTTTTGAATTTCCGAAGTAGAAAACAGATCTAAAGTAGGGCAAAATATTGGAAAGAGCTGAAAGAGGTCTATCTTATATGAAATTCTGAAGTTAGATAACAATAGATAGATAGATAGTGGAGGTGATTATTTGAGAAGATTGCTTTAGCCAAATTTTATTTAGTAAAAAAATAAACAAAAAACGAAGAACAAAACCTTAGGTGAATTTGCTGGATCAATGAAAGAGCCAGGAGAGGTCTGTAGAGGTCTGTAGGGGCCTTGGTGGGAACAAACAGCACAAGTTGAGTAGGGTACAAACAGAGAACAGAGTTCTTAAACAGCCTCTTTCTGAAGCCTGCCTGGTAATTTTCAAAGTCCCCAAGCCTCTTAGGGCTCCAGATTGCAATAGTTCTTCCTGGAGTAGAGTTATAGAAATTATATCTGTCCTTTGCCTACATTCCTATGCAATCCTGGAGACAGTTATACCACAGATCCACTTGGACAGCCAGTTGCTCTGTGGAGCAGGTACAGACCCAGGTTTTCAATTCCTCTCTGCCAGAGTTGTCTTCTTTCTAATCTTTTCTTGCCCCAGGAATGTCACATTTACAAGCCCTACATTACGCTTATATTCTTGACTTTACATTGCTTGCATAAGCCTGCATAAGACATTTCCCTGATTCTCTTGCTAATAGGCTTTTGGCTGAATTTAGCCAATTGGAGGCAGTGGCTTGTTTGAATAAAATTAATAATAATAATAATAATAACAATAATAACAATAATAATAATGGAAGAGGAGGATGAGGATGAGAATGAGGAGATGACATTGCATTCTGATTCTGGCATGAGCAGCACAGCACTTCTTCAGCAGTCCTAGCATCATCTGTAATTCCTCTCCTAGAGGGTCCTGATGCCAATGCCCCCAACGGCACTACAGCCAATGTAGAATCATCAGCTTCAGCCTAGGGTTGGTGCAAGTTTTTCTTTCTTTTTTGCTTCTCTAGGACCCTCTTCACACTTCTCTCTTTTGGCCATCCAGTCATTTCAACAACTTAGTATTAAATTCATCTTCATTTAAGATACTTAGAGTAAAAAACATCACAAAAACAAAAACAAAAAAGATATTTAGAATAAATCACAGTGTCCATGTGGTTTTAAATTTGGATTTCTAAGATTTTAAGAATGATTTAGCAAGTAGTTTTATAGAGATGTCTAGGACGCTTTGATAAATGGTTTTATGCAGTTCTTCTGATTAGTCTTCTTCTCTATGACCATCTATTTTTCATCAGGAAACCCCTACCTAGGATCCTCCGTACTCCATGTACTTCCTTTCTGAATCTCATCACCTTCCACAGAACAAGATATGCCCAACTTATCCTTCTGAGCCACCGGTAAAACCTGGAAGGTGAAACAGGCAGCGCTGCTATACTACCATAGAATGAATGGAATTCTCTACCATTTGCTGCATAGCACATAATGCTTCTCAGAGCTTATGAGGTGTCTGTCAGCCTAGACTTTAGCTCAACAAGCTGACTTTCTCTCTCAGACACCTGCATCTGCATCTGCCTTGTCTCTAAGGCCCTCTTCAGTTAGAGCTCATCTTAAAACCACTTCCACTCACCCTTCCATGAGTCTCAAGCCTATGTCTTTCTTCCTTTAGAGACTCTGATTCTTTACTTTCTGCTTTACTTTACTTTTTGCTTTACCCCTAATTTTATACCCATGGGAATACACGTAAGGATTCTGAACATAGTTTTTCCAAATGCTAAGGATTTTGTTAATGTTTCACAAACAAAAGGAATCGTATATCTCTATGTCTGTATCCAAATTACCTGGATTGAAATAGTTATCTGATGCATTTTCTTCTGCCTGTGAGAAAGATAAAATATGAGTCAAAGGAAGCAAGTAATTTGTTGCTACTTTTTGTGTGCAATTCCAAGAAAGGAGGCTTTACTAGATTGCTTGTCATGTCTGACATGAGCAAACAAAAGTTTTTCTTAATGTTTATTATTCAGGTATTTTGCTGTAATTCTGCCCTGTTTTCCAATCATCTCCTACCTGTTCTCTGCTCCCTGAGATGTTGTTAACTTTTTTGCAACATGTTTTTCAGAGCCGCTTTACTTTCCTGTTCTTTAGGCTATGGACGAGGGGACTGATTCACTAGGGGAGTGACTACACTCTACGGCATGGAGAAAACCAGCTTCCATGGGGGACCCGAGGTTGGTATGAGAGAATGAAACAAACCTGAGCTATAAAATAAGAACACTATAGTGAGGTGGGAAGAGCAGGTGGAAAAGGCCTTGTTTCTGACTGAAGTGAAGCTGATGCTCAGGATGGTGGAGACAATGCAGGCATTAGAGAAGAAGACCAAGAAGAAGGTCCCAAAGGCATGCAGGAGGGCAGAGCAGAGTAGGACAGCAAAGTTATTAGAGATATTGGAACAGGGAGACAAGAAAAGGTACCTCACAAATGAAGTTGGAGATGGTTTGAGTCTCAAAGAAGTCCATATTCTAAGCTAGAAGGGTATTGATGAAAGCATCTAAAAAGGAAAGACCCAAGATCCCCACATCAGTCTCACACACAGCTCTTTGCTCATCTTTTGACTATAGAGTAGAGGGTAGCAGATGGCAGGTCATAGGCCATCACTGCAAGAAGGCAGAACTCTGTTCCCCCAGAGTCAAACACAAAGGAGGCCTGAGTCAAATAGTCCTCCACTGAAATGGTTTTCTTCTCAGACAAAAGGTTCTCTAACACCTTAGGCACAGTGACTGAAGAGTAACAGAGATCCAGGAAAGAGAGGTGACTCAAGAAGAAGTACATGGGGATGTGGAGGTGAGAACTGGCCCTGATGACCAGGATCATTAATAGGTTCCCTGACAAAGTCAGGAGGTAAATTTCCAGGAAAAGCACAAAGAGTAGAGCCTGGGTGTGAGGATCAGCGGGCAGCCCAAGGAGGAGGAACTCTGTGATAGTGCTCTTGGTTTCTCAAGGCCATTTAAATAATCCTTTGATAATCCTTTGGAAGAAAATAGAAAGAGGAATGCAGCATCAATTGTCTCTTTTCAAAACCTGGAGTTTCCTCTCATTCCATGTATACATACTTTTTCCCAACTGCTCATTATTGCCATAGTTGTCTAATAGCTCTCATGGCCTCCCTTGACACATGCCCTTCCCTTTGTTGACTTCCTAGTGCACAAGTCCTAGTGCAAAAGAGTGCAATGTACTGCACTCTTTTCATTTGTTGCTCTTCTCTTACAAACAGCTCTAGAGAAATTCACATAGATTTTCAGATCTGACCCTTGAATAGTTTTCAATTTCTTTAATTGGGGCCTTTGATTTTGTTCTTTAACATTTTAGTTAAGAGCCTACTTTTCTGCAGAAGATTTTCTAATCTTTCTTGTTCTTCCCAGGTTCCATCTTTCACTTCCCATTCAAAACTCTGTAATAGTTTGTTACTATGTAATTATGTACTAGTTATGTTGTTTTCTCCTCTTTATTATTGTATTTCCCATATTTGGAACATTTAATCTTAGAAACAACTTTGAAAGCTGTGTGTGTGTGTGTGTGTGTGTGTGTGTGTGTGTGTGTGTGTGGTTGATATAGGGAGGACATTGCTAAATCTATTTTTTAAAGTTAAAAAAGTAGAGCTAAAAAATAATGTAGGTAAAATAAAACTGAATTGCTCATTAAAAGAAACCATTAAAAAAGAGAAAAGGCAAGCTGGAGTCTGGGAGAAAATATTGAACAAAGTACATATATACGTAACAAATACCTTTGAATCAATAATAAATATGTCAATGATAATAAATATTACAATAACAAAAATGGGCCAAAGAATAGAACAAGGCCTTCACAAAGGAAAGTATCTCAGTGGCCAGTAGGCTTATAAAAATATGTGCAACATCATTAGTCATCATGAAAATACAAAATAAAGAAAATATTGAACAAAGTACGTATATACGTAACAAATATCTTTGAATCAAGAATAAATATGTCAATGATAATAAATATTACAATAACAAAAATGGGCCAAAGAATAGAACAAGGCCTTCACAAAGGAAAGTATCTCAGTGGCCAGTAGGCTTATAAAAATATGTGCAACATCATTAGTCATCATGAAAATACAAAATAAAACCACTAAACAGAGGTACCACTAAACATTCACCAAAATGGCTAAAATTGCCAAGTGTTGGCAAAAACTTGTGGAGCAACTGGAGTTTTTCCTGTGGGAATGTAAGATATAGTATAATCACTTTGTAAATGTAGGCAATTTCTTACAAAGCTAGACATACACTGAGTCTATAACTCAGCAATTACACTCTTAGAAAAATAAATGCATATGTTCGCAAAAAACATGTTCAAAAATATTTATAGAACTTTTCTTCTCTAATTGCCATAAAATGGAAAAAAACCCAAATGAGTATCATAGACAATAGATAAACAAAGTATTTTATTTTTAAAAAAGCAGTGATATAGTTATACAATGGAATTCTATTAAGTGAGAAATTAACAAACTATTGATATATGCAACAATAAGGGTAAATAGTAATAGAAACCATTATGTATGTACATTCATTTAAGCGCAAAAAATTTTAATGCATACATATTGAAAAACTTTAAAATTTGAAAAATAGTCATATATCTTTGTAATCATCATACTTTTTTTAACCCCTATAGCACCTGGTCTTCTTAGGTAGTCTCCCATTCAAATACTAACCAGGCCTGACCCTGCTTAGCTTCTGAGATCAGATGGGATAGGGCTTGTTCAGGGTAGCAGAGCCATAGACTTCTTTTCTTAAGTATATCTGCTTCTCTCCACTGTGTGTCTTATTTCAGCAATATATTCTCTGAGCCTTTTTGTGCCTTCATTTGGATATCCATCTTACTTTGGCTTTTAGTAATAGATGTTTTTCTTTCTTTTCTTTTTCAATTAAACTGCCTGCTCCTTAGGGATTAAGCTCTATATTACTTTGAATACATATTGTAGTACGAGGCACATGATGAATCTTTAATCAAGATTTGTTAAATGTGGAATGAATGGGAAGGAGAAAGCAAATAAGATAGACTATGTAGGGCCTCTCCTTGAGGAATTTCCCCAACTTGAATTCCATTTTCAAAAGAAACTAATCAGGAAGGAGACTGGAAAGAAAAATAAAAGCACATGAGTGTGGAGTTCATCTTCTAGCTGTATTGCTCATCTTCTAGCTGTAAGGGGTTGGAAGAGGACTTATGTGATAACTAACCAGTGCCTACAGAACCCTGATCCATAGACAGCAGATCACATACACTCATTAATTTTTGTCCACATCAGGGAGGTTGCTTAAAACCACAACATTTAATCATCCAACTACTCACTCTTTCATTCTATGTAATTAATTATCCATCTAATTTTTCATTATTCCACTCCAGCATCATCCTATCTGTCCATTCAGTCCTCTATTCATCTATCCATCCATGCATCCACCCATTCCTTCCCTCCTTCTTTCCTTCCCTCCCTCCCTCCTTCCTTCCTTCCTTCTTTCCTTCCTTCCTTCCTTCCCTTTTACTCTTCTGGTTTCTGTGACTGGTCTAAGAATTAAACTGACATAAACAAGATTAA
>NW_006439717.1:1668160-1681094 GCF_000325575.1 Pteropus alecto
GTGAGCAACTCAGGGGATGGCCTCTATCTCTTCTTCCTTCCTTCCTTCCTTCCTTCCTTCCTTCCTTCCTTCCTTCCTTCCTTCCTTCCTTCCTTCCTTCACTCAAAAATCAACAGATATTTATAGATTACACTGTGTAGGGTGTTACACTTAAAGTAGATTGATTGATAGTCTGACATAAACCTTTGATAAACTATTGTATGAATGAATGCACTATTTGTCTTAGATTTTAAATAATATGCTCCCAATATCCAGAGCTGAATTCCTTGATACTAAACTTGAAATCTGACCCATCATTATACACTCACACTCTGCCCCTTCAGAGCTCTCTTGCCTGGAATGATAACCTCTTATAGTAATCTTAACTTGTTCACTGAAATTCTGAATCAGCTGTGAATCCTTTGGCTTTCAACTAACATGAAATCGTCTGATGTTGGTATTGCCCATAGGACTCAAAATAAGTTCTATTTCTGCTGGGACAGTCTATGAATTAATCCTTGTTCTTTCTGGCTTTCTTCACTTATGCTATGCTATATTTAGGCATCTTCCCATACTTGAAATCCTCCTCAGATATCAGATACAAATTACCTCTCAGTTGTGTCCTGAGCAGTGTGCGATGTAGGGTGGTGTTCCAAGTTAATTCACTCTGCAGTGAAGAAGGAAAATCAAATGGAAAAGTCAATTATAAGGTGTTTTTTTTTAATCTCTGTGCTCTTAAAATCCTGTTGAAATAAACATCCTCTCTGACTTCTACATGAGCAAATTAAGTTTACTTAATTCAACTGAAAAAATTTCTAAGTACTTCCAATTTGTTGCCTAAATTTGAGCTGATAATTGCTTTGATTCTATCATATTTACATACAGTGTAGATCTGGCCCACACAATCTATTAGTAAGGTGGGTAGAAGCCCATATTGTGGGATTCCAGATTTTCTCACTCCAGACCCTAACACAGATCCTTTGGTGACAAAATAAGGACAGGTTTATTTTAACTGCATAGTAAAAGATAAACACAAATCCCAAATTCTGCTCATTTACGTTTGAGGAGAGAAGTGGATGCATTGCACACTGATATCTGAATGACTATATTTGAAATTCAAAAAAGGAGGAAGAGGGACAGGTTTCTTTGTTTACAGAGAGGAGTGGCATATCCAGAATTAGAGCCCAGTGCTTTCCTGTTATTTTTTCTTCTTATTTTGCTGGTTTGCCAGGGATAGCTCTGCTTGAGCACTTCTCAAATGGCCGCCTATTGTTATTTTGTCTCCATTTTTTCAGATTCTATCTTAAAAAGAGGTGGAGCAGGAGGTTGATTTTTTTTTTTTGAATATTTTAAAGAAAATATTCAATTCATTTTAAGAAAAAAATCAGACAATTTATGGCTGGAATTTCACAATTGGGAATTCACATTAAAAAATAATTTGTGTCTAAATTTAAAATTCACTCAGCTCTGGGAGACATAGCACATTATTTTATTTACAAATTTTAAATCCTTTAGGTCCAATAATCTGATCCTATTATTTCCAAAGATATAGGTAGCTGAGTCCTACTCTATATCTAACACTTAATTTGCTCAGTGTAATTACACAGAAAATATTAGTAATTTGAAGGAATGCGTGGGAAGATGAGGATAAGAGGAAAGACAAGTCTAGTGCTACAAGGCAGCACTTGTCTGCCCCTAGTATCTTGGGGGTCACCTGGAGTGGGGAGAAATAGTCAGTGTGTTTAAAAGTTACACTTCACATATGCTAGTATTTACTGCTTAAATTCTTCTGTCTTTTCCTCTTTCTCTTTTCACCACCTACATTACTGGCAGATAGAATTGATAGGGAGGTAAATAAAAAAAAAAAAAAAAAAAGAACTCTCTTTAGCAGATGCGATTAGACTTTTAGAAGAGGTGGGCGATTCTAGGTTTCCAGGAACACTCCAGCTACTCTGATGTGTTTCCCCCATGCCTCTCCAGAATAGGAACCTCTCAGCTGCGTGTTTCAGCTTCTCTTAAACCTAAAATTTATAATTAATGCAAAAATTGTAGCAAGAATGCAAGAAACCAACAAAACCAATTTTCAACAATACTTTGGAAGCATGGAGAGACATTATTGAGTAGATACTAAGAGTAGCTGATGACAAAGTCCTCGATGGAAAAAAATTCTTAAAGTCCTGTTGTAATTGGTACTTAGAGTCCAGAGCTTAGCTCCAACACAAGGAAATACTGACGAGAGGGTGTGGTTGAGAAGAGTGGCCCCAGAGAGCCAGGAGTAGAAGGCCAATGAAGAGGGACAGACATAACCTGGAAGTCTCCCTGGGGGGGGGCGGGTGGCAGGTGGTTAAGACCATTACATCATTACATAAACTATGGAGGACATTATCCAGCTCCTGACACTTCCTGGCACAGAAGATGGCTTTTCGCTCTGGTCTTTCCATGGGGTGAGGAGTCATTCACAGTCAGGTGCTCTTTTTGCACATAAAAACCAATACTTTTAAAGCCCAATTATGAAAAAGTAATCAATTTTTTTCCCTTAGTTTTGAAGTCTCAATATTGGCAGAAAAATAAAGTGTCTCTGATGAAGAAGTTTGAATAACTTACGTGGTTAGGTCTTTCTCGCTAACTCACCACAGTGGAAAAACATTCAGATTTTTATAAGCAATATCTGCAAAACTTCTCGTCTGATCTAGATGAAATCACATGGCATCTGTTCCTTTAGTTGCCTTTGTGATTCTAAATACTTGGCTAAAGTATCAGTGAGGCAAGCAATTTCCAGATATAATCTGACAGAAAGACAATTAGTAAATTGGCCAACTGGTGGCTCAGGAGACAGATGGGCCCATTTTCTGAATCCCCTGAAGTCGCCACCAAATGCCAAACTTTAATTGACTAGTAGAGTTAAAATTTGTGAGAATTATAGGTCATTCTCTTCGATAAGGTGTGTTCAGAACTTTTGGATTAAAGCAAGGGCCTTGACCCTTAGGTGGATGTCTAGGGCTTTGAAAGGTGGAAGACTGGGAGCAGTTTCCTGTGGACCTGTAAGGAGATGGATACTTTATTTAGGAAATCTCAGGGTCTCATAGCTTACTTCTAAATTATTTTCCTTCATCCATAAGAGTTGGGGAATATAAACACCAAGTTTATAAATTGTGATGATCAAAGGAGTCAATCAACAGAAAAGATATTTTTATATGACTAATCAATTTTGCTCATCCCAGATTGATAAAGCTGTAATGCTTCAGCCCATTTGTGGTATTGTAGTCTCGGGTCCATGAAATTACACCAATTAACATCCCCACCATCAGTGGCATAGGATTCTTATTGTTGCATACTCTCAACAACACTTAGTAGTTTGCCAATATATGAATACATATATAGTTTTTGCCAATATATGAATACATATATAGTTTTTGCCCTGTCCTTCTTTCTCTGTCTCTAGCTGATCCTGAGTAGTCAAGCCTCACGATTCTCCCAGTGATCCCTGTGGAGGCGAGACCCGAGTGGGCCTCCCAAGAAGTGTGCTATAACACTGGGGGAGCTGGATGTCCACCTTGGGCTCTATTTTTCCCACTGGAGAAACTGTAGGCCTAGGGGGACCCTCCTGGGGTGCACTGTGTTGGCCTGGTGGAGAAGTGATCCGAGGGTAGTAGCTCCTCTTAGCCTTCTTATGTGGTCTTTCTCAGTCTCTGAGTTCCTGGGGGTGCTTCAGCCTCACCCTCAGGTTCTGGGATTTTCACAATGGTGTCTTGTCTATGGAGGGTTGCTAGTTGGTCTTCTTGTGAGTAGGAATGAAGTTGGGAACAGCCTATGTTGCCATCTTGATGACATCACATCTGTTTTCATTTTTATTTCGATTGTTTGCTTACTTTGGATTTAATTTGCTCTTCTTTTCCTTGTTTTTTTAAGATTGAAGTTCAGATAATTTTTGTTTTCTAGTACAAATATTTAATGCTATATATTTCTTTGTAAGCACTGCTTTAGTTTCTCTTCACGTATTTTTATATGCTACATTTCAATTTCCTTTGATTGAAAACATTTCTTAATTTTTCTGGTAATTTCTTCTGTGATCCATTTGTTATTTATAAATGGTGGTTCAATTTGCATATATTTGGGAGATTTTCTGGACATCTTTCTGTTGTTGATGTTTAGTTTATTTCTAGAATAAACTATAATTTCTAATTGTAGTCAGAAAACATAATTTATATGACTTCATTTTTTTTTATATTTGTTGAGTTTGATTTTCCCCTACAATAAAACATCTTGGTGAGTGTTCCATATGTGCTTGAAAAGAAAGTAAATTATGCTGTTTTGGGGATAGTATTTTTTAAATGTTAGCCAGGTCAATTTATTTTATAGTGTTCTTCAGGTACTTTCTACATTTATTTCCTATAGTCAAGTTACAGATTGTTTTTCTACTTTCCTCTTGATTATTGAGAGAAGAGTGTTGCAATCTCCAACTACAATTATGAATTTGTCTCTTTATATTCCAGCTGTCTGTTTTTGCCTTTTTTTTTGAAGTTTTGTTATTATGCACATACATTAAAAAATATAATACCAAGTGTGGGCAATGTTGCAGGATAACTGAATCCCTCATACATTTCTAGTGGGGATGTAAAATCGTACAGCTATTCTGGAAAACAGCTTGGAAATTTGTTTTTATTAAGTTAAACTGACACTTACCATATGCCACAGCAATCCCTCTCCTGAGTATTTATCCTTAAGAACTGAAAACATATATCCACACAAAACCGCTAGGTGAATATTTACAGCAGTTTTATTTGCAATAGACAGAAACTGGAAACAACCCAAATGTTCTTAACCTGGTAATAGATAAATAAACCATGGAAGAGCCATACAGTGGAATCCTAGTCAGCAATGAAAAGAAACAATCCTTTCTTTCATTTTTGATATTTATCTGGGTAGCTCTATGAATCTCTAAGATTCTTTTCTGCTTCCAGTATGTGAAGCAATCAGGAAATTCTCTTAAAGTCAACTTACCAGAATGCCTTGCTGTAGTAAACAAATTCTCTATCATCCTCTGACTCTGGTCAGCTACCTGAAATATTGGAGATATTTTCTATGGGTGTTTCTCACAGCTGCTTTTACCTTATTGCTGTTCAAACTATAGATGAGGGGATTCACTAAGGGAGTGAGCACACAGTACTGTAGAGAAGTGATGAGCTTCAACAGTGAACCTCAGTTTGGTGTGAAATAGCTGAGGAGAGCCGAATCATAAGACAGGAGCACTACACGGAGGTGGAAGGAGCACGTGGAGAAGGTCTTGCTTATACCTGAGAATGAGCTGGTCCTAGGGATGGTGGAGACAATGAGAGTGTAGGAATTAACAATTAGGACACAGGTTCCAAGCCAATGCTGGAGGCTGGAACAGAGAAGAACAGTAAAATTGGTGGAGACATCAGAGCAGGACAGAGAGAAGAGAGAGGGCAGCTCACGGCTGTAGTGGGGGTTGGGCTGATCCTCACAGCAATCCAGTCTTATAGCTAGTAGGATGTTGATGAATGTGTCCTGAAACCCCAGGCCCCATGAGTCCCACGCTAGCCCTTTACAGAGCTTGACATAGTAGTCGATACTTAGTAGCCTGATATCTCATGGATGGATTGATTCCCTAGGAGTTGTGTTGGGCACTACTCCTTTTTTTCCTTATTATTTTCCTGAGTTCACATGAGCTGCATTTCTGAATGTAAACAATTTGATGATAAAATGAATGAAGCAACTGGGAAAACAAAATTTTTAACGTGGATATCTTTTGGGCAGAGTGTGTGACCCCTCAGCCTTCACTATGGTATTGAAAAGGGCTAGTGTGAAGATCAGCCCTTAAGCTAGCACTTGTTTTCAAGGGAAGCTTTGTGTCTAGGAATGAATTGTCCTAAAAAATGCATCTACATGGCATCATAAAAATATTTTTAGAGTTTTTCCAAGATAACTGTTTTGATGGCAGAAATGTCAAAATGTATTTTATATGATTTATATATAGATCCATATGTGATAACACACAAAAGACTAAGTGGCTGCTATTGCTTAAGAGAGCCAAAGGAAGACTACTTTTTAAATTGTTAACAAAAGAAACATTAATTTTCTTCCTGACAAATTCTAAGTACTGAGAAATAAATTGGAGATTCTCTGTAAAATAAGAAACTATTCTCCTTGTTCCTGAAAAATTTATAATCTAGGGACTTACCTACATCTCTAACATGCTCTTTTTCACGAGAATAAATCCAGTCCAAATCCGTTGTTTTAATGCCTGATTTTTCTCATGGTATTGACTGAGTGGATTAGTTCAAAAATTTTTCTATAACTGTTTTTCTTTTTTTAAAATGCTAACTTGAGGTGAATTTTACATTACTTGGTGATGGTACTTTGGAGATGGTATACTTTTATAAAGTGTGCTCTGCAAAATGGCTATTCTTCTCTAATGCTTTTGGAAACTTTCGAATAATTGAACTTGGTGATAAGATTGGTCTAGTCCATCTGAGACTTTTCAGTGAATAACTGGCTCATAAGAACTTGTGAGGGATGTTTTGGAATATTGATGTAATCAACTTCAAAGATAATCCAGTCTAACTTCCTGTTCAAGTCATTCAAGTAAATATCTTGGATCTAGAGGGAAGAAATGACCTGCCCTAAGCTATATAGTAATTTATAACAGAGCTAGGACAACATTTTCTTACACATTTTTCTAATTTCATTATACTCATTATATGCAAACATCCAGGTATGATATTTAGCTGCCTCTAAGTATGTATGTATGTATGTATATATGTATATATGTATTAAACATCCAGGTATGATATTTAGCTGCCTCCAAGTATGTATGTATGAACGTATGTATGTATGTATGTATGTGTTTATAATATATATATTTTTTTCAGCAGAAAAGAATAACTTTATTAGAAGTGATAGTATACTTCCAGATGTGGAAGTGGGCCTGAGCAAGAGAAGAGTGGTTCAAAGGGCTCAAAAGCTCGTGGGCATGCCTCCGAGTATTTAGATGTATAATCTTTGATATACTTGGATGTATAAAACTAATTGTCAAGAATTTGTGATGAGTTTTCTTGTTACTAGTGAATATTGCACTGATAGACACTAGAGGAAAGGGGAAATACTAAGTAAATATTTGAAAACATATAAAGAGAGGACATGTATAAGATATATATACATATGTATACACACACATATATATACAGATATATATCTTTTCAGTATATATTATCTTTACCACACAAAATATTATCCTTATTATAATTAAGATACTGAAAAATTTTAATTTAAGTATATAAGTATAGTTGGTATACTCTCAGATACTGAAATTTTTATTGGAGCCAAATAATACAAATTTGAACTTCTGATGTCATCCTTAGATAGTAGATTTTTACAAAACTGTTTGATTCATGGACTTGAATAAATTCACAAAGGGTATAAAGTCTTGATGGCTTATAAGTATGCCAATGAGAAATTAGTCAGGAGTCATAACAAAATATTGGGGACTATCATTTAATATTATAATAAAATGTGAAACTACTGTATTAAGAGAATTGAAACTAGATTATAGATAATGCAATATTTTGCTTTAATAACACTTCTTTTTTAAATTCATTTATTAATAGCTCTGTCATTGATATAAAATTAGAGAATTAAACTATTATTTAGAAACATAAAAATGTATTTTCTGATTCATATGTGTAAAAGCAACTTTTTCCCATATCCTGTGGCCTCCAGGACATTGTCCTGGGCATCTGCTTATTAAAGGGTGTTTTAAATGCCCGAAATGCACTACAAAAATAATTATGACAATGATTATGGAATAGTCCCTGGCCTACAGAGTTTGACAGTCTAATGAGGATCATATCAGTGACGGGCAGTGATGGAGCAATGTGTTATGTACTGAAATGGCAGTATACGAAAGGCAATAGTAATGTAGACAGAAGATACCTCTTATCCAGCATGCTTGAAGATGAGTGGTCAATTGGGCAATTTGAATACATTTCAAGTAGATGAAAAATAGCAATGACTCATGTGGGAAAAATCACAAATGTAGTGACTTTAAACTGAGATCAATTAGAGATGAGGCTTAGAGGTAGATTATGTGTGGTTTCATTATGTCATGCTAAATAAAGTAACTTGGAATTTAACTTCTTGAAGCACTGGGCATACAGATTTTAAGCTTTGAAGAACGTGGACATATAAGCATTTTTGTATGTAACATTGTATAATTTGCATAGAAGGCAGATTTGAGGGGAGTAGAGCCTTGGTCAAGGGGATAAATTAGGAGAATATTTATAGCAATTCTGAAATAATGAAGATCTAAACTAAGACTGTGACAAAAGGGAGAAAAAACTCTTAAGGAGTTAAGTTTTAACCATTTCTGGATGCTTATGGTAAATAAGAGAAACGACTCAGAGTTTTGTCTAAGTTTTAAACTTGAGAGACCTAATGGATGTGTATTACAAAGATTGTACCTAGCAAAGTGGTGAACTTAAAATCCCCAAACACTACTGCTACATAAGTTTTACACCTGGTCAATCAAATATGAAACTAAAAAATTCTTAAATAAATTGATAGGGAAAGTAAAAGAAATAAATTGAAAATAAGTAAATTAAAGTAAAAGGGTCAGTCCAGGGAAATAACTGAGCACTAAAGCATCTGATGTCCTGGAGCATCTGTGGATCTACATGGTCTACAGCAGAGGTTGGCAAACTCTGGCCATGGACCAAAGCTGGCTCACTGACTGTTTTTGTAGATAAAACTTCATGGGAACACAGCCAAGCTCATTTATTTATTTATTGTATGTGATTGCTTTTGCATAAAAATGGCAGGGACTGTATGTCTCTCAAAATCTAAAATATTTACTGTCTGGCCCTTTACAGAAGAAGTTTGCCAACCTCTGGTTGAGAGCTGCACTGCCTATAATGGTAGCCTCGAGCTACATGTGTTCATTTAAATTAAAAATAATTAAAATTAAATAAAATGAAAAATTTAATTTCTCATTTGTGTTAGATATATTTTAAACACTCCATAGGAACATGCAGATGGTGGTGACTATACTGCACAGTGCTGATATAGAACACATCTCTAATTATAGTTCTATTGGATGACTCTGGTCTAAAACTTAGATGGTCAAGTAGCACAGGACACAGAACCTGAGTCTACATAAGGAGAGAAGATGTGTCACCTTCTTCCTTTTCATCTCCTTTTCCACTTTTTGATGCCCCTTTTCCCACCTAGGGATCCAGTGTCCCCAAATGAACCTCTGCAGAACTCCCTTCTCAACACCTCCTCAAATTTTCAGAGGCTGAAGAAATCATCTAAGAACAATTCAACAAGAGAAAATTTTTTGCAAAAATTTCTTCATTAGATCCTCCAACAGTTGCTGCAAATCATTGGTTAACTTACAGAGTTCTGAAAATTTGATTCTGACCATTTTGCCTGTCCTCTTTGTTTTTAGAGAGTAAAGAATTTTAGGAGGTCCTTACTCCACCATTTTTGCAGAATTCCCTCCTCAAATGCTTTTTGTATATTGCTTTTGAATTCATTGACTTTGGTAAATTCACTAAGTAGTTCCAATAATTTATAAATTTCTTTGGATTTTATACACACTCAACAGTATCATCTACAAGTTAAAAACAGTTTTATATTGTTTTCACTTTTATGCTCTTCAATGTTTTTCTTGCCTTATTAAACTAAATCTAAATGCTAGTACAATCTTTCTATCTACCCTTATCTATGACTTTTCTCTCTTGCAGATCCATGACTCTACATTCTTATCAAATGTATGATTTTTAGTATACTCCCCAAAATCAATAAAAATAATGATAAATTTATAATTTAAAAAATAATTTTACCAAATGGGAAGCCTAAAGCGAATGTTTTAGAATGAGAAAATGAATCAATATGTTCAGGACAAAACTTTCTAGATTATGGTGATTATTTAATAATTTGCTTTGCCTTTGGAAGGAATCAAAGTCAACTATCATTCCTATAATAATTTTATCCCATTCTCTCACGCATTTCTAATTTAGGTTGCAGCATCTGAAACTGTAAGTGATCAGGAATACTCTTTACTACCGTAAACTCACCTAATGTCCTTTTATATGCAGATTTATTCCATTTCTCCACCATACTCTTTTTATTTTAGTACCTGATGTTTTGCAGATACTTTTCCAAAGTTCTTTTCAAAGCCGCCTTCATCTCCTTGTTTTTCAGGCTGTAAATGAGGGGGTTCAGCATAGGAGTAATCACAGTATATTGCACAGAGAAGATCAACTCCATGGGGGAACCTGAGTTTGGCATGAGATGGCGAAGCAAACCTGAACCATAGTAAAGTGTCACTGCAGTGAGGTGGGAAGAACAGGTGGAGAAGGTCTTGCTTCTGCCTGAGGTAGAGCTGATGCTCAGGATGGTGGCGATAATACGGGCGTAGGATAAGAATACCAGAAGGAAAGTTCCCAGCCCATGCAAGATAGTAGAGCAGAGCAAGGCAATGAGGTTTCTGGAGATATCAGAGCAAGACAGAGAGAGGAGAGAGGGCATCTCACAGCTGTAGTGGGAAATGATTTTGGCCTCACAGAAGACCATATTCATAGTTAGGAAGATATTGATGAGTGCGTCCAGAAAGCCCAGTCCCCACGAGCCCCACACAAGCTGCATATACAGTGATTTACTCATAATCTGCCCATAGAGCAGTGGGTGGCAGATGGCGGCATAGCGGTCATAGGCCATCACTGAGAGCAGACAGGCTTCAGTTCCTGCAGCAAAAAACACAAAGAAGACCTGAGTCAGGCAGCCCTCTACTGAGATAGTTTTCTTCTGAGACTGAAGATTCTCCAGCATCTTGGGCACAGTGACCGAAGAGAAGCAGAGATCAACAAAAGCAAGGTGACTCAGGAAGAAGTACATGGGTGTGTGGAGGTGGGAATCAGCCCTGATCACCAGCATCATAATCAAGTTTCCCATTATGGTCAAGAGGTAAATCCCCAGGAACAAAACAAAGAGCACAGCCTGGACGTGGGAGTTGGCAGACAGTCCGAGGAGGATGAACTCTGTGATCGTGCTGTGGTTCCCCAAGGCCATTTACAAAGGTGTTTCCCTAGAAATAATATAAAAAGGCATGGGAGTCAAAGGTCTATGATCTTTCAAGGAATTTTCTCGTTGCATTGATTCTTGTTTCACATCACTGTTATTCAGGAAATATTTTTGCTCTCTATTATGACCTAAGTTTTGTGACTGCCATTGAAAACAAAAAGATGATTAAGATATGGTCCCTGAGCTTAGTGTTGTCCATTGAAGAACATGGATATGCAGGCAAAATACATAAATATAATTAATCCAATGGATTCTCAAATTGTAAGTTAGTGAGGGTCAATAGTGATACTATGTAGAGTGAATTTGATAAAATTTTAAGAAAATGTGTGATTGCTCTTAGAAACATGTTTCTGACAGATATTTAGTTTGCACTAAGAATGTGTTCAAATGCTCAGGATTGAGAAAAATGAAGCCATGTTTGGTAAAATATGGGTAGTTCTGAAAACTGATGCCTAGGGAATAAGTGGGCACCAGAGATCAAATGCTAAACGTGTGGCTCCTGTATCAGACTAGGTTCAAATCCCAGTTCTACCATTAATTAACAATATGACTTTTTATAAGATACATAAGGCCCTTTGCCTTGATTTCCTTATGTATAAAATGCAGGTAATAACAGTACCACTTAGTGTTTTTAGGATTAAATGTGAGATTAAATATAAAGTTCTTCAAAAGCACCTGCTCCTAACTATTATTATTGTTATCATTTGAGATTATAAGATAGACAAAATTCACCTGAATTCTCACATAGGGTGAGACACTATCAAATACCAAAGTTTTTGCTGCTAATGCTGCTGTTGTTATTCATATGTCTCTATGAAGAGATGTGTGAGAAGATCACATTGAAATCACTACTGGTGGCTGCCCTTCTCTGCCCATGATCCAAGCTGGAAGGTAAACTAGAAGTTTAGGATTATATTGGGGTGGAGCCTGTCTCCACTTTGCTATTACTGTGGGTGCCTTCACTTGGAAAGGAGAGCATGTAATTGCTGCTGATAGGCATAGCTGAAAACTGCAGCCATGCCAAGGAAGAGAAAAAGTAGTAGAGACTCAGTGCAGGCCCCTGGGCCCGCCCTGAAGAGCATTCCCAAGATGGCTGTGTATCTCAGAATGGGGCGAATCTCTATAGAAAAGTAACCAAGAGGAATGTTTGAAAGAGTTTCATGCTAGGGAGTATGAGAGTGAGTATCTTGGCAGTAGAAGCAGCTAGGACAGAGGACTCTGCTCAATACTACACATTCTGGACCACACTCCCAGACAGTATAGGAAAAAAGTTTAGAAATTCATCCTATAGGACAGTGAGAGTTTGACTCACAGCTCCTAGTTTCTGTTGGAAACACCCATTGCTATTATCTCTGCCCCCACAGGAAGAAGGTTCCCCCCCACCAACTTTACTCTGCTCAAACTCAGAAGGCTGTTCTGAACAGAAATAGAATATTCAAACCTTTGTATTCTTCTGTTGTACAGATATATAGACTAAATTTCTGACTGTCATCTTAGTTTTCATATCTCAGCTTTCTCCTTCATGGTCAGATTGTGCTCACGTTCCTCAACTCTGATTCTCATAAATCTACAGGTCTGGATTACAATGCTCTATTTCCTCAAACAATGTTTACCCATGACTTCCAGCTTTGGCCTTACATCCTGAAATCTGACCTTGAGTCACTCACAGGACTTGTTAGGTTGGCTGGGTCAGTTTCACGGTCCTGGCCATTCACAATGAATCCAAAGTTCAGCCAAGAGACACTTCTAAATCCATACATTTTAACTCTTTAGCCATAAACCCAGCCTCAAAATCCTTCCCATACCCCCAAACATATTACCTGTACATCTTGTCCAATAAAGCAATCTGCTC
>NW_006439717.1:1681149-1687537 GCF_000325575.1 Pteropus alecto
AATTTTATTTAGATTCATCTACTGAGAAAGAAGATGATCTGGAGAAAGAGGCTTCTAAATCTTGTATCGTGGTATGGTAGATTATAAAATCCTATTGATAATGAAATGTTTTATTGAATTCTACACTAATAAATTTATATAGTCATAGGGAAGTTCCTTTTTTCAAAAGATCTTAAACTTTTTAGTTTTCCCTGTTTCTAATGTGTCTCAGTCATACATAGTATTGTTTTGGTTGAATCAGCCCCAGAGTAGCTATGTTTAGGCAGCTGATTGGTTCGACTCCTTGCCCTTCACAGTCCAGGACATGGTAAGGGCAACAGCTTTTACATTATATAGTCACTTGTGAAATTGGACTCAGTAGTCAAGAACTGTTTTCAACACTGAATTTTACAAGGACTAATAGGGATCTGCTATGTGTGGCCTTTGGAATGACTAGATGATGCAATGACCTATAATCATTAATTCTAAACTCTTCTTCATCTAATGGGAGTTGAAATAAGAGAGAGTGGCCAAAGTATTATTTGCCTGGCTCCCTAAGCAGGAAAGGAGTATTTTTAATTGCCACTCTAAGGGCTGAATCTTTTCTCTGGGACATTTCAGGGAAAATCACCTCCAGTTAAGTTTACTGGGTAAAGTGACTTGATGATCAAATAAGTAAAAAGACAAAAAAAAAAAAAAATTAGAAAGCAAAAAAAAGTTATTTGCCTAAACTGTCTATTCAAATTTAGTTGTTTTCTGGATTCATTTAGATTCCTACACAGGGCTCTGTTACAATTTGAGTATCCCCAGATTTGGGAGTATTTAGGAGAGCATTTGTTTAAAGGTTTATTATAGTCTTAGGTACAAATAGATTGTTATACAAATAAAAATTTTCATTCACTTATTTATAATGAACTATAAGGTTTTCAGTCAAACTAGACTGTTCTGGCATATTTTCTCCCAGTTACTTGTAAAAGAAATAAACAAAAGAAACACAATTCATAGATGTTTGACAAAATGAAGTCTACTTTTAATTTGCTTACTTTATTACTCTATATAGAATTTAAAGTATTTTGTTTTGAATTATTATTATAAAATTTATTCACACATGTATCCAAGGATACATGTAATTAAGATACAGTCATACGTGTAACTTAATTATACATATGAATGTGCATATTTAAGGGTACCATGGGAAGGTCATGCAAGAAACAATTGTGTTTGGAAGGTTTATTTTAATCTTTCTTTCTCCCAATAGATGAACCCACTTTCTTCAGCATCTTCAGATCTTTTTGCTTATATCCAGTTCAATTCTGTTGAAGTTCATTATTCTCCTCCTAAATTCTATTACTGATTTTACTTAACCATTCAGAACCTTTTCTTAAATTCTATTACTGATTTTACTTAACCATTCAGAACCTTTTCTTCTGCTTTCATTGCCTTCTCCTAAACTCAATTACTAATAATGATTGAAGACACAAATATTTTACCTAAAAGAAGAACAAAGTGAATATTTGGGGGACTACTGAAAGTCATGAATCAACACTTTTATTACCACATTTCTGAATTAAGATATTTATTCTATTTTCCCTCTGTTTGAACTAAATTAACACCTTTTTAATATCTCTGATTTTTTTCCTATGCACTGCTTATTTATCTTGTAACATCTGACAAGATAGAGCCAAGAAGTTTTTCTCAATGTCAACTCTCATAATGTGTGGTTAGTATCGTATTATCCAGATTCTCTCTTATCCTCTAACTTTATTTTTTTCACTAGGAACATGGCAGATACTTCCCCAGTGTTCTTCTCACAGCTGCCTTTACCTCCTTGTTCTTCAGACTGTAGATGAGAGGATTCAGCATGGGGGTGACCACGTTGTACTGCACAGAGAAGATCAACTTCAGAGAGGATCCAGAGGTTGGCATGAGATAGCAGAGAAAACCTGAGCCCTAGAAAACAATCACTGTGGTGAGATGGGAGGAGTAGGGAGAAAATGCGTTGCTTCTGCCAGAAGTGAAGGTGGATGCTCAGGATGGTGAAGATAATGTGGATGTAAGAGAAGAAGACTGAGAAGATGGCTGAAGCAGTGCCTGTTATTCCCTGCAGTCAGAACTTGAAATAAGAGGTTATAGTCAAGAATACCCATGGGCTTCTCTTAAGTGTGCATTTCGAACTTCTGGGTTGAAGCAACTACCAAAACCGTCAAATGTGAACACTTGATAAGAAAGTTCATAGGAGACAGAGAAGGCAATGGGTATTTAACAATTTTCCTTTTAAAAAAGAAATATTTTTTAGTTGATACTTTAAGCCAAGTCCACCCAGGTAAATGTTCTGTGTACATGTGAGTTGGAGATAAAAATGAATGAAAAATTACAAGTTTAAAGGAAAGAAATTCAATAACCAGTCATTTTCATAAACTGCCCAGTATGTGTATTTATGTGTGTGTATATATATAAACATATATACATTTATTTCTATGTATAAACTATAAACTTGCATTTTGCTGATTTGCACAATAAAATATACCTCAAATACCAATGAATTGGATAACATATTTGTTCACCTCACCAATGTTGGCATTCAGAAACATGGGGAGGACTATAACCACATCCATGGAGGCAATGGACTATGAATAACCTGTGTCTATCAGTAGAGCACCTGTGACAAGGAGGTCACCATCAGGCTGTTTGATTAAATCAACTGGATCATTGTGTTGTCTGTCCCTGAAGGCAGTGGCGCTGGTGATGAACAACGACAAGCACTACTTTGAATGCTATTGCTAAAACATCATTGTAGGCCATGAACTGAAGCCCTGGCTTATTGTTCTTAATGTGCCCCCATCTCTTACTTCTAGCATGGCTAATCAGCCAATCCTTAGGTATAACCTGATTGATGATATTCTCAATATCGTGGTCTCTAATGGTGAAATTCCAGATAGCAAATGAAACAAGTCATTCCCAAAGGAAGTTCTTGACAACTATGAAATTCTGTATGATGAAGAGGTGGTATTACATTGGCCCAAATATATGGAAGAGAGATGATGCATGAGTAGAGGATCTTGTCATTACCAGCTTCTAGCCAAATATTGGACAAGTCTATCCTATTCCTGATTCTAATTGTATGCTAAATGGGATCTATTAGCATTTCCTGAATCCTTTTTTATAGTAATTATTGAGTAGTACTTGAATACGAGAGGACAGTGAAGCTCAGCCCTTATCAAAAAATAGAATAAGAAGTGCAAGCCCCCTCTAAATCTCTCCATAATATTCCTATGTGGTTTTTGAAAAAAATTGCACAGCTGATTGTTGACTATTCAATTTTAAAAGTTCTTCCCTTGATAGCCTTTGCTATGCCAGACAGGAGGAAAACCTTTCAAGAGTTCAGCCGGTTACAGGTGAGTGGTTTGCTAAAGGTGACTTGGCTTTTGAATCCCATTCTGGAAAGCAGGTCAAGCATAGTACATCTCTGTGTAGATAGACTCTGTCATGCAATTACTGTTCACCTAAAATGGCACCTAGATTCTCCTGCACACTGTTGCAACCTGATAGGATAAGATTTAGATCTGGCCACTTTCAAAAGTAAGTTGACTCATTACCTTGTTAATCTCAGGATAATTTCCTCTTTGGAAGAGGAAGCCAAGATTATTTGGAAATGGTAGTTGCAGGAGTAGTCAAGGATGGCTGACACGGCCGAGGCCAACCAGTCAAATATCTGGAAATATCCTGGGTTGAGGCCTCTAGAGACATTTCACAAACAGTAAAGAACAACTCCCTCTACTATGCCCCATCACCATGGGTTCTACTAATAAGAAAAAGGTACAAGGTGTTGTGGAGCTACACAGATTCTGGAAGACACACATACCACATTTGGGTATCCTGTCATTCCCAATATAGAGTGACTAGAAAAAAAAAGACTAAATTTAAATGAGTCTGAACAAAGGAAGTCTTTGAAGACATGCAAAGGGTAATGGTACAAGCTGCACCTCTGGGACTCTATAATTCTAATGGACCAATGTTGTAAGTATTTACTATTAAAACCCAGGCAGACGGAGTTATTGGCAAAAGTCTAATTCTGCCACCCAGTGGCAGTTACTGGTATTTTGAATTAGAAAACTTGTGACTTAAGTACGACCCACTGAGACACAATTACTAGCATGCTCTTAAACTCTGGTGGAAAAAGTTCATGGCTGAAGGACAACCAATTACCAAGTCATATATTTTGATATGAGTGATGTCAGAAAGATATTCAAGTAAGGAAAGAGCTAAACAACAAAGTTCCTTTATAAAATGTAAATGTTACGTTCTGGAATATGCTAAGGTGAGTGAGTGTATCATATCCATGAGCAGGTAGCCTCTCTCTACCTCTACGATCAATGATAAAATAAACACTCACTCCTGTTTGTTAATGATATGAATTTTATGACTTCTTTCCCACTGATATGTAATAGGCTGCTTGCTCCACCAATGGAATTTTCTGTATTGAAAAAAGACACTTTATATGAAAGTCTGCTGCTACTTGCTCAGTAAGGAGTAAACCCTTAGTTGAAAAAGGCAAAGGTAAATGTGCACAGTGGGCTGAACTGAAAGAAGTGTGTATAGTAGTACAAAAATAACTTAATTTTGCTCTAGAACAAAGTCCTAATTGATATAAAATGATATATAAAAAAGTCTGGATATCAAAGAGTTTTAGGCCACAGCCAATGGACCGATGGTCTAGCTAGTAAATGTTCTGTGGATGAACAATTAAAGAATACTGTGCGTGAAGAATATGATTGTGGAAGGCCTGTGGAACTTCAGAATGAAAGCTAAAGTAGATCCTATGGATGCTCACCGAAAGAACCCATTAACTGGAATGCCAAGATAGATGTCCTGGTCCACTGTCTGCAGGTAGCCACCTAGATACATGAGATGAGCAGGCATGGTAGTGCCCAAGCCATGCAACAATGAGTGTTACAAAAACAGATGATACTGTCACCCACTAAATTCACTAATGTGGAAGTTACTAGTGTCATTCCTGAGTGTTAAGAGAAAAACTGCCTGAAACTGGCCATGGGGAGAATCAAGAACAAAGACTGATCCAAAGCTAACAGATGGTTGACATAGGGCCATTACCAATGTTTCTGAAGGATTCAAAAGGATCTTAACAAAAATAGACACTTATTTCTCCTTGGTCTTTGTTTACTTTTTAACTGAAGCAGCAGCTGAAACACCATCAAGGTCCTGGAAATAAGGAATTTACATCAATTTGGAGCCATAACTTACATCTCATTGGATCAAGGAACACATTTCAACATGACTAATGTACAAAAATGGGTCAAAAGTATCCTTTAAAACCTATTGAACAAGATATAGCATCCATTTATGATCAAAACACTTCACAAAATCGGTTTAGAAGGAAAGTACCTTAACATAATAAAGGCCATCTGTGACAAACCCTCAGCCAACATTATACTTAATACTGAAAAACTAAAAACCTTCCCTCTAAGCTCAGGAACAAGGCAAGGCTGTTCACTATCGTCACTGTTATTCAATATAACATTGGAGGTCCTAGCAAGTGCGATCAGGCAAGAGAAAGATATAAAAGGCATCCAAATAGGAAGTGAAGAAGTCAAACTGTCACTATTTGCGGATAACATGATTCTCTATATAAAAAACTTTAAAGACGCCACAAGAACACTACTAGAAACAATAAGCAAATAAAGTTTCTGTATACAAAATCAATGCTCAAAAATTCATAGTGTTCCTATACTCTAATAATGAATTGTCAGAAAAAGAAGTGGAAAAAATAATTTCTTTTGCAATTGCAACAAAAAGAATAAAATACCTAGGAATAAATCTAACAAAACATGTGAAGGACCTATATAATGAAAACTATAAGACCCTATTAAAAGAAGTCAAAGAAGATACAAAGAAATGGAAAGATATTCCGTGTCCTTGGATTGGAAGAATCGACATAGTTAAAATGACTTTATTACCTAAAACATTATACAGATTTAATGCAATCCCCATCAAAATCCCATCAGCATTTTTTAAAGAAATAAAACAAAATCATCAGATTTGTATGGAAGCACAAAAGATCCCAAAAAGCCATCCTGAGTAAAAAGAATGAGGCTGGAGGCATCACTCTGCCTGACTTCAAATTATACTACAAAGCAACATTAATCAAAACGGCATGGTATTGGCAGCAAGACAGACACAAAGACCAGTGGAACAGAACTGAGAGTCCAGAAATAAACCCATGTTTATTTGGGCAAGTAATTTTTGACAAAAGAGCAAAAAACCTATGGTGGAGAAAAGAAAGCCTCTTCAAAAAATGATGCTGTGAAAACTGGAAAGCCACCTGCAAAAGAATGAAACTAGACTGTTATCCATCACCACACACCAGAATTAACTCAACATGGATTAAGAA